>NC_135783.1:218506346-218838221 GCF_051106095.1 Pogona vitticeps | reverse complement strand
AGGCATTTTCTTGAGGAAGAAGTTATTATTCAAAATGTCATCATAAATGTAGAGATATTTTTGAACTACAGGAAGAAGCTCCTTTGCCAGGAAAGATCAGCAAAACCAACATATTCTGGAATGGAAAATTAAAACCTCCGTTATCACGTTAAAAAAATACTTAATTTTGAAAGGTTTAGTTTCTATCAATCTTTACATTCTAAAATGAGGAACGGAATCCTTAAATTAACAGGCCAGTGTAGTACGTTATTTAAAGGAAAACCAGAGCTTCATGTCACCTGAAAGTCAAACTCATTGAAAAAAAAATTGTGCATACCCTATTTATGAGTTGCTGCCTCCAATCGTAAGCTGGTAAAAAAAAAAAAACACTTACTGTTTGTACCGATAAGCTCTAAAATGAAACTTTCAGCAGGAAAAATGATGCTTACAATGTTTGGCTGTGGCCCTCTTACCATATTCAATGTGTGGCATTACTTCTTCAAATGTGAAAAATAGTTGGATCTAATGTAGGAAGCATGTATTGGAGTCCAGCTGTAACAGGAATCATGCTGCAGAGTCACCAGCTGCTGCCTTCTAGTTTGTAACATTCTTTAAGCTTTGTTCACAGAATTGTCCAAACGGAAATGAGTACATGAGGGCAAGGGAACCCAACATCCTATTACTGATAGGAGCTTCACATTTCAAAGGGATTTCTGTGTGCAGAATGTGTACATCAGACAAACAGCAGGTACAGGTTACAGAGTCCTTGAATGCCTTAAGACTGAGGGCCTTGATCTCCTTTTATTTATAACAGAACAGATTGTGAAAGAAGTCTTTAGGCTCAATTCTACTTGTCACTGAAAGTTTCAGTACTTTGTTTCCCTCTTCTCCTCACTTCAGCCAACTATGCCACCTGAAAACTGACTTCGGGATGTTTCTTAGCCCCTCAGGGCTAATCATGAGAAGAGGATCAGTGCAGTACAGTGCAGAAGAGGATCAGATATTCCCTGGATCCCACCATTCTGCCTATGGGGCATCATTATTTCATACAAACCATGATCTAAATCAGTGGTTCTTAACCTTTGTTACTCAAGTGTTCTTGGACTGCAACTCCCAGAAGCCTTCACCATCAGCTCTGCTGGCTGGGGTTTCTGGGAGTTGCAGTTCAAAAACACCTGAGTAACAAAGGTTAAGAACCACTGATCTAAATAATCATACAGAAGAGACGAAGACTAAATTGCTACATTATCTTTCAAGTGTATTGCTTCTGAAAACTTTTTAGCCTACTCAGTAGATAGCTTCTGTGAAGTATTTGAAAAGCAATGGAAAAGACAACAATTAAGTTCAGATAAATGCTTGACAGTGCTTGCATTTTTACTCTAGAATTTATCCTCTATTTAGTAGCAATTAGCACAGAGCCACAACATAAAAGCACATGAACTACAAATATAAGAACTGCTATCAGAAACACAGATAAACCCAAACATATGTACCAGACACTGCAGCTGCAGTTAAGGACATTAGCCATTCCTCCCTCCTAGATCATTGAATTAATCGTCCTCTTTAATTGGCTAGGATGTAGCAGGAAATATATTATGGAATATGAGATCTGTTTTCCAAAGAAGAGCCCCAAAATGTGTTCCATTAATACAGATTTATAATTCTATGGTCTGTCCCAAAAAGTATCACTGCAGAGTGTTATCCAGTAGCCAGATGTTAACTTAAAGTGCACATTGTTTGGGAAAAAAGCTAATTAACAACTTATTAATTGGATGGAAAGTCTGAAACTGTTGTACTTCTAGCAAATACATAATTTTCTTCAAGTATTATTAAAGCGTTTTTGTTGTACCTATTAAAGATTCTTGTCTCTAAGTTAATTTCATTATGCTAATAAGCTATCATCGTTACAGAACCTACGCTTTGATCCATGTTAATTGTCGTGATCTTCAAAGACAAAGTCACCACTTACTTTAAATGAATTTTACATCTTTTTAAAGAATCACACGGAAATTAGGGGAAGTAATTAATTTTTTATTATGTGTCTCAATATTTTTAAAGGAGGAAGTCAATGGTATTGGCTAGAATTCATTTTAACATTTAACTAGGGAAAACAGCATGAGGCAAAAAAACGTTCAGATGCAAAAGATTAAAGAAAATTTGAAACTGGGACCTAATTTGTCTTGATAAACTTTGGTGTTTAATATGCTTCTTTTGTTCTCAGTGTGAAACTGCAGGGTTTTGATTTGTATAAACTTTTTGAAGAATTAATTCTTTCTAATTTTTATTCCTTTCTTTGCTTTTCCTTTACAGTAAGACAGAGCAGTTGACCTTCAAACCATAACGCTTTTAAAGATCTACAAAATGCACAAGGTTAAATCTATTAGTGGCCTGAGATTAGCTATTATACACTTACAGAAAATGTGTATTTAGTGGACTGAAACTTTGGGTTTATGCTAACAAAACAGCAAGTTAAGACACTGTAAATTCTACCTGAATTAACCCAAACAATATGAATCATCATTTATTGCCATCCCAGTTGCAATGAAATAATAATAATAATAATAATAAAAACTAGTTGGAACTTATCATATGTGACTTAGCGTGACGAGCACACAGAAAGTAGAGGAAATAAAGAAGTGTGTTTCTATAAGTATCATGGCAAAACATAATCCACTGAGTGAACCATTGACCGAAAACTGAGGATAGGTTATAGAACAACAATCCTAAGGTAAATGTCACAAACATGCAACCATATGCACCTAAAATGTAAAGGATTATGTATTCTGTCTTTAAACCACCACTATCCCAAGGATATTAGTATTAAAAATGAAAAGGATTTTGGCTTTTCAAATAAAAAAAAATAGGCAAGAAAGAAGAATTGAAGACATACTAGCAGTAATTAAAAAGCAAAAGCCAGATTACCTACTTCAGCCTTCCATTTAAGCTTCCAAGTAAGCATCAGGTTTAAAATGAACCTATACAAGTAGGATTTCTGCAATCCCTCTAGACAGGTGGTGAGCTCATTTCAAGGATTTTCCAGTATTACTGCTGGACTCATTTGGACTAACACCAGGCATCAGTGACCCTCATCTGGATTTAACTCATGACCTGGCAATCCAATGACAGACTAGCTATCTATTATACTATCAGGTTATTGTTTTCTGAAGGCATAGATGGCCTGAAACAAAATATTGCTCTAATATGTAAGTACAGTGTGTGCACAAAAAAATTTTTTTTTTGGAATGAGATCTCTTAAGGTGAACCATCTTCCATCTGCTAGCAACTCATAAAAGCAAATCCTCTGGCTGCTCTGAACTACAACTGGGAGTTGCAAAATGGTTACAGTGTGAGCAACGACATGATTGGCCGGAAGACTAAATAGGAGTCTATTTAGGCTTCCAGCCAATCATGTCGTTGTCCACCATACTCCATCCATCCTTCCACCTTTTCATCTCTCTCTTTTTTTCTGCAGTCAAAATTAAGTGTCAGGAGACTGTTCACCGTTACTCCCTGTGTGATCAGATGTGGAGAAATAGCTGCCATTTTGGAGCACTTTTGGTACGGTTTAGTGCATGCGGTTCCCTGGTGATCACAGGATTAGATATGGGGTATTTGTATTTCCAGGAATACGAATATGAATAGCGTCACCACAGGTGCCACAGAGGTCCATTCCCTCCCCTCAGAACTGGCCAGTGCACGTACCAGTCACTGCACAGAGATGGGGTCCTTTGTCATTGTCACAGAAAGAGTCCAGCTGGCAAGGAAGTGGGATGGGCAGTCTCCCCGCTCAGCTGATGAGTGGTCGGCTATCTGGGGAGGGAGAGAAGAGCCATCGGGGGAAGGAAAGGGATTCCATGGCACCTGTGTTGCCGCTATTCATACCTATCCCAGGGATATGGATACAAATAGCTCATGTGTATGCAGGATCTACATGAGATTGCAAACTGGCCTGACCCTGCTCCATGCTCAAGCTGGATATTTTGGGTCCTGTGACAGGGTTACTCTTTTTTGGGGTCAGTCTGAAGCAATTCTTGCACAGATGGAAGAGTTGTTTTAAGGGGGATCACTCCTCATGAGGCTACTCTTTTTCACATTATCAGAAATGATCCTTTCTCACTGCCTGATTGCATCCTCAATCCTCTTTTCAGAGTGGACTGTTGTAGTCCTGTGTTCCCTTAAAAATGCTTTTCTTTGGATCTCTGGAAATTTGGTGTTATCTTGAGCATACTGATGGCCTCCTTCTCATTTCTCATTGGTCCTACATTGACTACAATGCTTCTGACGCTTATTAATTAGTCGTGTTCACTATTAGAAGGCCCTGCTTGTACAAGAACCCATTGTTTATTGGTTTTCCACATTTACATCCCACCTTTGCTCCAGTGTGAATCAGTGTGTATTGCAATCCTTCCCACTTTATCTTTGCAACAAACCTGAGAGACAGGTCAGGCTGAAAAACTGTGACTGGCCTATGGTCCCTCAGAGAGTTTCATGGCAGAGTGGGGGTTTGAACCCAGGAATCCAAAGTCTTAGTTCATCTCTCTTACTACTAAACCACACTGACCCTTAAGTGCCTTTGAGCCAAATGATCTGTGGCACAGAGATGCAATGAACAGGGGCGTCTGCACATCATGTTGACACACAACACCGAGTTTCCCAGTTTCAGTAGAAAACTGCAGGCTCTTGCACCCAACTTTTTATGGCAAGAAAACATTTAAATACAAATTAAAATTGCATCATGTTTGGTCCCAGTTTTTCTATAGACCAGTCCTTAGTAGAAAATTCTGAGGAAAGATTCTAGAGTATTAAGTGAGCTGGATGATGCGGATGACTCAGAACTGGTGGCAGAAATTTCAGAAAGAGCGTAAATCTGGTTTTGATACAACTTCAGGAATATTTACTGCCCTGACATATTTTGGAGTCATTGCTTATCCTAAGTTAGAGGTCTACACTTGGAGGTTCTACCAACAGTACCTGTTGGCTCAGATGTCATGGTATTGTGCCGTATGGAAACCATCACCTATTTGAATTTGCTGTATGAGGCAAAAATGTATATGCTGTCTTTCTATATCTAATTAAGTATATTTGTGTCCATGCAGAAAAGGATACCACAACCTAGCTAGGGGATTCTGGGAACTTTCATCCAGTACAACTGGAGGACACCAGGTTGGAAAGCTTATGCACATTTATGAATTGAGACGTAAAAAAGCACTGTCTCTTGTCTCTTTCTGTCCCCCATCTCATTCCTGTCCCACCCAGTAGGAGGTTACAAAATGCTGGGGTTAACTGTAAGATGCTTTACTCTTCTAAAAACCTTTGCTTTTTAACTAAATGCTTTCTTATCTTTCTCATTTAACATAGTCCCACATTTCTTCTTTGAAGTAATTTTGGGCTATCTGATAACATATAATGGAAAACATGTTTATGTCTTCCGCCAGTTCTTGTTGCATATTTCAAATGCTTAGAACAACAATTTTCAGAAGCTTTCATTAAGGTTAATTTAAAAAACTACATTAAATATGAACAGATTTTCTCACAAACAAAATGCAATGTGTATTTAACAGACTTCTGTATGTTATATTTGATAAACTACCTCATATAAATGCAAATTTTTGACTTTATGCCAGAACCAGGTGGTATGGGAAATATTTCTATTAAACAAATAATGCTGGGTGAGCAAACTGAAAAGTTATAGTATCGTGTGGTATGATACA
The DNA here is from genome assembly GCF_051106095.1 of Pogona vitticeps. NCBI lineage: Eukaryota > Metazoa > Chordata > Lepidosauria > Squamata > Agamidae > Pogona > Pogona vitticeps. Next base: position 218,832,531 of record NC_135783.1, on the reverse strand, counting down.
CTAAAAGTACAGAACAAAAAAGTGCTTTTACTCAGGATGAGTAGATTTTGTCTCCAGGTGTCCCTATACTTAAGAAATGCATGAAATGAAAAGGAAGTAACACAGAGTGATAATATAGCCCTCTGGGTGTAAAGATACCTTGAGTTGCAGGAAAAAATGGACACATTTGGACTATTCAATGAGTAAGACAAACCATTTTTGAAATCTGTGGCTGGACTGCTGGATTATCTAGTGAGTGAAAGAAATGATTTCTGTGTCACACTTGGTGCTGTATTTATTTGTATAAGTCGCACTTTTTCCCCACAAAACAGGGAGGTGGAAAGTCTGTGCGTCTTATGGAGCGAAGAAAACAGATTATTTTTTCCTGTTTCCTTCTCCTAAAAATTTGGTGCATCTTATGGAGAGGTGTGTCTTATGGAGCGAAAAATACGGTATTTATTTATTTATTTATTTATTTGATTTCTATCCCACTCTTTTAGACAGAGCCAACTCAGGGCTGGTTCCATTAAACATTATAAACTAAAACAGTTAAAGCAATTCAAAACAATAATGTTAGTAATGCTCAAGATGGGAAAAACAGAGAATTATAGTAAGAATAAAGTCAATTATTGACAGGAGGGAAGGCCTGCCTGAAGAGCCAAGTTTTTAATTGGCTCTTAAAAACACCCAGCGAGGGAGCCAGGCAGATCACTGATGAGAGGTTATTCCAAAGCTGAGGGGCCACAACCAAGAAGACCAGGTTTCTTGTTCTTTCTTTCCAAGCCTCTCTCGACATTAGGCCCCTCAACTGTCTCTCCTGGCTATGGTGAGTGATTCAGGTAGATCTAAGGTGGGAGAAGGCAATCTGCCAGGTATCGAGGTCCTAAGCTATTTAGGGCTTTATATGTCATCATCAACACTTTGAAGTCAATGCAGAAGTGAATGGGCAGCCAGTGTAAGGCAGCCAGAGTGGGGAACATATGCTGGTATTTTCTCACCCCACTAAGGAGTCTGGCCACCGCATTCTGCACCTTTTGAAGCTTCTGCATAAATCTCAAAGGTAGCCCATGTAGAGCGAATTACAGTGGTCTAATCTCGAGATTAAAAGTGCATGGACGAGAGTGGTGAGGGCCCCGCCATAATAGCACTATCCTTGCTGTTCATTTTTTGTTCCAAAAGGTTAGGTCCGGAAACCAGATTTTCCTAAAAACAAAGTTGAAAAGAGGATGGATGAACACATATACTGTATTTATGTATTAGCATGTGTATGTGCTAATGCACGAAACTTTATAATGTGTAATAATATTGTGCTGTCAAGACAGTTCTTACTTATGGTGACCCTTGTCAGGATTTTCTAGGTATAGAATACTCAGAAGTGCTTTACTATTCCCTTCTTCTGGGATGGTGCAGGTTGCTGAAGGCTTCACAGGCTGGCTTTTCCCTTGGGAGGCACAGTGAGGAATCAAACTCTCAACTTAGATACTTAATGCCCTGATCCATCCATGCAGTATAGTCACCATCTATGGCAGAATGGCTTTTCTGTCCCCATTGCAGCCCTTTCCAGGCAACCTCAAATCTGCTCTAGATTTTTGATGGACTCTGTAGCCAGTGAAAAAATCAAACAAGAAAGGGACGTCTTGTTGCATGAACAAACATGTTGGATGAAATGAATTGCTGAAAGTCATAAGACGTGGATAGTCTTGAAATCTGGCTATGGGATTGTGTAGAAGATTATTTCTCGGCCTCTCTTTGAACTAGTTTATAAGAGGAACATATAGCAGAGCCTTTCTCAGGACTGTCAGAAAGACACACACCTATAGCCATACATAAATTAATTAGAATGTGCCGTCAAGTCAATTCTCACTTATTGCCACCCTTTTCAGGATTTTCTAGGTAGAGAATACTCAGAAGCGGTTTCCGATTCCCTTCTTCTGAGGGACTGTGAAACTTGCCCAAGGCCACACACGTTGGCTCTTCTCTTGGGGAACACAGTGGGATTTTTTTTTAAATTAGACTTATATACCGCCCATCTAGAACATGTCTACTCTGGGTGGAAACTGAACTCCCATCTTTACATAACACATATATAAATTATTTTTTCTGTAGGATTGCCATATTGCAGTTCTCCAAATATGGTCAGCCTAATTTGCAAGTTTTGCAAATTATTATTAAGGCCGCATCTGCATATTTTGCAGATTAATTTCATAGTATGCAAATGCCATGCAAATTAATATAGACTGGCAATATGTAGACTAGCATGATACATGTTAAACATTGTAATATGTTCAACATGTACATTGTTTTTCTAACAATATGTTTCAGTCTTGGCATCGTTTACATAGTAACTCCTAATTTGAAGCAGCCAATATAGTTTAAGGATTAGTGTTGCACTTGGAACAGGGAGACCCAAGTTCAAATCCCAGCTCACTAACACAGCTTACTTGGTAACTTTGGGCCAACTTCTCAGCCAAACTTACTTTACACGGTTGTGTTCAGCATTAAATGGGGGCAAGGAGGAATACCATGTAAAGCAGCAATGAACAAGCTGTGAATAAGGAATGAATTATTCCCATACATATAGCCTTCTGGGGATATTCTCATGAGGTGTCTGTTGTTTCTAGTGATAGCAAAAGACCCCAAACACACCCACCAATAGATCCATGAAAATACCAAAGAAGTTCCAAACAAGTAATACACTATCAAAAATGTAAGGAGAAATGGAGGTAAATTGCAGAAACAGAGAACAACACTGGGAGATATTTCCTTCGAGATTCAGATAAAATATTTTATTATAACTAGAAAGTATCCTAGCTTAACTTCTTCTGCCATATTTGAGTTTACACACACAGCTATCTCCTGCTCCCAGTAGCTGCTGTATTATTTCACTGTTTGGGTCTTTGTAATAGGGGATGCAATACCACCTTTCCTTAACCAGTTTAGTCATTGTGCATATAATCTGAGGGTTTCTGGGAGGTGTAGCCCAAGGAAAAAAAATCAATTTGCCCATCTCTATTCTTGAATTAGTACAAATATATCAGTTTTCCATGCACCATCACTGTGGTGTAAGTTTCATTTAATTTAGTAGTCTGTATCTCTGAGTAAGCAGTTCAAAGATCCATACCATATATCTAAAACAAATGCATGTGGAATTAGTTCTTTAAAAAGGACATAATATTTTTCTTATTATTGTTTGAAACTTCTTCCCAGATATTAATATTCACAACAAATATAAGCTCAACCTCAGCAACAACAAGTTTCTTGTAATTTGTCTTTCCCCTTGTTTCTGCCAATTCTTTAAGTAAGCAGCACCTAGCTAAACTCCTAGGTAAGGTCCAAGAAGCCTGTGGAATTAGAAATAAAATGGATGATTTTGGAAGGCCATTGAATTGCAGAAAAAATTAGTTCCCTGAGAGCCATTCAGTCCAGTCATATTTCTACTTCAGTTTTGGAAGGGAAAAATGGGCTAGTTCAATAAATTTGAGCAATTACTATGCCTTTTGTTTTATGTATCTTTTCTAATGTTGAGAGTGTTCAATGCCATTTAAAAAAAAACACTTAAACACTTTATATAACATGCACCCCCTTTCAATTATAATGATTTCAAAATGATTGCTATTTTTATGATGCACTTTTAAATATTGATTTTATTTGGTTTTAGATAAGTTCCTCTGAGAGTTTAGTCAGCTGAAGGGCAGAGTAAAAATAGGTATAAGAAACAAACAAATAAAATCAGGTGTGAGATTTGAGAACTATAAGCCCCATCGCCCATTAGGCTGCATAGAGTAGAACCAGCCATTTAGTGCAGGAATTTAGCTGGTTCCAAATCCACCATCTTTAAGAATGTAGTCCAGGCCAAACAGAGATAACACGGACTAGGGGCCTGAGGCATATCACAGATCCTGACAATTGAAATTGTCTAGAAAGATTATTTCTCAAAAGCTCCTCCTAGCCTAAAAGAATGGCAGTATGTTTCGGTGGCCATTTTGAAATTCAGTTTTCATTGATAATAAAAAGTGTACAAACTGTGATTCATGCCTTGTGTTTTTTTTAAAAGACATTTGGGATGCATCTCAGCATGATTCATATTAGGATGAGCAGAATTCAGTATAAAATTCATAGAAACTCTCTTGCTCTGTCTGGTTTCAAAATACACTCCAAATGCCAACCCCAAAATAAAGTCTTCACAATATGTTCTGATGATGTCTAGACACATATATCAATAAGAACTCAGAGTTTAAGTCAGAGTGAGCAAAATGGAATTTCCCCAGCCCCTGGCAAGGAGGTTTGTGCAGCTTCATGTTCCTCTTGGGTATCTGTTTGTTTTTGTTTAAAAAAAAAAGGCGAACTTCAGCTCCTGGCAGCATCCAGTGAATCTTATTCACCTCTTATCTAAGAATGCGGAGCCCGCACATGTTGGGAGAAATCATGCTACCTGCCCCCTCCACTGTTGCTTCTGATATAAGTAACAATGTGAAGATGAAACTCCTCTACATGAATTGCCACCCCACATGAGCAGGAATCCAAGTTCTAGTTCATGTGTAGAGGCTACCCAGAGAGAGAAGCTGCCACCTCTTACAAAAAGTTGCTTTGACATGTTGAAAGTGACAGTGGAGTGGGCACAGTAACACACTCCCCTCAACAGAGTCCATGTCATTAGATAACAACTGAATACAGCATAGGTCACAGAGTTTCCTGTACCATTTAACACCCCCTATCCATTTTTCAAAGCTGGAGGTGTATGTTGAGTTTCAAGTTTTGTTTTCCACTTCAAGTTTCGGTATTTGCATTTCTGAGAGATTTTTGGCAACCTTTGGAGGGTTGAGCAGCCCCTGGAGAGTCTCAAGGCAAAAATTGTTCCCTAGAGTCAGAAAGGCTATTCACTCCCTGCTCTAAACAAGGAGAAGTGGGACAAATCCCTGGAATTTAGATTCAATTGGTGACCCCAACCAGAGCAAGAAAATAAGAAAGCTAGCCATCCTAAGCTAATACATTCAAGCAGAAGTTCAACATGGTTCCAGAGATATGCAGAATACAAATCAGGAAACAAGGCAGCAGTTGAATATATCATTGTCCTTAGAGATAACTAGGCTAAACTAGGTAACTTGTCTCTCTATTTTTATACCTGTCATTCTCATTTCTAAAGTCTTCAGGACATGCACCAATGAGGCATCAAATCACTCTGAACCTTTTTGAAGAAGAGAGCAAATCCCCCCTTCTCTTCAGCTGAAATTATTCTGTGCTAATTTGCTTCACATCATGGAGCGAGCTGTGGCCATAGAGCTTCCTTTCTAACAAAGGTAAGGCACAGATTATATGGCCTCTCAATAAATAGGCATTTCTCCCCTTTTTCCTGGCCTGCTCAGCCAGGCACAAACTAGGCCTGTATTTCAAAATGGAAACAAAAATCATGATCTCCTGTTTTTCAGTTTCTTGACACTTGTAAGGTACACAGATACAGGCTGGGCAGAGGATAGCACAGATCATAAGTCTACCAGTGCATTCCTATTTTTGTATGGTTAAAAGTCTATTTCATGGGTTAGTCATAAATGCACGCACCAAATAGATTGGTGTGAGGTATCATCTGGTGCATGAACTGCCCAAGAAGGGGACCATCCAGATGATCTACTGTCCTACTGCAGATATGACAGCACATATCCTGACAAAACGTTTACCAAAAGATCATTTAAAGTGTCTGTGGAGCAAGATGGAACTTAAGTGATGTTGCATGCAAGCTTGAGAAGAGGTGTTATGATAATAACAATAACACATGCTTTGTAAGAATAGATTTCAGTTGGGGGAAGCTTTGGGATCTAAAGGGATTATTTCCTTTCCACTAACCTATTGCTAAAGTTTTTTTCTCACCTTTAGCTTGCCTCTCCTCTCCTCCTGTTGTAGTTGTTTTTGCTTCACTTCCGTTTTGGTTTGTTAGTCTCTCTCTCTCTGCTCCTGATCTCCAACCCTGCATAAAGGGTCTGTCTCTCACATGGCTGAGATGCACATCTTCTGTTTTTTTCTTTTTACTGTTCTGCTTATAACTACTGATCACACCTGTAATCAAAGATACCTTCTTTTCTACTTTAAATGCTTCTAGAATAATTTTATATCAACAAAGTGTTATTGCCCTCCCATCCCAGAATAACGAGGTGAGACTCAAATTATGGGATGAAACACTTTATTAACCATAAAACTTTGTCAACTCATAGCCCAATTCAAATCATGAAGAGGCGGGCTGCTGTAGTGTGGAATGATGCTGGTAACAGAGGTCTCACAGGACCCCCTCTTCAAGACAATGGGCGAGTGTCCTGCCCCAAGGTTATGCAGTCCCAATGACAGCATGCCCCTGGCTGGCCATGAACTGAACACCCCTGGGCTTCTAATCCCCTGTCTATTGGCAGCCTTTGGCCTGGAGGTGTCCCCAGCATGTCCTCCCCCCCTCACCATAATCTTGCTATCTGTGGCTCTGAGCATTCAGACACACTATACCTCGCTTAAACTCCATGGGGATCTCACTGATCCATCTTCATTCCACACTACCTGCCAGTGTGCAACCACACCCATTAAAACTGCCCTGAACCCTCTGGCCAGTATGGGATAGGTGAAAAAATCCCTGCTCACAACTGCCAATCTGGTGGCGTGGGTCCAACTCCAAAGGCAGATGTGGCATTTTCCTCTCCAGAAACGTGGAGTCAGATTTGGATAATGAAACTTCCAAGAGCACTCTGTTAGAGAAGACAAACCTTGGCGCCCAAGATAACAAGTTACGCAGAGTCTCTTATCTGGTAGCTTCAAATCCTCCCCTTTATAAGCAGAGCAAAGACGTGGATGTATAAGGAAAAAACCACAGAGAGAGTTTTGATAAGACTTACAGCATAATATAGTAGAGTTGATATATTAGCATTAGACAGACATATATACATGGCATTATATATACAGGCATAAATCTCTCAGAACAACATAACATTCCCAGAAGTAAAGTAATGACCACCAGACTCACAACTGATTGGCAAAGTGCTGTTCTCACTCTCTTGCTTAAATAGAGAGAGCAGCCTAACACTGCAGACATAGCAGCTGAACGTGGTTAACAAGCATTACCTAAGCTTGTTCCAGCTGTATGCCATCAGTCATCCATTGACTTGATGTTTGCAGGCATGATTTTGCATTCTCACTACAGTATTAAATTTAACCCCTTGTTCACTTAAAGGAACAAATCTATCCCAGTATGGGATGGGTGAAAAAATCCCAGTTTACAACCACCAATCAGCAAGTGGGTAAAAAATTCCTACCTGGCCTCATCAGCGACCAGAAAGGCTCATACTAGCTATAAGGGTGGGTGGGTGGGTTGCAAGCTTCAAAAGAGGCTGATGGAGAAGGAACGCCTGTTAAATAAGGCGCTCCTTCCCCCTCCCTTCCTGGATAGCCAGGATGTGAATAGCACGTCTCGTGTCATTCCGGTTGGAGGGCAAAGAGGCTCCATGCAGCAAAGTCCCTTGCCCACGTTGTCTGACAGTCTGTGTATCAGTCTGTGTGTCTGGGGGATAGTGGTGAGACTGGGCTGATCTCTCCATGTTTCTTACTCTGCTAACTAAAAGCAAATTAATCAAATTCTCCAAGAGTTTCAATGTTAAAACTCGTGGTGACCACCACAAACAAAATAAAGAGAATTGCTTTTCTTTTACACATTTTCATTTCAGAAGATGTTGTTTTCATATTTACAGTCTCGGTGTCTGCCAAGTTACAAATGTCACATGAAACGATCCATAAAAGCTAGCTAAACTGCCCTAGATTTAAGATTTAATGAAAGCAGACAGTATGAAAAATTTAGCTCTGAGAGGTGGAAGAAACCTAACCTGACGATTAAATATAAATAAGCTCTAACTTAATACAATGACATTAAAATTGTTTGCTCGGTTTATTCATTTTAAGCAACTTTATTCCTCTGCATACATCACATATTTGCCACCACAGCACCAAGCGTTATTGCTGTGGACTGCTTTGTGAAGGATGGTTTCATGTATAGCTCAGATCAAGACATAACTATATATATTGCAGTGCATGCAATTATCAGCTCCAAATGGTGATGCTCACTCCTGTGTTCATAAGTTACACCTGTCCATCAGATTTAATAAGGCCTGGATGAACACTGTGATGAGCTTTTATTTGAACCAGCTGCACATGATGGCCTCTCTTGTTTAATTGCATCAATAAGGTGTTTTTTTTGAGAGAGAGAGAAACATAGTTATGTGTGCTGTAACTTTAAATATTATTTAAGCCATTATGTTGGTGGGATTGTTAGCCAAGCATGACTTTTTTTTAGAATTAGACTGCATTATAGGCCCTTTTAAACATATTTTGTGATATCTTTCCCTATCATATCCAGGACAGGTGATATTCTGGCAACACTGTTGGATTTTGATATGTAATAACTATGTGCCATCAAGTTAATTCTGAGTTACGGTAACACTTTCCAGGTTTTGTTAGGTATTCTAAGGCTGTTTACCAATATATGCTTTGGAAACAGGTACAGTGGTGCCTCGCTTAACGAGCGCACCGCATAACGACGAAATCGCATAGCGATCCGTTTTTTCGGATCGCTAATGCGATCGCTTAACGTCTTTTGAATAGGGCTCAATTCGCTTTGCGAAGACCGGTAAGCGTTTCGCTTACCGATCTTCGCAAAACAAAGCCCGACAATCAGCTGTTCGGCGGCCAAAATGGCCGCCGGAAGCGCGGAAATGGCCGGAAATGGCCCAAAATGGCCGCGCGCAGCGTTTTCGCGCCCTCGTTAAGCGAGGCGAGGGCGCGAAAATGGCTGCCGGCCATTACGAAGCTTCGTTGAACGGTGAGTATTTGGCCCATTTGGAACGCATTAAACCATGTTTAATGCGTTCTAATGGGCTTTTCTGTACCGTTTAACGATGCTTCAGCATAGCGAAGGTTAATCCGGAACGGATTAACCTCGCTATGCGAGGCACCACTGTATCTAACTCATTGAGAGAAATATATTTATCCAATAACTGCAAGAACCACTAACATTAATCTGAAGGGTTGACTGTTGGAGAGATGGGTCATCTAGCAAATTTACCTATCAAAACAAAGTTGCAATAGCCACTTAATAAATAATGAATTTATTGTCATTGTAAGTATATAAATAGTATACACATACAATGAAATATACTAAAGTATCATAAACTTGATACTTATAATGTGTTTCAGCATTACCTGCTTTTGAAGTTACAGATAAATCCATATAATTTCAAACTATGTAGTTCAGACTTCATAGACCTCTTTCCATTCCAGTGGTTTCCATTTTTTCTTTGAAACACCTTTCATTTATATACTCTCACCTATCAAGGCATCATTTCTTTGGACTTTTATTTCATCATACACATTTCATCCCCCATGCTGTGCTTATGAGTTTTGTTTTTCATTTGCAAGGATCAGCTACCTCTTATTATATCTTGTTGCTTGTTTACAGGTCTCCTAGGATTAAACAGGATCAGAATTCTGAAAGTTATTTTTAAAAGCTAGTCCTTCTGCAATATATGGTTGGCCCAGCCAGTTATCATTAATTCTCTATGATTGACAGACATTTTGCAAATTTAATGGCTATACATAGGGTGGGGGAATAAACTCTCTATTATGTGATACAATCAAGAATGCAAGGACATTTGTTAATAAAATCACTTGCTGTATGCCACTAGATGGCAAATTTTGGTTCCAGCGATAATTTAAATAACTGATGATTTTACTGAGTTTTTTTTCCTGCTTTAAAGTGGTATAATTGTTACTGAATAGATCAAAATTCTGTCCTGAAGGCTTGAATAGTTTACTTTGAATACAACTTACTTAGCAAGCACATATGTGTGTGTGGACAAGACAGTGTGTAACGAGGATCTACAGCAGCATTTCATTCAGAGACACTCCTTGGATTGTTTTTACTCTTTTGTAGGCATGCATTAAAACTTGACTTGATATGTGTAAACTGGCAATCTCAATCTGCACTTTATTAGATCGAATTGTGATTCACTCTTCATTAGTGTACACAATGTTAACTGGCAACTTAATGTGAAATGCAATTCCATCAAGAGATTTGCATTTGGGATTTGATAGAAATAAATGTTGCTTCTATGACCATGGTCCTCAAACTTGGGTCCCCAGATGTTCTTGGACTGCAACTCCCAGAAATCCTGCCCAGCACAGCTGGTGGTAAAGTCTTCTGGTAACTGCAGTCCAGGAACATCTGGGGACCTCAGTTTGAGAACCACTGCTCTATGAGATGGTCCATTCATGTATTCAAACCACTGGTGTTTTGGGTTTATGAGGACAGCAGGCATGCTATCTAGCCTTAAATCATTCCCAAATTGTGTTTGACAATCTAATTTCCACTTGTGGCACACTGCTATCTGAACTGTGTAAGATGGTTTGTGTGGCATCTATAAGCATATACATGGGTAGACAAAGTGAAACCTTGGGACCAGATATGGCCTCCAGAACCCTTGTTCCCAATATTTTCCCTTGGAAACTCCCAGGAGCTGTAATTTGTCTTCTAAATAGGTTACAGTGTGTATGCGTGCACACACACATACACACAATTTTATACTAAAAATATCTATTTTCCAACTCTGTCACTTTTTGGTTTCAAATGGGGCACTGGAATTGTTGCTTCTCTGTCCCTCGCAGACTCCAAGGACAAAAAAAGTGAGCCCTGGATTCAGAAAATGTCCCCTGCCCTCATCTATGGTTGTGTCTTATCATAGCAGAGATCAGAACACACGTACTTTGAAGTCCTTCCAGTTCTAACGCTCTGTTCCTGAAGAAATAAAGAGACAGGGCACCAGTGATGGAGTCAAAATTCTTCCACAACTATATTAATTTTTATTTACCTCCTCTTAGATTTTCTTGGACTACAAACCCTATAATTATATCTGTAGTGTACCACCTGAAGGACCCACACTGTACAGATACCTAAATCACGCTCTTCTGGAGAGAAGGCTTGCAGGTGTGTTTCATACCTTAGACAGACCTTTCCTTCTTTTTCCAGAATGAAAAAGAATGTGCTGCAATGGTTTTTGGGAAGTTTCCTTTTCAACCAAGAAGTTAGGCCTATCTAAGGCAAGATGCCTGCCACCTGGGCCTTTTCTGCAGGCCTCCAAGGTCTGGGTCCTGCCGGTGGAACTCCCAGAAAAGAGAATTATGAGCTTTGTATTCAGAGCTCTCAAACGTGCATCAATAGTTTTCTCCCTTGACTTCCTTTCCAGTCCAGTAAGAGCAAAGCTCTCTGCCTCAATGCCTTCTTGTAGGGCTACAGGCTGGCACCAGCCAGCTAATCTTTCGGAAACCCTCTAGAGCCCATTTGCTCCCTAAGCCTCAGAATTTTAAGAAGGCTGTAGCCCTCATGAACTCAAGGGATGCATCTCAAGGTTAGGCCATCATTCTCAATATCCAAGACACTCCCCTGTTAATACCGCATAATAGTGCTCATTTGAAGCTCACCAGCACCATACACTAATGACTAATCCATAGTACCCAGCAATGGAAGGAGCTCAGCTCCTCAAAGGCTAAGTGGTAAGGCAAAGACAGCTTTTAAGAGCCTGCCCTACCTACCTGATGCTGCCAATGTGACAACGATGCTTGCATGCCCATGACAGTCTCTGCTGTGGAGGAGGCAAACAGGTCCCATCTCTGCAGCCAGTTGGATTCACAGCACGGGAGCAGAATGCCATTTTCCATAATATTTTAATGACTTTGCACTACTGAAAGCAATTTTTTCTACCTTGAAAATTAAAATGGTGAGGATTAACACATTCCTCTCTCCTTAGGGAACACATGTCCCCTGCTGAATATCCAAGGAAAGATTTAGATGTCCATTTCTAAAGCAGGCATGGCCATTGCAATATAACTTTGTTAGCAACAGAAGCACATGTGTGAGCATTTCCATGTTCTAGAAACATAAAGAGGCAATGCTGCTGGTAGGAAGAGCATCAAAACACAGGCAAAGAGCTTGTGAAATCACCAAAATTAAAACTCTTGGGGTTGCATTTATTCCCGGAAATATCCATCTTACACAAATGAATCCTGCAAACATAAACTATCAAAGGTATAAAACTTAGATCCAAAACATATGAATGGGGATCTCAATTCCGTTGTCCTCAATGGACAAGGGATGTGAACATTTGTCAGTTTAATGTCTCATTGCATGTTTCCATTCCAATTCTGTACTGCTTTGTGAGATTTTTTTCTGCATAGGAATGTATGCATTTTTTGCATTGATATTCTCAAAGTAAATACATTTTTGTATGCACTTTCCTAAGGTAGACATTTGTACATTGGCTAACATACGTTGGCTAAAGAATGACTCAGTAATACTACGTGTGAGACGGATCGTGGAATTGTATTAGATTAAAAGCTGAATAAGATCCAACAGTGTGATGTTGCTGCGAAAAAGCAAATGCTATTTTAGGCTGCATTAACAGAAGTACTTCCAAATTTTGTGAAGTACCCCTGCCTCTATTCAGCATTGGTTAGGCCACATCTAGAGTACTATGTCTAGTTCCAGACACTGTACTTTAAGAAGGATGCCAACAAACTGGAGCAAGTTCAAAAGAGGTCAACAAGGATGATGAGGTGACTGGAAAGACTGAAAGAACTGGGCATGTTTAGCCTTGAGAAAAGAAGACTGCAGGGGAGATATTATAACACTCTTCAAATACAGTAGAACCCCCGAATACGTGGTAGATTGGTTCCAAAGCATGGAAAGTAACCAACACCTAGCAAACTCCTAGCAAATATGCTTCTAAAGTTTAATTTGCCAATCGCTTGTATGGAAAGAAGCGCTTGAAGCACAGCATGCTCATGACGTTGGCCAAAAACACCAGTAGGTTCCTTGACAGATCAATGGAAGTGTGGGTTCCCTGGACAAAGGGATCACTAATGTCTTCAGAACAGTGTACATGATTTAAATATGTAAGGACTGTTTATGGGAACTCTATGGTACTGTACTTTTTGAATTGGCTATTGTGCATTTTTATACTCACTTTCTTTCTCAAATGGTGAGATTATTTTTTTTCCTGCCAGAATCCTGTCCACCCTCCTTCTACAAATTGTTATGAATCCTCCCATAGCTCTACTGCATTCATTTGCTTCAGGCATTTTGAAAAACCTGGCCTGGATCCAAGGAATGAATCTGGTGAATGTAAACAGCTTCTGGTGATCTGGTTACATTGACGGCAGGTGAGCATGGTCAACTGAACCAGAAGAGTCTGATCCAGCAGATATTGAGGTTCTACTGTACTTGAAAGGCAGTCAAACAGAGGAGGGCAGGATCTATGCACGGTCATCCCGGAATGCAGGACACAATATTCTGCTCAAGCTACAGGAAGCCAGATTTAGGCTGAACATCAGGAAAGACCTCTTAACTGTTAGAGCAGTACGACAATGGAACCAAATATCTCAGGAGGTGGCAAGTGCTCCAGTGCTGGAGACATTCAAGAGAAAATTGGACAACCTTCTGCCAGATCTGCTTTGATTTGGATTCTGGTATGGAGCAGAGGGTTGGATTCAATGGCCTTATAGGATCCTTCCAACTCAGGTATTCTATGATTAGCTAATAGTGTTCAGAAGCAGCCAAATCAGTACAAATCCAATAATCTCCAGACCTTTTCCCTTCCATATTTGTAAGCTTTATAAAGTTTAAGATGCCCCATAACATTGTTCCAAATATGTGTATTTTGTAAAACCTGAAATACACATATAAATACAGATACAATTATGAGTATAGCTGTATTGTGTAAAGGTTTCTCATCATCTGAAGCCTCCTAAAGAACGTCAGGTGAAGCAACATCATCTGTTTTTTTCTGTGCTTTCTAAAAACATGCCAGTAGCTGTTTTACATTCCAGCTAAGATGTAGCTTGTTTAGCCTGTGTGTGAATCTGGCACAACAAACATCTCTCCATCCTGAAGGATAGCTAGGACACTTATTGACAGGAAAGGATGGGCAACTGTCATACAAAAGATGTAGACAGCTACTGGTATCCCTGTTTAACCACGATAGCATCATATGAGTACTGATTCAATCTTCCTCTTTTCTCACAGCCTTTCTCACCGGATTTAGAGCAACATGTTGGAGTGTTTTAATTAAATGTGATGTGTACTGACGTCAAGGAAGCACACTGTAAGTCACATGGAGTTTCTTTCACCCTCTTAGTATAATCATGCAGGTTTTCCATATGTACAGCTTCAGCTCACATCTGCAAGCAATGCTTTATAGGCAGAATGAAGCCCCTAGATGCAACAGATTCTTTTTTAGAAAAGCAGTGAGGGGGGAAAAACCCACAGAAATTTTTTTTAGGAACATAAACAGCTATTGCTGCATCTTTCAAAAAGGAAGCACAACAAAGAAACAGGAACGGTGGCTTCATCTGATATACCCATTATTACCCTATGCACAAAACATACCAATGGAAGCACTGGATAAAGAAAACTTTAGAGAAATATAGCCTTGTCTCCCTTGGGCTTTTGCACTCTCCTGCTCCCTCCGGTATGGTTGCAAGAAGGAAGTGGGATGTTCCACCCTCCATTTTAACTCCAGTTAACTTTAGACATGGTTAATGAAAAAGAAGCTAACGTCAAGCCATCGTCCAGTCTAACCATGTTTTCTCAGTTCAGACAAGAGGTTGAAATGTTACTATTGAAAATTAATTCTCTCTATTCTTCTTGGACAGCCTTGACCAGTTACTAGTGATGTTGTTCCAGGGAGTTTAGACAGCACTCTAATTTTGCTAATGAATCACACTGTAGCTGCTCACTGATCATGAGTGAGCAACATCAACGGCCCCACCCACGTGGGTGGCCACACACTTGACCTGGTTTTTTCCACTAATGGGAGTAAGAGTGGTCCGATGGTGACTGACCTTGTGTCAGTACCCTTGTCATGGTCGGACCATCACCTAATAAAATGCACCCTCAAAATGGCTCTTCCCCCCTCGCAGGGAGCAGGGACCTATTGTCATGGTCCGCCCTCGAAGGCTACTGGATCCGGCTGAATTCCAGGACACCATGAGAGGTGTCACGACTGACCTGGCTGGCGCTCCTGTGAATGCTCTGGTTGACAGTTGGTTCTCAGCTGAGGCTAGGGCTGTAGACATGATCGCTCCTAAGTGCCCTCTCCGCCGTAGAGACCACCCGGCGCCCTGGTTTAACCAGGACCTCCGGGCGTTGAAGCGGAACAGGAGACGGCTAGAGCGCAAATGGAGAAAGGACCCGACAGATTTTAATTGGACAGCTGTTAAGGTCGCTACTAACCTTTACCTGGCCAAGGTAAAGGCTGCCAGTCGAGCATACTTCGCTAACCGGATAAACGAAGCGTCCAACCAGCAGGCGGAGTTATTCCATATAGTACGCGACCTATTCGGAGTTGGTCTGAGTGATGGGCCTCCTTCTAGTTTCTTGCCAGACCAATTTGCAGCATTTTTTAAATCAGAAGTGGAGGCCATCCGCCGGGACCTCTCTCCTTTTTTGAATACAGTGAGTCGAGCAGAGATGTCCAGCGCTCCGTCTTGCCCGGTGATTTTTGACTCCTTTCAGCCTGTCACGCCTGACTCTGTGGCCAGGGTGCTTGATCGCTGTCGTGCCACCACCTCCTCCTTGGACCCTTGCCCGGCCTGGCTAATCAAATCAGCCAGGCCTTTAACAATGGAATGGGCCATGGCTATAATTAATGGGTCTTTCCTTGAGGGCAGATTTCCATCCGTCCTGAAGGACACACTCATTAGGCCCATTAGGAAGAAACCCAGTTTGGCGGCGGATGAAATTGGCAACTATAGGCCCGTCGCCAATGTTTCTTTCTTAAGCAAGGTGGTAGAGAGGGCGGTGGCCGATTAGCTTCAGGCGCTCCTGAATGAAACAGATGCCCTGGATCCATTTCAGTCGGGCTTCAGGCCGCGCCACGGGACAGAGACGGCATTGGTCGCCCTGTGTGATGACCTACTGAGGGAGGCCGACAGGGGCAAAGTATCTCTGCTGGTCCTCCTCGACATCTCAGCGGCCTTTGATATCATTGACCACGGTATCCTCCTGGGGAGGCTCTCCGAGTTGGGAATAGGTGGCTTGGCATTGGCCTGGCTCCGTTCCTTCTTGGAGGACCGTCCCAGAGAGTTCAGCTTGGGGAGAGGGTCTTGGCCCCGTGGTGCCTCAATTGCGGGGTTCCACAGGGGTCGATTATTTCCCCAATGCTGTTTAACATCTATATGAGGCTGCTGGGTGGGGTCATCAGGGGGTGTGGAGCACTGTGTCATCAGTGTTCCACATCTACATCTCCTTTTCACCTACTGCAGGAGATGCTGTTCTGTCCCTTCAGCGCTGCCTGGAGGCCGTACTGGAAAGGATGAAGGAGAACGGGCTGAGGCTGAATCCAGACAAGACGGAGGTACTAAGGGTGGGTGCCCCCACAGTTGGGGATTTGGGAAATTCCCTCTCTTTTGGGGGAGTGACCCTGCCCGCCAGGGATGGGGTCCGCAGCTTGGGGATCCATCTGGACCCGGCGCTCACTATGGAATCCCAGGTAGCGTCTGTGGTCCGTACCGCCTTTTTTCACCTCAGGCGGATAGCTCAGCTGCGGTCCTACCTTGATGTTGGGGCGCTCACCACCTTGGTGCATGCGCTCGTAATCTCAAGATTAGACAACTGTAACACGCTCTACATGGGGCTACCTTTGAGGCTGCTGCGGAAACTACAGGTGGTGCAGAATGCGGCGGCCAGATTACTTAGTGGAGTGAGAAGATACCAACATATCTCGCCCACTCTGGCCGCATTGCATTGGCTGCCCATCCGATTCCGTATCGACTTCAAAGTGTTGATGCTCACGTTCAAAGCCCTAAATGGTTTAGGACCTCGATACTTGGCGGAACGCCTTCTCCCACCAAGATCTACCCGTGTCACTCGCGCGAGCCAGGAGGTGAGGCTGAGGAGCCTAACGCCGAGGGAGGCCCGGAAGGAAAAGACAAGAAATCGGGCCTTCTCGGCGGTGGCTCCTCGCCTCTGGAACAACTTACCTCCTGAGATTCGCGGGGCTCCCTCGCTGGGTACCTTTAAGAAGCAATTAAAAACTTGGATGTTTCGGCAGGCCTTCCCATCACATAACTCATGACTTCTGTCTTTCTCCTTTACTGTGTTATGTTTTGTGTTTTCGCACTGTATTGTAGTGTTTTATGATTTAGAACTGTTATTTACATTTTTATTGTACTATTTTAAGACTGTTAGCCGCCTAGAGTGGTCCTCGTTTGACCAGATAGGTGGGATATAAATAAAATAAATAAAATAAATGTGACTCCTGAGTGTGTGCTTGCAAATTTCTACCAATTGATAACTACTTAATTTATCTGTTTGGTGTTATTTACTGTGCATTTACACATTTTTTTCCTTCCCTTGTGGGGAAATGATGAGTAACTGGTCTGCCACCCTATAGTGTATAGCAGTGCACAAATGACACTGAGTTCAAAGTTCTTTAGCCTTTTTGTGGGAAGAGAAAATGGGGAGGGAGGGACAGTTTCTCCAGGGGAAAGAGCAATTCTATAATGGGTTCTCAGAGGTGGAACTCATCATCACCAGTAGCCAAACTGCTTGTTCTTTTCTGCCAAAGGATTTTTGTTTTGTGGACTGCCACTGCAGACAGCAGCTATGATGGCTGCCTGGCTGCCATTGTGCTTCCACTACCACACCCCTCACGTAGCATTGCTTTAGGACATCATGAAGGTGGTAGCAGGAGGAAGCCTCTTAGAGTTTATTTCCATTATGTGGTGATCCCCCTTTGCGCCCTTTATATCTTTGGGCTCTACAAAGGTAAACACGCCCTTTTCGCTGCCACCAGGTATTATATTAATACCAATTCAAATCCCACACACATAGGAGCTGCTCATAGAACTTAGGAATCAGGGGTTTGATCAAACATTATTTTATTAATGAACAAAATCATAAGGAGAATTAAATATATAACTGTTTCATGTATTCATTCACTGGTGTTTCTCCTATTATGTTTATATATTCATTCCTGCTTGTTCAATATGTTTCAATCTTTCAATTTCCTTTCTTAACCCCTTCTTATCTATTTTTAATCCCTAGCACTCTCTCCACATCTTCTTGCCCCTACTTCTCTCTATCCCTATCTCATTCCAACTGTCTCTGTCTCCTCCAGCTGTCTTAACTGCCACTCTGACTCCGCCCCTCCTGCCCTATCCTCTGATTGACAGGCAGGAATGATGTCGTCTTTTGGAATCCGCTACACATTTTAACACTGAAAGTGTTGCATTTATTTGTTTCCATCACATATTTCATCATCCCTCTATAATAACACAGTTAGCACTTTTAAGGGGAACCTTTACCTTTATCTTACACTATAACTAAACTAAATATAATTGTTGGCCTCCACTAGAGTAGACCTAATGACATGGCATTCAGCTATAAATTCAGTAGGTTTACTCTAGTTTAGGGTTAGCAGCTGCATTTAGGTTAATATTACTGTTCTCCTTTTTGGGGGGGAGTGCGGGGGACTAGTATCTTAGTGAAGACTGGAAACGTTTGCTCTTTTAGGGAACAAATCACTAACACAGATGCCAGGGAAGGCCTCTGGAGAAAACCTCCTTGGAATGTAACTTGACAAGAATAAGAGACCCATAATTAGGGATGCAAATCTTTGTCTGATTCAGTCTCCCATGCAAGAATGAGAAATTGCAAAGTTGGTCTCCTTGTCTGTGAGGGGGTGAAATATTTTCTGTCAGTCTTTCACTCAAATCTTTGTATTTGCAGGAATGATTTTCATACAAATAATGTGACAACTGCCTTGTGGTGTAGACTTTTACATGCTTGAACTATGTAATGGGCTGCTTGCCTCTTTTTGACCAGCTGTCTTTTTGTGTTTGTTCTGTGTGTGTGTGCGTGTGTGCATGCAAGCGTGCGTGTGCATGCACACACCTACACATGCACATTTAGTTTCACAAAGGGAACGAGACATTAGTTCTGCACAACTGTTTTGTCCAAATTACAGAATCTTGATGAGAGAAAAAAAGTGCTGCTTGTCTTGCTCTCACCTCCTGAGTTCTGGAAATTTCTTAGTGAGGTATCTAAACAGATGGAAACTGGCTGAGTATCTTTCACTCCCTTTATCCTCAAGGCACCCCATTTCTCAAGGCATTACATGGACTTGGGCTCTGGATTTTTTGAGACTCTGGCAGCCGCAACCGAGGCTCTGACGCGGGTGGCTTCCCAAGTGCTTTCTGTTTAGTTATTTACTTGACCATTAGGATAGGCTCACAGCTGTCTTCTCTCACGAGTGTATATTTGTTACTGCTCCAGGTCAATAGGAAACAAGGCTAATGACTAAACATTAAAAGTTAAAAAGCATTCCTAGTCATAGCATTATTATTATACATTGTTTGAAGGTTCCCATTATCTATCATGTGCTGTACTCGTGTCCCTTCTCTGCTTTCATTACTCTCCCTCTGTTGCTGTAAGTATTCTGTTTAAAGACACCTCTAGATTTTGACATGTCATGAGCAGGCAGGGTGGTGGTGGTGAGAAATCACTAGGTCATTAAACTATCCATTGAGAAACCTCCAAGTTGTTTCTACACCAAGCAAGCTGGATTGTTTTAAGCTGACTGTAAAAAAAAAAAAAAACCCTTTCGCCGAATTAAAACAGCATGCTTAATGCCAGGATGCCTGTCCTTCTTCTGCCTTCATGTTAAATCCTATAGAACGGGGGATCTTATAAATGATTGAGTTATTTTTAAACCACTGGATAGCTTCCAGTCCCTCTATTTCACGCTGGATTAATTATATAAGAATACTGACTTGTTCATCACTAATGTTACAGCTTTTAAAAACAACATGCTGTTCAAATTCATGTTTGGCAATTGTTGCCTGAATCCCCTGAAATTTATGGCACCACACCCAAAGTGTAATAAAATCTTTAGTGGCCCTTTGCCTTTCCTTTCTCTTTTCCTCTTCTGGGGTGTTTTCTGCCAAAAGATGCATGCAAAGACCATCCAGATGTTATTTGTATCAGAGCAGGGATTTCAGCCTAGCTATCTGTGGTTGCAAATGTTTATTTTTAATAGGTTATTGTGCAATCTTTGCTGAGTGGACCTTAGTAGTCTTCAATATGTGTTTTTCAGCAATGCTGGGACGTTGTTTTCCATCACTATTGTAGTCCAACAGAAGTGTGATGGGTCGCTGGGGGAAACAGTCAAAAATGTAACACCTGTAGTAACACTCCAAGATGTTTTTACAACGGCTGTTCTTGCAAATGTGAAAAGTCTTCTTGATTGCTGAGAGTGAGATAGCTCAGTGGTTTAGAAACTGGGATGCAGAGCCAGAGGTTGGGAGTTTGATTCCCCGCTGTGCCTCTTTGACAGAGGATGGGCTTGATGATCCATAGGGTTCTTGGAATAAAGATGAAGCATTTTTTGTTAGCATCTCTAAAGTGAAATTACAAGGCTTTAGTCAATGAGCAATAAATAAGAGAAGGTACCGCCCAAATCTTGCAACTGCTACAGTTCTTGGAGACCAGGTTTCACGGTGGCACTGAAGTATATGGGAGATATTTTTTTAAAAAAATCCAAATCTTTTCAGTTAAAAAAACCCAAACAAACAAACCAAACTTTCTCCCAGTCTAAGCTGGAACGTTATTTTGCTATCGCTGTTGTTCCAGACAAAAGGGGTGAGTTTATTTTATTGCACATACTTGGAATTCTAGTAAAAATTTAACTGTTTGTTCAATGCCGAAATGAGCTGCTAACGAAAAACACTTCATCTTTATTCCAGTGAGAGAAGCAACTTCACCTCATTAAAGGATTTTTAAGAAAAATTAGTCTCAATGCATATTCAAAACGTTCCAACAGATATTTAAAAGGACTAGTTGTGACACCCACAAAGCTTACAAAATATTATTCAGCAACTGATCTAACCCCTGTTATCCAGTCAAGGCTGAACTTTGCTGAACTTTCTTTCTAGCTTTCACTAGGACAAAGAATGTCCCAAGCATGCTCATGCTTCCTCCCTCTGAATATGCATCTCATGTTCCCAAGCTACATATCGGGGACAGAATCAACATTAGTAATGTTTAAAGAGATGAGTTGAAATGAGAGTTAGCACCAGTGGTTGAAAGCATCCACACCTTGTTGAAGAGAACCATGGTTATATTAGCATTGGTGCAGACACTACCCTATTTGGGTCTGAAAGGGGAAACTTGCGTGTAAGCAGGGAAGAAAAAGAGAAAGACGATGAAGGAACATGTCTTTGTGGCCCTGATAAAATTGTAGCAAATAGGCTATTTAGAACATGATGTCTCCACTGGACCTAAGATGAGTAACGTATTTGTTTCTGGACTGAATTCAGGATGCTGTTTTGAGCTGCAGTGAGAGCTGTAATCTACTACACCTAGAAGACAGAATGTGCAGGAAGACTGCTTTATGTATTCCAGTGGGTGAGAAGCCATGTTAGTCTGTCGCAGTAAGAGCAATAAAGAGTCTTGTGGGATCTTGAACAGTGATTGGAAGGTGATAAGTACATCTGAGCATAGTCCTTGTTGTAACCAAGTATAACTGTGTTATTTGCTCATCTGTGTTCCGGGGATCTCCAGACGGGGGAGGCTGGAGTGATTGGGTTTGCACTTAAAAGGTGGTTCTTCTTCTTCTTCTTCTTCTTCTTCTTCTTCTTCTTCTTCTTCTTCTTCTTCTTCTTCTTCTTCTTCTTCTTCTTCTTCTTCTTCTTCTTCTTCTTCTTCTTCTTCTTCTTCTTCTTCTTCTTCTTCTTCTTCTTCTTCTTCTTCTTCTTCTTCTTCTTCTTCTTCTTCTTCTTCTTCTTCTTCTTCTTCTTCTTCTTCTTCTTCTTCTTCTTCTTCTTTATTTATTTGTTTGTTTATTTGTTTATTTATTTGATTTATACCCCGCCTATCTGGGCGACTCGTCCACTCTAGGTGGCTTATTTCCAGTGCAGTCTATTTTATGTCTCACCTCTGTTCACACGGACTGATATTTTTTTCTCCTGTGAGAAGAGTTTACCAGGTCTTTGGATCCCTCAGATTTGTTTCCCTTTTGGACTAATCACTCTCCTCTCCCCCACCCTCCCACTTCTCCTGTGTCCGCCATTCAGAGGGCTGTGCTGAGTTCCCCCTTTTTTGTTGTTAAATAAAGTGACACAGCAAAATAGCAATGTATCTACCTAGCACGGTGCACATAATATATCTTATTTGTCTAAAATAGTGTTGCATCAATAGGAAAATATAAATATAAATACTAAAGTAGATAAAAATAGAAGAGGCGGGTTTCTCCATAGTGCTTTCACTACAACAGAAGGTCGTGACCTCAGATAACACCATCCATAGCTCTCTTTTGGTATGGACTTACCATCCACATGAGCTACAGAACCGCCTAATTAGGAATCACATTAAAAACAAACCCTGGAGTTCTATCGCTGTGCCAAGAAGCAGCTGTATGTCAAAACATTTGGACACCATAAACCAAACAGCACCAAAAGCAATCCAAATAATGAGCTACTCTGCCAGTGTGGATATGCCCTCGGTGACTGCTAAATGACTTTTAACAAGCATTGCTAGAGTAACCACTATCCTGCTATTATTTGAGTTTCTATTATATTTCACATTTTGTCTTCTTCCCCACCTCCATTCCTCACCTGTGGAAACATTTGACGTCTGATGCAAACCACGTATCTTAAAGAAGTGGGTTGCCGTCCAAAAAAAGATGATGGCAAGCAAAAGTTCTTAGGCTTTAACTTGCACCAAGATGACTTTTTGTTTAAGCAAGCTACGGTTGCTCTGTTATCTGCCACAGAAATATAGCTCACAGTCAACACTTTGACAAGCATCAGCCAGCACCTGCTTGTTTGTGCATCCATTTAATTTCTTAGTATTGCATATGAAACTTGATCAGAGCTAATTAAGTCAAAACATTTTATATAGATAAAATACCTTGTAAACATTCATCCTATATCCAAGGAGCTGGCAGAAGCAAACATTGTTTTACTTTCTTCTCTTTCTTAATGCACACAAGACCTCTGTGAAATAGGTTGGGCTGAGAGCTTAAGTGGCTTACTGTCAGTTGTAGTAATACTATCTCCTGGTAAGTTTCATGATTAAGTTGAGATCTAAACTCTGATGTTTTCCCAGGCCTAGTCCAATACTCAGACCATGACCCACCATTGCTGGCTCTCGGTAGTTTCACGAGGAAATGAGGGCAGCACCTATGTTTGCATAACTTTGTCTCAGTACATACATGTGGATCTCTGCCTTCTGCATACCAAGTCCGTTTGCCAGTGTGCTAAATCTTAGCTGCATGATTTTAAAAAAGACTATTCTCCCAATTTGGTGAGCAGAATTGCAGCTTCCTTGCTGCAGTAGGACTATGCAGCTGCTGGGTCCTGTCCCATTCTGGAAGAAAAAGAAATATAACCCATTTTATGGTTCCAATGGATCACTCAACACCACAGGATTCATTAAAATAAACATTGTATGAGTTATAAAATACGACTTCGAAGTGACTGATGCTAGATTTAGAGAACGACACTTTAAAGAATCCATTTTCAACACCCAAACACATCTATAAGGATTTGTTTGGAAAAGCATGTATTGATGTTGCAGAATGTCTGTTTATATAGTTAAACAGGTTGAAAATGGACTGGATTCGCAGTGGGGTATCATGGGCAGAGTGTTGGACTAGAAATCTGGGTTCGAATCCCCACTTGGCCATGGACACTCACTGGTGGAGTAAAACCACTCCTGAAATATCTCACCGACATTGTGAGCCCTGTTAGGTCAGTTCTGAGCACTCAGTTCTGACTAGACAGTACAGAACACTCACAAGGGCGGAAACCCACAGAATTAAATGGAACCAAGAAGAGAAAAATGCTGAATATTTATGGTTTAATGGAAAGACAGCATTTGCTTGTAAAAGCACGCAGGGATGCACATGCTTGGAACTCTTAGACAGCAGTTCCTTTCTGCCTTGTGCTCTCTCCCCCTCCCCCCCTCTCTCTAACACACACACACACACACACACACACACACACAGAGAGAGAGAGAGAGAGAGAGAGAGAGAGAGAGAGAGAGAGAGAGAGAGACTAGGTTGATTTTCAAGTTTAAGTCTGAAGGCTATTGGAAGGCAAGCAGTTGGTTCTTGCCAGAGATGGAGTAGGATCACAGGTTAGGATTCCTGAGTGATCCTTAATGAGTCAGAGATCTATAGAGCTGGATGACAGAGCATCTCATTTCACCCCTAAATCCAAGCCCCACATGTAGCTAATCCTGCCTCAGTTGCCAAATACTTCTTAACTGCCTCCAAGGACAGCATTTCCTTTCCACCATGTCCCCTGGCCAATGTCTCTTACAGCAAGAAAGTGTTTTTCATCTCTTCTCTTCTGTTCTCACTTCTCTTTACTTTTTGGTGTTCTTCACGCATTTGGATACACCACTTTTTCAACTCTAACTATGTTGGTGTGTTTAAACTGGCACCTTCCTACCAGCCTGATGCTGTTTTGAATGCCAGAATGGTACCCTGATGTAACTGAAGTAATAACAAGAATGGTTCTGAGGTAGGTTTCTAGGTCACTGATGGGCTCAGAATCTCTTTTAAGAGAAAACACTACTTTAATTTACAATTGGCTAATGACATGTCACTCATATTCTTGTTGCTGACATTCCAGGTCCTTGTGTGGAAGAAACTTCTGAAATTTATTTTCCCTTTTTTTCTGACAGGAAACCAAATTTGTAGATGGAAACCAATTAGGACTGCCCCCCCCCCCCATATTCAATTCTAAAAAAACTACCCATACTTTCTTCATTGCTCTTCCTCCCCTTATAAAAATGGTTCCCAGTCTTGGATCTCTAGATGTTATTGTACTAAAACTTCCCAAAGCTTTCACCACTTGCTGTGCTGGCCAGGATTTCTGGGAGTTGTAGTCCAAGAACATCTGGGGACTCAAGGTTGGGAAGCAGTGCTCTATAAAATAATCCACATTACCGAGTTAGAAGATATACTATGCCAGTGATGTCGTAAGGCAAGAGAGAAAATGTAGCTCAGTAAAATCACCAATGTGCTTTTGCTTTTTAAAAAAGGGGGGATATTGCATGCGTACCACGATCCCTTTCTATTAAATGATTTATATTTGGAGGGAAAGAGATTATACACTTAGCAAAGCAGAATTTAATCATGCTTAGGTGTTCACAGTGAAATGATTTACTGTATTAGTTGTAGTTTTGCCTGCCATATTATAGTATCCACTCCTATGGGCAGGTATTATTTGACTCAAGTTGTCTTGGTGTGTAGTGATCTCCTGACCCAGTTCTTTCAGCTTCCTGGGCAAAATTCATGTCTCCCTGGTGACCGCAATGGGCCAAGTATCACTTGGCCTTTTTGTTGCCTGGCTTAGCCATCTGTTGAACGGAATGTCCCTATGTTGATCATCTATGGCAAGAATTACTAACTTGTGATTGGACTTCTCTCTCTCTCTCTCTCTCTCTCTCTCTCTCTCTCTCTCTCTCTCTCTCTCTCTCTCACTCACTCACTCACTCACTCACTCACACACACACATACACACACACACACACATACACACACACACACACACACACACACGGAGCACAGTTCATGATTAATGGACTTACTTTAAAATCCAAAAAATCTGGTTGCAACTCTCTCTTTTTTTGGTCTGCTTTTGAAAACTGGAGATCTAAACTACTTTGAAAAAGTTAGTGGCTGAGCAATCAGGTTGCAGCTGGACCCTATGTTCACCTCCCAACAATGAGTCCCCAAAATAAAACCCAAAAAAGTGAATTTGCTACTTGCGGCGCAGGGGAAACACATCATACATTGGTTTGCTAACAATACATACCCTATGCTCTTCTCATGAGTTACTAAGTCATTACATGGCATAGAAACTTTCTGTTGACAGCAGCAAGGATATATTGTAACTGCAGCTCACAATTTTCAGACTGTTTGTAGTCTTCTGACACAGTGATTAAAACTGCTCTCCTGCAGCCAAAATTGTACTCACAACCTGGGGTTCAATCCCACATAATCAGCTCAAGGTTCACTCAACCTTCCATCCTTCCGAGGTCAGTAAAATGTGTATCCAGCTCACTGGGGTGTGTGTCAATGTGTAGCGTGCATAACTCATAAAGCTTTAAGTGCTATGGGGTGTCCTTGGAAAAAACCTTGATGTTGGGAAAGTGTGATGGCAAGAGGAGAAGGGGACGACCGAGGATGAGATGGCTGGACAGTGTCTGCAAAGCAACCAACATGAATTTGACACAGCTCCGGGAGGCAGTGGAAGACAGGAGGGCCTGGCATGCTCTGGTCCATGGGGTCACGGAGAGTCGGACACGACTAAACGACGGCTATGGGGTGGTATGGCTGCTCCGTGAGATGCAGAGCTCGCGAAATGGGGACTCTTTGTCTGATCTTTATTTAAGGGGATATGAGATTTAAGGGCTTCTCCCAGGCAGCAATGCACCCGGAGTCAGGAGGCTCGGGTGGGCTGAGGCTTCAGGGGTATTCCTACCGTTGGGCAGCAGAAGATGTGCTGTTCAGATGACAGCATGCTTCAGTGCCAGAAAACGCACCCTTGGGTGGTCTGGTCAGGTGAAAAGGTACACTGGATTCAGATAAGTTGCGCACTACAGTAGGCCCCTTGTGAAAGGGGAATTAAAAGTTAAATAATTTAATAAAGTTGTGGTCCCAGTATAGCCCAGCCTCTGTGTCTCACCTCTTTATTCCAAGCTGGGTGGGCAAATAAGCAGCACACCTTTTTTCCTTTAGCCCTTTAAGCAAGAAACCCAGCAAGCCTGAATGTTCTTAGGTAGAAAAGAAACTAGTACTTTGCTTTGTTTGAGCTTAAGGAAAAATGCAATCCCTACAAATCCAAGCTATTCTTGTTTCAAGTGCACTATATCATATATTTACAAGCTTGGTACCAGTCATTCTGCTTCATAGTCACAGAAGTTAGTGGCCTATGAGTTTGTGTTTGTAATAGGAGGCAAATTCAGTGATAATCTTTCAGAGATTTATATTTTTCATGAGGCAATGGGAAAATGGCAGGGTAAGAGTAGTAAAGTTGTGATCTTCCCATTAGTTTGCTAAAATCTTAACCCAAATTAACTCTCAGCAGTGGTTTGATCCTTGTAACCCAAGGAGGGGCTAAAAGATATTTTAAAAAGTACCTGTGTTGCAACCTTACGTGTAGTAGAATGGAACAAAAATGGCTATTTACCAGAAGTACAGATTGTGAGGCAGCCACATCCTCAAATGTTTCTGACTCAGTCGGATGCCAGAAGCAAAATGGCTGCCTGGTTTGTGCCAGCTTGCTTTGCAGCGCACCAAAAGGACTGTGAGAATCACATTTCCTACTCTAACAAAATGGCAATGTGCAATCCAAGAGCATATCATTCTCTCAATGTCTTGTGGGCATGAACCATACCAGAGAACCATTCAGGGAGTTTGATGTTAATTTGTTCAGGTTACCAAAGTTAAACTTGGTAGCGAGCCCACAGCCAACATTTAGGCTGCTGTTCCTGCTGGTTTGCAATCCAAGACAAGACCTATCGATGACCCACCAAATTTAACCCCCTTAGCATTTTCTGGTGGTGGGGTTTTGCTACACTTTTTGCTCCCCAGCCTTAACTTCAAAATAAGGGACACTGTTCAGCACTTGGGTAATGGAAACACTGAATGGGTGGCTTATATTTGGCTTGGTGGTGGAATCTGCCTACTCTCTTAGTTACTACAATACAAGTGGAGTTTGGAATGAGGGGAGCTACAGAATATAGAAAATTCTATATTCATTCCCCTTATTCTAAACTCCACCCACCAAGCCAAACATAATCCATTCATTTGGTATTTTGGTCAACAAAGTGTTCTGCAATGTCCCTTTTTCTGAGCCTACCCAGTTTGGCTCCAGAATGCACTCCTTTTGTATTATCCGAGGTGTCATCTGCCCTATGGGTGGGCTAGATTTACATTGCCCTTTTTCTATTTGCCAAAAACCTCCTACAGCCACCATTGCTTTGAAACCTAAGCTGTGCAGTTCTGAAGCTGAAATAAATGATGTAGAATTATGGTACAAGTTTCCCAGAAATTTATCTGGGGAGCAGTTTGAGTAAAGAATAATCAAGTCAAACTGTGCTAATAGCATGGCTTTTTCGTCTCATATAGATAATTTACTCTCAGTTGAAGGGGAAAGTGCATTAGAGTTAAGACCATCAAACTCATTCCACCTTTGTTATATTTAAACTAATTAGGCTCAGAGATGAAACACATATTCCTAAGATTCCAGATAATCTTAAACAAAACACTCCATGCTAATTTTTATTCCGCTCCTATCTGTGCGCAGATTAAACAAAGCCCACAGTTAGTTTCATCTGCCATTCTTTTAAGAGAAATTAAAGCCTGCTGCAAAAAATAAGGGGGGGGGAGGAGATCAGATCCAGTGGCAAGGTTCGCTGCGCTATGCATTTGCTCATCGTTAGTTTATCTGCAGCAAATGAGCATGTATAAAACAGTCCACCTACTGTTCGAGTTGCTACGATGTAATGCAGTTCCACTGAATGATCCTGTTAACCTAACCTTCAATTTGCTGGGATTTGAACTCTGAATTACAGCTTACTAACATAGTTTAACAGCTGGTACAAGGGCTTCTTTTGAATTTTTAATCACATGAATTAAAGATTGCTAGAGATGCTTTTTTTTTTCAGGTCTCTACTAGCAGTGATCCAGTGTTCAGAAAGACAAGTATAGGTAGCCCCAAGAGAATTAAGAGCACAAAAGGTACTTCATCTCATGGAGCTTTGTGCCCTGCTAATTAGGGATCCGAGTGCAAATTATTCATAAGAAAATAAATGTGTGCTAGGTTCAGTTGGACTGTGAGACATTTGGCTAAATACAGAGTAACAAGTAATCTAAATGGGATTCTCAAACAAACCTGCTCTGCAGTGTAGTTTGAGTAATTATGTTTATTGACAACATGGACCTCCCCCTCTCTTCCCCACCCCTGGTTGTCTCAGGTTGCTTTTCAGAACATTTTGAAATTAAACGTGCATATTGCTGTGAATATATTCAGTTTAGGTCTTGCTCTTGCTTTAGTCTGGGCATGATTTTGTTCGATTGTCTGTTTGCACAAAGACAATAAAACAATGACCACCAGCATTCTTTACTGAGCAAAAACTTGGGAGAAAAATACTTGGTATACCAAATGTGCTGCTCCTGCAGCCTTAAAACACAGGATAATAAAGTTGAGAGGGATGTTTAAACAAAGCAAGGGGGAGGGGGGGAAATAGGCCAGCAGGAAGCAGAAAGCATGTTGCTTCTTAATTATGCTGTGTTCTCTCTCTCTCTCTCTCTCTCTCTCTCTCTCTCTCTAATGGATTGCCCTCCCCAAACACTCCAAGTACAGCAACTGGCATGTGGCATCTTCGGCTGACAGAAAAGCAGTGGCAAGCATGCAGCTGTTCATCCTGACACACAGGTGTTTGATTTTTGGACTCGTTAGCGAGACAGATTTTTTAGGAGCGTACAGGGGAATCAGCCACAGTCATTGCACAGAGAGCAAGTTGGCCAAATCCACTGGTGATAATTATTATGTAAATCCCCATTTCCGTTTCAAAGCTCGGTGTTTGCCTCACAGCCACGTCTGGTCAACTCTTGGCCAGCTTTGAAACCCTACCTTCCTTCAGATTCAACACCCTGGAGGGAAAGGGCCATTGCTCAGTAGCAGACCACATGCTCTGCATGCATCAAGTCCCGGGTTCAAGCCCCAACATTTCTAAGCAAGGCTGAGAATTCTGCCTGCAAACCTGGAGAGCCACTCTTGACCATACAGAGAAAGATGGCCCAATTATTCTGACTTGCTTTCAAGCCTTCCTATATTCCTGTTAAGATACACACATTTTCAAAACTGAACACATTGACAGGCTGAGGTCTTGGGAAAAGCCAAGATGAAAATCCAGTCAATAATAACAACTTGTTTCACTGGGAACTGACCACTGTAGGAACATTTAAGCAGCCATAGTGACTTCGGATGAATGGCAATTTCCTCAAAAAGAAAGAGATTGAAATGCTTCTGTTAAGTTGAGGCTGTGGAAACATCATTTGCCTATTGAAGGAGGGCTAGTCAAATTTGCTTCACTCCCACACATAACATTGTGGCATCAAGAAAGGCAACTAAGGAAGTAAGAAGATGAAGAGCTGGCCACATCTTCAATTTCTGTTCCCTGCTCAAAAACATGACAAGTATTTGTATTTGTCTATTGTTCTGACATTTGCGGTTATCTATTGTTAAACCACCGAAGCCTCTGTGCTGCAAAGTCAGAAGACCAGCAGTCATAAGATTGAGTAAGCTCCCATTGCTTGTCCCAGCTCCTGCCAACCTTGCAGTTCGAAAGCATATTAAAATGCAAGTAGATAAACAGGTACCACCACGGTGGGAAGGTAACGGTGTTCCATGTCTATTGCCCCCCCAACCCCGGAATAAAGCACGAGACAATAGTATGGGTTTAAATATGGGCCACACTTTATTAATCACACAATCATATACCAAAGATTTTATTCTGAAGGAGGGGCCTGCAGTAGTGCGGAAACAATGAAACAGGGTTATCATAAGGGCGAGTCCCCGGCCGCCCAGGATCCCGCGACCATAAAGGATCGCAGGGACCTGTCCGGCCGTTAACCCAAACCCCCAGACCTTTATCCCCCTTTGTTTGAGGGTTGTTAGTCTGGAGTGGCCCAGTGCATCTTACCGCCACAGTCACTGTAATCGCACGATCCGCAGTGCCGTGCGGTAGGATGTACTGTTGGCTTACTTGAATTTACTGCGGGACCCACCGTAGCTGCCTATTTTTCCGCACTACCCGCCGCAGTGTGACCAGAGCTAGTTCCACTGGCATGCCACCGAAAACCCCTTCCAGTGTGGGATAGGCGAAAATTCCCCCATCCCTAGGCCAATCAGGATGGGGGCCAAAATTCCTATCCGGCCCCTTAACGGCAACCAGGATAACTCACACTGGAGAATGGGAGGGCGGGTGGGTGCCTGAAAAGAAGATGGCGTTCCGGGAGGGGAAGGCCCTTTAAATACCAGGGCTTTCCCCTCCCACCCGGAAGTCGCGTTGGCCCTCTCGCGCTATCCCGGGTGGAGGGCAAAGGCCAGCCTCGCTGTTCAAGGTCAGGGACCCTCCAGCGGCTGTATCATTGCCCCCCCAACCCCGGAATAAAGCACGAGACAATAGTATGGGTTTAAATATGGGCCACACTTTATTAATCACACAATCATATACCAAAGATTTTATTCTGAAGGAGGGGCCTGCAGTAGTGCGGAAACAATGAAACAGGGTTATCATAAGGGCGAGTCCCTGGCCGCCCAGGATCCCGCGACCATAAAGGATCGCAGGGACCTGTCCGGCCGTTAACCCAAACCCCCAGACCTTTATCCCCCTTTGTTTGAGGGTTGTTAGTCTGGAGTGGCCCAGCGCATCTTACCGCCACAGTCACTGTAATCGCACGATCCGCAGTGCCGTGCGGTAGGATGTACTGTTGGCTTACTTGAATTTACTGCGGGACCCACCGTAGCTGCCTATTTTTCCGCACTACCCGCCACAGCATAGGGACTAGCCTGGCTATGTCCCATGCCCGCCACAGAGCCCTGTGAGCTCGGCAAGCAGGCCCCCCCGAATGTCCTCCAGAAATACCTCCAGACCCTCATCCGACAGATGCACGCCGTCACTCCGGAACAGTTGTAGCCTCTCAGCGTGAATCCTGCGGTGCCCTATCACAGATCCAATACCATTGCAGACGCCTCTGCATACTTCTCTGTTGACGCCCCGCCGGGCCTTATTCACTGCAGCAGTCCTCACAGAGCCTCGCCAGGCTATCCGAGGTATAATTGTAGACCAAATGAGACGCATCGTCGGGTATGCTGTTTTCAATCTCTTCAGGTCGCGTAGAATGTCCAATATTAACGCCTTGCCAGGCACGCGGGGCAAGTCGTTGCCTCCCAAATGTATTAGCAACAGGTCGGGAGGGCAGTGACCAAATGCCGTGGCTCTGCCAAGTTGACCCCATTGCATGCCACGCAGCCCCTTCCACGTAATGGTAGCCCTTGCTCCTAGCCCTAGGTTGCTTCCCCAATGAGATGCTGCCGCATAGCGCTCTGCCCAGTATACATAGCTATGCCCGATGATCAAGATGTGCTTCCGTGTACTTGCGCTTGAGCCACCTGTAAAGACATCGGTCAGGCCCCTGCCTACACTGTAGGTAGGGCTCTAATATATCTTTTATAACAGGAAGATGACCACCGCCCTAGTCGCTTAATGTCCTGCGTGCTGTAGCCCATGGCTGCCGCAGTGGATGCCGCTCCAATTCTGAATGAATGTGTGCCGAATCTGGCACCTTTAATACCAACCGCCTGTAGGGCTAAACCTGTCAGTGTCCAGAACTGGTATTTTGTTAATGGAGATTTATCAGCATGCTGGAAAAAATAACCCGGCTCGCTACCCCTGTATCCCAAGTATGTGTTAACGGCTCTAACCGGGCATATGCTCTTGTTTGAGCATAGTCCTAAAACTAACTGCCTGCCTTTTCCCCTTTGATCAGCTTTAGATCTTCTAATCAACAGCTCCACTCTTGCTCCCTGCACTTTCACATCCCCCCACTGTAGGGCTGCCCTAACCCTGTCCGCCTTACCTTGAGCCACCAGTTCGCTGATTCTCAGGGCACCGAAAAAGGCTATGAGAGATGCGGCATGGAATAGGCTTATTTCATACTCATCGCTGCACAGTGTCCTCCACTGGGCGCACATACGTTCGAGGATGTCGGGTGAAATGGGTGCCCTAGTGTCCAGCGTTCGGCCCCTCTCCTTAGACCATCCTTCTATCATTTTCCTAATTCGAAAGTCGCCAGTGGTATCCCTGTAGCCATTGCTTTTTGCCTGAAATGCCATGGCTGACAGCTTACCCTGTATAGTGGACGGTGCTAGCCCTCTCTTATACAGGTATACCATGAACTGCTGCAGGTGTTCCACCGGGACCGGCCAAGCCTGGTCCAGCTGCGCCATCCTTCTAAATTGCATGAACTCCGTACTCACTGCGGAGTAGCCCTTCCTTGTCCTTTCTGCCAGGGCCATCCCTATTGCTGTGGATGCGACGTGGCGCCAATCTGCCAGACTTCCGGTGGAAGAACGTCTGGCGTCTCCCTGGCTTCTGGGGCCAGTTCCCTGAACCGGGCGATCTGTTGGCGTGACAAGGCGTCAGCTATGCTATTATCTACCCCGGGGACGTGTCTGGCACGCACCACTATATTGAACTGCAGTGCCCGGAGTGTAAAGGCCCTTACCAGTTTCATAACCCGCTCGGATCGGGCTGTCTGGTTGTTTACGATGTGCACAACCGCCAGGTTATCGCACCAGAAGTGTACAACAGAGTTAGCCCACTCTTCCGCCCATAGCCATAGCGCTCCAACAATTGGGAAGAATTCCAGGAAGGTTAGATCCCTTGTAATGCCGCTCTGTTGCCAAGCATGCGGCCACAGGCCCGCGCACCATTTACCTTGGCAATAGATGCCAAATCCCAATGACCCTGCGGCGTCCGAGTGCACTTGAAAATGTGCCTTCAGGTTTATCTCGGACCTCCAGAAAGAGACCCCGTTGAACGATTGGAGGAATTGGCCCCATACCTGGAGGTCCTCCCTCATGCCCCGCGTTACCCTGGTCCTGTGAGCGGGTCGCTTGAGACCCCTCATAGCTGTGCATAGACGCTTTAGGAATGCTCGGCCCGGTGCCACGACCTTGCAAGCAAAGTTCAAATGGCCAACTATCTCCTGCAGGTCTCTAAGGGAAGCTTTCTTTTTGTGTAACAGAGCTTCAACCCGGGCCCTCAAGTCAATTAACTTGTCCTGCGGTAACCTTGATGTTTGCTGTACTGTATCAAGCTCTATACCCAGGAAGGTTAGAGACGTCGCCAGACCCTCTGTCTTATCCTCTGCTAGGGGCAACCCTAACTCTTTGGCTAACGCTTGGAAGGTGCGGAGTATGACACCGCATCTACCTGTGCCTCCCTTTCCACAGAAAAGGAAGTCATCGAGGTAATGCGCTGTTGAATTGCTTCTCACCATGCGCCTAAGTCTCCATTCAATAAAAGTGCTGAACTTCTCAAATGCGGCACATGACACTGAGCATCCCATGGGCAGGGCCCTGTCCACAAAATATGCGCCACCGAACTGGAAGCCTAACAAGTTAAAATCCTGGGGGTGAACTGGCAGCAGCCTAAAGGCGGATTTAATGTCACACTTTGCCAGTTCAGCCCCTACACCGCATTTCCTGATCATTTTCACTGCAGCATCGAAGGAGGTGTACCTGACTGTGCATAATTCCTGAGGAATAGCATCGTTCACCGATGCCCCCTCGGGGAAGGACAGGTGATGAATTAAGCGGAATTCCCCCGGGGCCTTCTTGGGCACTATACCTAGCGGTGAAACTCTGAGGTTAGCCATAGGTGGTTTTGAGAAGGGGCCGAGGACCCTGCCCTCTTTCACTTCCTTGTCAATTTTTTGTTGCACTATATCTTCCATACCTACCACTGATCGGAGGTTCCGGGCCATGAAGGCCTTGCGCTCCCCTTTAGCCGGTATTCTAAACCCACTTTTAAAACCCTCCAATAAATACTTGGCGTCCTCGTGGTGAGGGTAGAACCTCAACCACTCCTCCAATACCTGCACTTTAATTGGGCTGGGCCCCTTTTGCATTGCTCCCACCTCCGCTGTTAGGCTTCCTAGGGCCCCCTGAGTTCCTGTTCTGCCTCTGGGCCCCAGACCTAAAACACGAGGAGTTGGCATGTTGCCCCCCGCACGTGAGACACTCGTGTCTGAACTTGCAGGGCTTCTTGTTGCAGAAGCCCCTGGTGTTAAATTGAAAACAAGGCAGGCGGGGTTGAACCACCTGCCCCGCACCTGCGCGGGTAGCTGGAGGGAGTGGTGCTCTCCTATTGAGATGCCCGCTATCAAACCGGTCCCCAGTGTTGGGCCTAGAAGGGGCCATATGCTGCAGCCAGAGCCCTGGTTGTGGTTCATCCCACCGTAGGTTCGGTTGGATGGCACTCCTCATGCGGAAGGCCTGATCATATTGTAGCCATGCCTGCCCTGCGAAGTCAGTGTAGGCTCTATATATAATGTCTAAATACTGGAAGAGGGCCTGCGCCCTCCACGGTTGAGCCTTTACAATAACCCCAGCATAAATTAAGAAACCAGGCAGCCAATTAGCCCAAGTTCTCTCCGGCTTTTTCCTCCGTCTCCTCTCCTTATCCTTCTCATCCTCCCCGTCTAGATCCTTCTTTTCCACTTCCCTGTTCAGCAATTCAAATACATCTACATACTCTCCTTTCCAAATTTTTTCCTTCGTTGCAGGGCTCAAATGGTCGCCCAGAGGCGTCGAATAGTCCCCGTAGGGCAGCGCTGCAATAGGCACAGTGTTGTAGCCCGTGTTGGGTACCGACGGGTAAGGCCAGGCACCTGAGCCCGTTGCAACCACAGGCTGGGCCTGCGCGGGAGGAGCACCGTAAGGACCGCCCCATCCCGTGAGATGCGGGGTGGTATAAGGCCAGGGGGTATTGGGTATACCGGGGCTCACCGCTATGCAGGGTGCGGTTGCTGGGTATGTTCCCGGTGTACCCGCGGGCCAGGGCCATGCCGAAGGATACGTGTGGGTGACTGACCCAGTCGCACACTCACCATATGATGTCGACGGTCCATCCGGCTCCTCACAGTGCTGTGGAGCTTCGCTGCCAACCTCCACACTCTCCTCCTGTTCCTCCAGGGTTACCGGTGCCAGTTCCGCCTCCTCCCTGGGTACCGGACGCTGATCGGTGGTCCGTCGCCTCTTTGCCGGGGGCGCTGCGCCATCCTCGTCCTGCCTCGCAGCAGCATCTGTGCCCTGTGTGGACTCAATGGCAGCACATCTCTGTGTTAGCTCGCGGGCCATGACCCTGAGCCTAGTTGTCCTGTGGCTTTTGGACGCCCTAGCCGATCTACGGACCCCCCGTGGTGGAGCGGGCTGCTTTCCCATTGTTTGCGCCTCCAAGGCCTCTATTTTATCCTGCAATTTTTGCCAGACCGGCCAGGATTCCTCATCAGAAGAGGAATGCGACGGTGACGCGGGGGGTTCCTGCCTCCTCTGGGCCGGCTGCTTCCCCTTCCTGTTTCCAACCCCTTTTCATGGTGCCATCTCGTCAGGTAACTGTTCTATGCCCGGGCCGCTACCTTGGTTCTGCCTGTCCTCCTCCTTGTACCCTTATTTTATTCCTTATATATATGCGTGTATCCTTATTAGTATGGTAGTGTGGCTGTTGGCTAGGCTCTACCACAATTGAGATTATTAGATAGCCGACGTTGCGTGCCCCAGCCCTAATTAACTGGGGAGTGCACGGGATCCTGCTGCGTGGCACTCCAAGAAGTCTGCAGGAAGGTGCTAACTGCTAGTAATTGATCTGGCTGAATAGCCTGCGTCAATAATTAAAGCAAGGTTAGCTTCCAATTGATGTCTAATTAATGTGCTGCGTGTAGTCCCAAAGGCTACTGCGCGCTCCACTAATTGATTGCAGAATAGATATTGCTTTGGTGTTGTAGCCAAGCACCCTTGCCCCAGGCCTCAGGAATGAAATGAATGTCCTCTATTCCCACCAACTACCTCAGTATATTCCTTTTCCCTTGGTTTTATGGTTTTTATTTTTTTTTTATTTAAAGAAAATGGACTGCGCTAAAATTTTATGCAATTAAAATTTCCCTGTTATGCTTTACCCTTACACCAGCCACTTAATTCATCTATGTATATATTTGTATACCAGCCACTTAATTCATCTATGTATATATTTATATAGGACTAATCAAATGTTTCTTTAATTAAATGGATTTCAAGTTGATTGTAAATAAAATGTATTCAAATAATCATCTTAATTTAGGCTGTATATGCATATATTTATATACAACTAATCAAATGTATCTGCAATTAAATGGAGTTCCGTTGATTGCCGATAAAATTTATTCAAATAATCACCTCAATTCAGGCTGTATAAATTTATCCGCTACTTAATTCATCTAATAATACGTTTATATACGTGTAATCGATTGTATATAGAGACCCAATGAAATAATAATTGTAATTTAGGCTGTAGTATTAAACGCACCAATTAACTCGCCTCTGTAATATATTCTATACTGCCAATTCAATGTACATAGAGATAAATGCGGCTGAAGCAAAGTGCAATGAAATTTATTCCAGTGAGCAATGTGCAGTTTAGGCTTTAACACTTAACAATAAAATTAATTCGACAATGCAGACAGTATGTCCTTTTAATGAAATGCAAAATTAATCAAGCACTCCTTGATGTTCACCCCGAGCACTGTAGTTGCGATGGAGCTACTATGCGCCTCGCCAGTAGCCAAGGGCAACACCCGACGCGGTGGGTCGGCGGGTGGGCGGGGCCCAAAATTTGGCAGGAAATTCAAAAGGAAACTTGTCCCTAGCGCTCCGCCTGAACAAACAAGCCCCTGTAGCTGAACGCCGTGAGTAACCCAAGGCCTGTGTCCCAAATAAATCTGGCGTGCCAACTATGTCCTGCACAATAAAGGCAAGTAAACTAGGTAAGGGGCGGGAGGGATCCCCGGAGCAGGGGGGGTACAAAATGGCGGGCGCCACGAGGCCGCGGCAGGAAACCGGCGCCGCGGGAAGTGTAAACAAACAGGAGCCCCGGCAGAAGGAAAACTACAAGGGGGGGGGCTGCCGAAGCCGCCGCCCGCCCTCAGTAACCGGTAGGGAGACCCACGATGCTAAACAATTGAGAACTCCCGATGGCGCGGCACAGCTGACCCGCGGTACTGAGCGATGGGCAACACCCGCGTTAAAGAGAGGGACGTTAATTGGAATCCCGCGGGCCCCTGTGTTCCTCCCTGTAATCCTACCGCGGGTTAGGCTCGGCAACGCTTGCCGCGCCGCCTGCTAGAGAGCGGTTCGAGATGAGAAAAATCGCCGCCGCCGCTAAATCGTGTACCAGGCGCAGCGCCGAACGGGAGAAAACCGAAGGCAAGGCTCACGAAATAATCACCTCAAGGTGTTCTAGGGGGGGACGAATTTAAACGGAGTAGGTGTTGCCTATGGTTCCTCCCAGGAGGAAGCCCCTGTCCCGCTAAGGTTTCCCTTTCCCGCGCTCTGTACTCAGCCTGTGGGAGGAGCCGATGCTTCTCCCGATCCGGTGAAGCTGCGCTTGTGACGAGCTCCGCTCCCCGCTCTTTTCCGCTGCTGCCTAACTCTCTCTTTATTCAGCAAAAGTAATCCGCAGTGAAACAGTCGCCGTGCAGTGAACCAGTCGCTGCTCGCCGACCACTCTCCTTCCAGCTCGGTGCCTGAAAAGAAGATGGCGTTCCGGGAGGGGAAGGCCCTTTAAATACCAGGGCTTTCCCCTCCCACCCGGAAGTCGCGTTGGCCCTCTCGCGCTATCCCGGGTGGAGGGCAAAGGCCAGCCTCGCTGTTCAAGGTCAGGGACCCTCCAGCGGCTGTATCAATCGTGCTGACCATGTGAACATGGAAATTGTCTACGGACAAACGCTGGCTCCACAGCTTGGAAATGGAGATGAGCACCGTGCCCTAGAGTCGGACACGACTGGACTAAAATGTCAAGAGGAACCTTTACCTTCATTGTTCTGATAAGGCTGTTGTTTTGGATTGACATTTACAGCTCATACTGGTTAAAGATGGTAGGATGGCTTGGGTCCTTTTAAGGAGAAAGGTGAGGTAAAAATATTTTAAACATACTAAATAAAATAAATGTATAAAGGCAAGAAGGACCTATCTGGACCAGTAGAAGATAGGCCTAGTGAAGTAGAATGGGTTGTCTGTGTTAATATTTCCTCAGAATTACAGTTTCATCAAGTGAATTTTTAAATCTCCAGTGGTCACACCCAGAAAGAGACCTCAGCAAATCTTCCACATTTTGTCTTTTATTAGAACCTCACAGAATTAGTTTCTTTCTCATTTTATGACCTAACCATATTGAGGGTTAGCCCCTTGCTCTCTTAGCCTGAAAGAGACATGCCCTTAAATGAATCAGTCATCATCAGTCTTAGTACCTATTGTGCTTGGGTGAGATGTTCAGGGAAGTAATGGAAATGTGATCTTCAATAATTTGGCCTTTGAAGAATACAGCAAAATATACACTGGGGGATGTTTGTGTTTTCCTGGAGCCTTGAAAGAACCTGGAGGCAGCACCCATTATAAATGCTCGCCTGTACCAGTTTTCTCCATCTGTAGGTGTACCTCCAAGATCTTTCATTATAAAGAAAACATTTGCTTTTCTTTTAAAAGACACAATTGCCCTGTACTTCTGTTTTGGGTCTTACTGTTATTTTCTGACATGAGTGCAGCAGTAAATGGTAAACAGTTCACAACGGACAAGAACAGAAGTGGGGAAATTTCCATTGGAGGGCCAGATGACCTCAGGACTATATTGTTGAGCGCTTCATGATGCCAAGCTGGATGGGGCCAGAGCCAAAGAAGATGAGGCCTTGACCACCACCACCCCTTTTCCTAAGGTTGCCAGTTCTCAGGGTGCCAGCTGAGGTTTCAGAGGATTTTTATGCTTTCCCAGGGTGACAAATCTCAGGGTGAGTGACACTGGAAGACGATAAAAGTTTTATTTTTGGGTAGCATGGTTTTGAAGCCAGGGCTAGGGTGGTTTTAAAGCTAGGCCATCCACTTTTACTGGCTCAGATGCTTATATGCATGGTGTGTTTGGACATCATTGGTATTTATTTATTTAAAATATTTTTACCCTGCCTTTCCCTTTAAAAAGGACCCAAGGCAGCTCACATCATTAAAAAGAGAACATTTAAAGATAAAAACAATGAGTATACAAAGGGGACATACATCACTAAAAGTCAATACTGAAAGCTAAAAACACTAAGTATAGAAATATTAAAAAGGAACAAACAAATACTACTCTGAGAAATGGAAAAGGCAAGCAACACTAAAAACAGAATCAAAGTAGTCATGCATAGCAATCCATCGAAAAAATCTTGCTCAGGCATCCAGTCGCTGAGGGGAAGCTTCTCTGAAGAAAAAAAAGGTCTTCACCTGCTTGCAAAAGGACAGCAAAGGTGGAGTAAGGGTATGGGACTAGGGAAAAAGCTAGTGAGTTCATCTTGATGCCATTGTGCCATTTGGAGGTACATAGGAAGTACAGCATCATCGGCATTGTGGTCTAGGAAATTTCTTGTTCAACTGGGGCTAGCAACAGTGGTACATGCCTTAGAAAGAAAAATCCTTGTGGGCTGTTGGTGAGCCTAACAACAGCACAGAATCTGAGATACTCCACATGTATTATGCATGCTTTAGGTAACACCTTGTGACATGTGAGCCCTTGCAGAAGTGGTGACAACTGTCCCAGCTGCTGGACAAATTTTGCTATGTTACCATGAATAAAGAGATTTTGCCCTCTGAATCCAGATTGCCAAATTATATAATTATTTATGTTTTATCTAGACCGATTTGTTTTAGTTTATCCAGAACCCAGTTCTGCCTCCCTCCCAATGCTTACCTGCATTGTCTATGAGAAATCACCAGGACCCCCACGGGGGGGGGGGGGGAGGAGGTCCCACAATTTGGCAGGAACCCCGTGGGTGAATTATGGGATGGGGAGCCATCAAACGGCAGGAGGTAGAGCAACGCTCTTACCTCCATGCTGTTCCTATGCTAGTTCTCAGCACTCTTTGAAAATCACCCAGCTGCACTTTTGTGTGTCACAAAGATTCTCTGCAACCTGCAAGGATGCATGAGGGAGTGAGTTTTGATGGAGGTTGCCTCCATGTATTCTTTCTAGAATTTCTGTTGGAAATTATTCCCTCATGCATTTTTTTCCATAGGGAATCCTCACAATTTGCAAAGGTGTCCAGGGTGCTTTTCAGAGGGCACAAAGAATCAGCACAGGAACAGCATGTAGGTAATAAATCTGCTCTACCTCCTGCCACTTTGACAGCTCCCGCCCATAACTCAGGGTTCCCACTGAATTATGGGACTCAACGTTTGTTTGTTTGGAAGTCTCATTCCTACTGGCAACTATCTCAGCCATTCCCTTTTCTCTTTCCCTCTTTCCTCCCAACCTAGTCAGCTTCTACAGATAGGAAGATCACTCTTGTGGAGTCCCAGAAACAACTACTTCCATATGGCTCTTGAAATGGGATCTAAAGCTACGTGAGATGAGGTCAAGCACTGCAGGTTGCCCACCTCTGAACTATGAAGTGGAATAGCGCCTTTAAGAGACTGAAATGTATATTAAATGATACATTTTGAAGTATAGGGCTGTGGAATGCAAGGAGAAACTATACAAAAGGACATATGATGCTTTACAGAGAAATAATGGAAAACACACACACCCCAAATCCTACACAGGAATATACAGTCTAGAGCAGTGGTTCCCAACCTTGGGAACCCAGATGTTCTTGGACTAAAACTCCCAGAAGCCCTCACTACTTGCTGTGCTGGCCAGGATTTCTGGAAGTTGCAGCCCAAGAACATCTGTGAACCCAAGTTTGAGAACCACTTGTCTAGATGAAGGCCTGCGGATGCAAAGATTATAAGAATTAGTGTACATAATATGTTTACTTCTCTCAGCCACTAAATAAATAAATAAAACAGAAGTCATTTACTTGAATCTATTCTTAGATATCACATTGTGTTGAATCAAGCAAAACAAGGGAGAAGGCTCCTCCTCTCTCTAATCCTGAAATCAGGCAAATGTGGTGGGAATTGAACGGTGCAAATGTGAACAGCACATCTGACAAAAATTCAGATTTTAGCTCTGCGTTTGACAGCCATAATTGGTTTGAGTCCTTTAGAGCAAATATGGCAGATTTCCTGGTCAGAAGACTCTGATTCAAAGCTAAGTAGTCCTCCAAGGAAATGAATGCTCGACTATGATTCACAGATTGAGGGGAAAATACTATTAATTTCAGCTCTGTGAGGAAATCAAACCATTTCTCTTTTCACCCCTATTCACAACAATGTCAGTTCCAAATCCTTCAGTCACATCTGTTACCTTAACATCACAGCAGCTTTCTTTGCAGTGCTTCCTAACCTCTAAATATCCTGCTGCCTGAATGATCTCTTTTCAGCTTGTGGGCCATCATACGACTGCCGAGTGAATGGTGTTAAGTGTTTCAGTTTGGCAGAGAACATCTCGTTTACCTGAGCTCTCTCGCTGGCAGGCTGAGCGATTCTCCACAGTTCTAATGCTCACTTCCTTTTGCGAACAAGCAGCAAGCCACGTGCTTTATCACAATGGCATACAGCCACCTGGAAAGAGGAGAAAGCAGCCACGGCTTCTTCTTCTTCTTTATTTTTTCTTTTGGTACAAACACAGGACAAACTGTGGCACAAAGGACCTTGCAGGTACATGGCATAACAGATCTTAAAAAATGATGTTTTTTTTCTCATGACAATCTAGCCCAAGTGCTTACCAAAGGGAGCTGTATAAATATGCAGGGCCCATTTTTAACTTTAGCACCTGAGGAGAGATAATGACTTCTCTAACTCTTTAGGAAAGCACCAAGGACAGATCGTCTTGGGCAGAGATTGGGAGCAATAGTGAAAAATGACCAGCGTTAGCCAGCTAAGTCAGTTTTTCTGGGGTAAAAGTGCAGTGGTCACGAAATGAGAAGGCTGATAGTTTAGGTGAACACCAGATAATTAAGAAAGCAATTAGTCATAGAGAGCAAAAAGCGTGCTGCTTATATACCACCCCATAGCGCTTCAAGCACTCTCTGGGCAGTTTACAAGTTACCGTAATTATGCAGCCTACACATTGCCGCCCCCCCCAGCAAGCTGGGTACTCATTTTACCGACCTCGGAAGGATAGAAGGCTGAGTCAACCTTGAGGCTGAGTCAACCCCTACCTGGGATTGAACCCCAGGTCTGGAGCACAGTTTTGGCTGCAGTACAGCAGTTTTAACCACTGCGCCACGAGAGAAGTTAAAGAAGTCAGTCACACACAGAGATATCTGCCAGCAGAGTCCACCACACACACCATACACCAGCTCCATACACTAACTCCTGGGCAACGTCCCCAGGAAGACTCCCTTTTATTAACCTTAGATTGTTGATAGTATACAGATAATTGACAGAATTCAGATAGGGTAGTGGTTACATAATGACAATTAGGATAGGCTTAAAAGAGCCTTTGAAGTTAGCTCTCTATGAGAAAGAGGAAGAATAGGTAGCAGCTCCTCTCAGAAGCAGCTGCGTCATATCCAGGAGAGTGTGCTCTACACTGAAGAACAGACAACAGCTTAGCAACCTGGGGGGGCACATAAAAGGAGGGTATTCAGTTTATATTTTTATTTAAGCTGTAACTATGCATTAACTGTTAGAAATACATTTGAACTGAAAGTTAAGGAAATTATCTCGGCTTACATTACCGTATCACAGTGAAGAAAGAGCTGAGAAGCAGCATTGAACCTGCCTCACCTTCCATTGGCTTCCCACCTTACTTGTCTGCTGAAGAAGGTAGATTTTGAGTAGCTTATCTTTTGGAGGGAGAAGGAAGAGTCACATGTGGTCCTACTCTGTCCTCGCTTTGGTGCACATGTAAACTCTTCCTGTATGTGAGAAAAGCTATTCAGAAATTGTCAATGGATCATGGGCATCAAATCTTTGTTCAAGGTGCAGCCTATGTTGGGGAGATGAGATTCCCATTAGCCACATCTGTGGCTGCTTACAGATTCTCCCTTTGACATGATACCAGGCATCGGCCATCTCTTTCCATACAATTACTTCTTCCATCCCTTCTGACTATTAATCAACCTGACCTTGCAGGATTGAACCTGTAGCCTATGAGAGAGGGTGGGCTTTGGAAGATCATGATTCTCTTTCCTCATAATATTGCCTTTCTCCTGCTTGAGACTAGATTATATGCAGATATGTCTTTAGTAACTATTGTACTCGTAGCTAGATAATTAATTAAAAGGGGTATTCCTTCATTTTTAAAAAATTGCAATGCATGGACTATCTTAATGATTAAAGTCAGTTAATGCACAAACCTTTATATATCTAAATAAAAGTAAGATCCACTAAGATCAATAGGGTTTACTCCAAGATAAGTGGATGCAGCATCTTTTTTTTTGGTAAGCCATCATTATAATCATGTGACTTAAACAGCAATTTAGCACCAAAATAACTATTAAACATATGTCCCCTCCAACTGGAATGTAACTAAGTTTGATTTCGTAAATCACCAAGAGTAACTGTTAATCCTTTTCCTACTAACCTTCCCATCTCAGGTCACAAGAAAATGAATATCAACACTCTCACATCTCTTAGTGCTTGATTGTAATGGAATATTTTAAATGGGTAATTTATGATTTTCTCTGTATTGTTGGGTGCTTTGAGCTATTCTAAAGAAAGGTTGGCTATAAATTCAGGCTTTCAAGCAGGTGTTAAAGATCCATTTGTTTCTAGCCTTCCTCTCTTAGACAGATTGGTTTAAATAGGTTTTCAAAGACTTTTAAATTATTATGCTTGGCTGCTATTGTTATTGATAATTTTATTGCCATTGGACTATACAATTGTACGTATTTTGCAATTAAGTGGTTTTAGAGCTATAGCCTTCAAGGTGCCTTTCCAATCTCTCTCTCTCTCTCTCTCTCTCTCTCT
This sequence comes from Pogona vitticeps, assembly GCF_051106095.1. Classification (NCBI taxonomy): domain Eukaryota; kingdom Metazoa; phylum Chordata; class Lepidosauria; order Squamata; family Agamidae; genus Pogona; species Pogona vitticeps. Next base: position 218,787,819 of record NC_135783.1, on the reverse strand, counting down.
CTCTGTGTGTGTGTATGGGGGAGGAGAGGATCAGTTCTGTTTTAATTTGGTTGAGTAAATTTTGTTTTCCTGATTAAAGGCAAGTTTGCTTTCCTCTTCTTTTCAACGTTTTGTTTTTCTTATTGTTTAGAACTTTGATGTACCTTAATATTCATCATGTATGCATTAAAAAAATTGCCAGCTTGCCAAAACATGTAAAAGGACGCTAACTTTTACAAACAAATAAACTACCCTCTGGCATTACCTTCAGTGGCATATGCCAGAGCTGCATGGTCATGTGCAGTAGGATTGCTGTTTAATCATAATGTCTCTCCACAGAACTTCTGCTCCTCCCACTCAGTTTTCACAAGCCTTGTTATTGTGGAGGGCCACAACTAGGGAGGCACAGAATACTGTTTGCAGAAACTGAGCCTTCTCGGTTATGGCTCCAGTTTTGTGGAACAGTCTTCCTCCTGAGATCAGTCAAGCCCCTTCATTGACTCAAAAGGATGCTCAAGACAGAGCTTTATAAGGAAGCATTGAACAATATTAAGTGTGTGCAGAACCTGGATTCATTAATCCTTACTGCCATATTTAGTGTATTTAGCCTTTTGGGGGGTGTACTTTTAAAGGTTTTTATTATTTAAATTTAAGTTCTGTTTTGTTGTTTTGTTGTTATTTTGGGATGTAGGGAAGGGCTGGGTTTAAAGTGTCATAAACTGTCCAGAGTAGTGCATGTCACTATGTTGGGCAGAGAAGAAATGTATGAAATAAATAAATAAAATTAATATATATGATTTCATTTTACTGAGAAATATTCTGCTTAAAAAGAAGTAAAACACACTTTTGTATTACAAAGATTACAATGATTGCTATTTACAATCAAGCTATAAAGCAAAGGGAAAGCAATTTTACTTCTTTTGGTGCCCATGCAACATCCAGGCATGCTGTAGCATTCTGTCACCTACACAACAAGGAAACAACAATGTAAGGCACTGAAGTTGTGGCCTGAGCAGTCCTGACCGTTGCCACGAATTGAGTCAAACTGTAGCAGGCGTTATTCCCAACATATTCATGCCATATGGAACTGCGCACTTCCTTTTTGAAATACAGTACGCCTGCTTAGAATCTAAACAGAGCCCGTGAGTGTAGTCCTATTGTATTTTGCTTATCATAAAAAATCTCAAACATTGTACAAGATAGTAGCAAACAGAGTAAGAATAGTCAATAGCAGCCAACTGGTTGCCTCCGAAGAAACTCATATGTAGTTCAGGAAAACAATAATACTCCACTCCTTTTTTCCTGAATCCATTCCCATTATATTCTCTGTCATTGCTAGTAGGGATGTGCTGCTCAGAATTTTTGGACTACAGATTCCATAATTCATCATGGGAGTTCCATCTAACAGGCATACATTTATGAGTCTGATTGGGGAGAAAGGGCTAAGTCTGCAGATTCTGTGATTAATCCAGGCCTAAATCCACCCTGTTCAGAAAGGAAGTTGCACCAGTGCTAGATAGGAGCATCCTTTCTGAACAAGAAGTTTGCATGGAGCTAGGCCACAAAGCCTTCAAGCTTAGGCCTCTCTTTTTGGTGAATTGTCTGCTAAATGAAACTCCAAGAATATTGACTTTGCAGTCTGAACATTCCCTAATGGTTTATAACCATAGATTGACCTTGGACCTGATCAGAGGGGGCACTGACTCTGTATCTATAAACAGTGTATTTTTACGAGGAAAATACTGTTTGTTCTAATGGGAGCTTGTTTCCACCTGCATTTGGCTTTTATTTAGCTTGCTTTTATTTTGTAATTGGGCAGTTGGGAGATAGCATGGCTTTAATATCTGAGGTCTCAAACACAGCAGCACTGAAATATTTGCACTGCCTAGAAGGATAACATTGGAGAAATATGCTTGTGCCTTCATATGTTGCCAGATTCCTAGCCTCATTGCACAGAAGTGTAATGTCTATGCCTAGCAGGTATTTTGTATTGCAGAAGTCTCTGTTTAAGAAATATATTGTCTACTGTATGAGCCAAAGCCTTATTTATTTCTTCTTGAATTTACCATAATTTTGCCTCACACTACAAAATCTGCAGCATGAGAGAAAACATATTCTTTATATTCAGTTTCTAGGTACCTTTGGAAAATGAGTTCCTTTTCCAAAATTGTAATTAATAAATTACATAAAAGAGGACAGCAATCTGAGGGACTTAATCATCTGTACACCTTCCTAACAGCCACTAGTAGATTATTACAGAATGAGGGAGAATTGATTCACAGTGTAAAAAATCAACAATAAAAGTGTGAAAAACAAAGAACAGAAAAAAATGCCAGAACATCTTATGAAAGGTAGCAGAGAATCAAGTAAGGAACAAGAGATACAGGATCACCCTGAGAAATCTGGAAGCATCTATTTGAATTTCCTCTGGGATTAAGCACTGAGTGTTTATATAAACACAGAGATTCCAAGAAAATAAGAGATCTTCACCAGCTTCCAAAGCTCATCTCTTATAGCTTCCAGAGCACCCTCGTTCACAGCTGCAATAATGATTAATCTTCTCTCTACTTCCAGGCAGAAAGAACATAGCAGGCACCTGGTGCTCTAAATAAACCATGTGAAGTAGGCCCAGTGATCATTAACCCTTGATTTTCCAGGATTTAACAAATATACCTCACCAGATCTGTGAGGAAAAAGAGAACTGGCATGGGGTGGGTGGATTACATTCTCCTAGTGTTTGGGCAGATATGCCATGAAGAGCCACTTGACAGACCATCCAGCAAGTGCTTCAATTTCCACAATAAGAGAAGTTTCATCTGCTGGATTCTTTGGGTGGTAAAGATCAGAATCTCATTCATATTAGAAAATGTGCCAGATATTCACCTGCAGAGGGGAAGATTGTAACTAGAGATGGGGATATTCATATATGAATATGAATATTGTCGCACAGCTGGGGCCTGACCATCCACTCACATGACCACCGGTGGCTTTGCTCATCCTTCCAATCACTCTCGGAGCCTTGCTCTCTTCCTGCTCAGCTAGCCACTCCAGGCAAGAGGAGGGAGGACAGGTTTCCCTGCATAGCTGCCAAGTTGCTAGCTGAGCAGGAAGAGAGTGGGGCTCTGGGAGTGACTGGATGAGCGAGGCTGCCACCGGTGGACACATGAGTGGTTGTTAACTCCAGCTGCATGGGGGATATTCATATTCCTATACGAATCCCCCATCTCTAATTGTAATTCTGATCCTCTGTAACATAATATTTGTCACTATTTTGCATGCTGAAGGCATGAGACTGAAGAGGGACAGTCTCCATGATAGAGGTGGGCACTATGGCAGACAGAATGGTGAAAAATCATGGCCCTTACTAAAGATGTCAACCTTGCAGTTTGCCACTTTTGGTGAGAAACTGAGTGGGATGGGGAACCATCTTTTCTCCTCAAAGAAAGATTCCCCTCTGTGCATTTTTTTCCTTATTGAAAATATCATGGGATTTCCTGGGTATTTTTTCCCCAAGAAGAAATGGCAATCTGTGAAATTCCTTCAGAAAATCAAGTCTTTCTTGCACAAGATGTTGCAGAATTTAAAACAGAAAAGCCCCCGCCCTCCTGCTCCCTGGTGTAAAGACATAAGGCCTGTAGCATGCACTTGTTGCTCATCTAGTTTCTATGTTAAGAAAAGTATATTTTGAAGAAATGTCCTCTTTTTATTTTACTGAGAAGTGGTAACTACCAAGAAAAGGAGAAACAAACCTAACTGGCTCTTGTGTCAGTAACTTGATAGCCAGAACTCAGGAGAGGAAGATTTTCATTCTGTAGGGGAAGTATGCCATTTTCTAACGGGTAAAGAGAAAGCTACTACAAAAGGCACAGGAACAGGGGATAATAAATGAGAAGGTCCATAGTGTAGTGATAGAGCATAATTTTTCAGTGCAGAAGGCCCCCAAATTCGATCTGCAATATCTCCTGGTAGGATTTGAAAAGGGCGTTAGTGTGCAACATTGCAGAACTGTTATTGGTAGATGGTAGATCAGTGCAGGCAAACTTTTTTGGCTTGAGTGCCCAAAATGAGGGGGTGGGGAAGAAACCAGTGGCTGCTGTGCCGCCAGGAAGACCAGAACAGGAAGTGGCAGTTTCAGGGGGAATAATGGGGATGGACAGGAAGTTAAAGGACCCAGAACAGGAAGAGAAAGGGGGAATCCCAGCTGCAGCCACTTCAAAAAGTTTGTCGGGTGCCAGAAGAAAGGGCTTTGCATGCCAGCTACGGAACGCATGCCATAGGTTCGCCATCACTGTGGTAGATGACGTAACAGTACGTTTTGAAGTGCAGAGATTTATCATGATAGTCTTTCCCTCAAATTCAATAGACCTCTTCTAGGAGTTTTTAAAACTTTTAGTAAGATCAGGTCTTTTGTAAAGCTTATGAATATTTATTGCCCATTAAAGACCAAGCAACCATCAAATACTTCACATTACCACATGAACTGTGCTCAACAATGTATTATTGCTCAGAAGAATTGGTCACATCAGCTGCTGTGAGAAATGCAGTTAAGCTTAAATTACAAAAAAGAGAAGTATAGGTGGAGCTTCATCCATGCTATCAAAAAAGTCCCAGTACTTTAACTCTTTAGGCCTTGTTTCCTTAAATAAAGTTGGAAATAACTTCAGTCTCAGATTGGTCTGAAACATGTTAAGTAGGAATGGACTTCAGGTTGCTTGGACTTCAGCCATCACAAGGGGACTGGTAATTTTTTGAGAGGTGCCATTACTGAATTTAATGGCTGGGAGACTACCAGTCTTTAATCATTTGTGGTTCCCATAGAGCTTAGACATTCCCACCCATTTCTTCCATCTTCTTCACAGGAAGAAAATGGGTGACTGAACTCTAGGTCATAACAATCTCCTGTGGGGACTTTAATTTCTTGTCTAAAGCCCTCAAATTCCACCTGGGGGAATTCCTAGAGAATTCTGGGAGCTGAAGTCCAGAAAATACAGAAGTCCCATGCCTAATGTTAATCTGATAGATAACTACCTTTACAGTGGTCACTCACTATAAAGGCCAGTGCAATCCTATATACATATCTCCATGAGGAAAATTTGTTCTTGTTGATTTAGCCATCATTCAAATTCTTACAACAAAGAATTTTAAAGGTTTATTGACTCCAGCCATGAGTAAGACAAAGAGCTCTTTGTAATTTGTGCAAAATTTCTACAGTGCACTATTTGTCAAGAAGCAAAGGAAATGCACTCACAGAAAGCACAGAAAGAATGGCTGATTATTAAGGTTGACACATGCAATACATCAAGTGCTTCATTTTTTTGAAACAAGGCATCAGTCATCTTAATTTTGGGCAGTCCTTGTAGTCTGTGTAATTTCATAAATGGTAGCATTTTTGCAAAATGAGAAGTTTTTGCACACAATGGGCAATTGCACACAAAACATCATTCTCATCAATGCAAGAACTCTGTCAAGAGCACTAAAAATCCTTGCCCTTCTCACCAGTGATGAAAGGAAGACTGTATTTCCTTGTCCTTGTGGGTGAGGTCAACATAATCTAGGGTTTATATTCCTAGTCCAGACGTAAACACCACTGAATCCAGTGAAGCTTGTTCCTTGTAGCCCCACTGTACTGACCTTGAGACTCTATGGCCTGTGGTGTACTGGACAATTGGGAGTAGAAAAGGTGAAGGCATGAGAGAAAAGCAAGATCCTGCTAGATCACTTGAAATGGAAATAAATTTGACAACCAGCCCATGAATCTTTGTTTTTTTCCCCCATCTCCTCCCTCCACCCTCTTCCCCCACTTTGCATGACAGCCTTACTAACCTGCAAAGCGGAGGTAGAGTTGTCAAGCTTTCAAAATGCGGAATACTGAAAAGGTCAGAGTAGTATAGTATGACAGAACATGTAAGTCATTATAATTTTGATACCTCATTTGTAATGAGAATGAGAGTGAGAGCAAATGACTGTAAAACACAGTCTAAAACCTGGGGAAACTGGGTCGTTAAGTTAGGAGTGAAGTTCTCAGCCCTGCCTACAATGACAAATCAGTGTTCTTCACAAATGGAATATAAAATTCCAAGACTGACAACAATTAAATTTTAAAAGTATGAATTGTAAAAAAAAGAAAATTGCCATTACAATGCTATATTAACATCTTTATTAGTTATATTGATATATTTACTATATTAATTAACTATATTAATGGTACCATTATGCAATACTATCAATATTGTTGCAATAACGATAACAATAAAATGGTTCTTCCTTGTTTTACAAAATGGTGCAATGTGAATTATGTATGTGGTTCGGAGAATGTGCAGTGAATTGGAAAGTCATGGCACCATGCATGTATTAGTTTTCTGTGATGTGGTTGTTCGTCTGAACCCTTGTATAATGGCTTGCTCCAATTGTCATCATGAATTAAGTGGTGATTGCTACGTGTGCTGGCAATTCCTTGGATCCAGAATGAATGAGATAGGATTTCAGAACTTATGTGCAAATGTAAGTTCTGTGTAAACAAATAATATGTAACTGAAGGGCCAACACTTTGTAGAGATAGGTGAGGTAAAATAAATATTTATAGGGTTCAAAAACATAGACACATAAATTTTCAATTTTTACTGCAACGGGCACTACTTTCTCCAGGGCATTGGTTCCTAACCCTGGGTAACCCAGGTGTTCTTGGACTGCAACTCCCAGAAACTTCATCTAGCACAGCTAGTAGTAATGGCTTCTGGAAGCTGCAATCCAGGAACACCTGAGTTATCCAAGGTTGAGAACCACTGCTCTAGGGATACCAATGGCTGTTATTCTTAGGATGTATCTACATTACATATTTATTGCAGTTAGATTCCACTTTAACTGCCATAGGTCCACCCTATGGACTCCGGTGATTTGTAGTTTGGTGGACCAGAGAGTTTCAGTGCGTTCTCCTGAACTACCATAGAGGTTTCTAAGTACTTCACTAAACTACAAGTCCCAGAATTCCATAGGAGGGAACCATGGCAGTTAAAGTGGAATCAAACTGCTGTAACTGTGCAGTATATAAATTTAGAGAAGCTGTACAGCCTACGGTGGTCTGGGAGGCACACATGGGTACCAGGTCTCATGATATGGACAGCTGTTTCTTGGTATATTTCTGTAGTTATTCAAGGATGAAGACAAATCACAGTGCAAGTGTGGCTGGAAAAAGAAAAATGTGATGTAGTGTGTGGTAGCTAAAATGCCTGGATACACTTCTGTTCCTACTCCCAGTTGGCCCCACGACTCACTGGCTCAGATCAAGGTCCTTGTATGTGTGTCCAACACATGTTTTTTTTAAGTAGTTGAGCAAGAACTCCACATTTTTTGTATTACTCTGTCACACACAGAAATTATTGTACAATTGCTACGCAAGGCTCTGTCTTCTGTCCCACCATTCAGGCCCAGCCCATGACATCACAAGGGTCCACTTCTGGCCTCAGGGTTTGACTTTGACATCTCAGGGAACCAGAAGCTTCCAAAAACTGAGGCAGAAACCCAACTGATGTAGTTCTGGAGTAATATGTCAATACTAGAGTTAAAAGGGGGGGGCGAAGGGGCTTCCCCTTATCATTTATTACGGCTTTTAGCTACTGATGTTCCATAGGTGTTAATGTGATGATTTGTCTAAAACTGGAGGAGGTCAGGGCCATGTGGATTTCATTAGAGACTGCCTGCATTTTTCTCTTTCCCAACAAAGCAAATACAGCCTGGCGAAAAGCTGGACTAATGAGAAACTGAGATATGAAGCCAGACTACGTAGTGTTTCTGCTGACTGTGCCCAGGTGCTGGCTTTTCAGAATCTCTAGCAAAGGTTACTGGCATCACCAGTTTGCTGATCTCCTTAAGTGGAAATGCCTGGAATTGAATTTTGGTCCACTACTGAACAAAATAGTTCTTCCCCTCCACCTGTACTGATTTTGTTTCTTACTTTTATCTGTCAAAGGCCAATGGAAGAAATTTACTTTTCAACACTGTTCATCTTCCTCTGCAAACACAAAAATGCAGCGTAAAGTAATTCTGTAATTGTCACAAAGTCTTTTCTGCACAACAAGCTGCTCTTAAGGCTAATGAAGGGGGGGGGCAGATCTTGTTTCCTAGACAGTTGGTGTCCCTGAGCCTTATGCAAGCTACACTTGCTGAAATTCATGAGGTCATCCTCATAACATCTGCTCTTACATAATGAGAGCTTTCAGAAATAATCAAACCAAGGATTATCTCAACAAAAAGAAATGGAGTAGGTGTGCAGGAGGATAGATGTATCTGATGGCATGTGAAACTGAGTTTCCAAAGTTCCTGTGAGCAGTTCCCTGTTCATGAGTTCATCCTTCTGGAGAAAAGGGACACATCCCTGAGATGTTGTCCCAAGATAATTGAAGGCATGCCCCCAACAATGTACAAGGTAGTGTGGGGACCTACAAGGAAGGAAGCAATATTGATGGAAACCCCTCTATTCGATTGGGTCATAATCCATGACACAAATGGAAAGTCTTCCTAGTTACAGAGGGAATATTGTGAATTCACTGTAATGTTTCCTGTCGTTCTGGGCTTCAGTAGAAAAAGAACAGATCAGGTTAGAATCTGCATGAGGAGCAGCCAATAGGATTAAAGCAGTCCTAGGCCATGGGTGTGGGAATGCAGATTTGCTTCCGCCATATGTGATCTCCTGATAAATAATCAGTTTCTCGTGATGAGATTCTAGTGAAAAATAAAAGAAAATACGATGTATAAAACACTTTATTCAGGAAATGCAATAAATGGAGACATGCTTGGTGATGACAGAGTTAAATATGATTGCTTTTATTTATTATCTTTTCCTGACAAAATACAATAGAAACCTGGGCCTAAATTTTGCTTCCAGCTAAGCTTCACAAGGGTGGCTTGAACAATCTTTTTAAAAGGGAAAAAACCCAATATGGTGCACTAATTATTCTTTCATTTTGCAAAATGTCAAACTCCCTGTGATCCTTTTAATTTCTATGGGTGTTCTAAACTGGAGAGCTGTCTAGATGTTCTTTTAATTGAGCAGTACACCATGTGGTAAATGTAGATTTAAATATGTCTAATAATAATAAAAAGAAATAATACTTATAAAATAAACAGTTTCAGTTCAAGGATCTTACTCATTGTGATGTGTGGCATAAAATCTTTTTAATTCTCCTACGATTTGGACACAGTCTTCATCAATGTCTAATACTGTGCCTGATGGTGGCTGTATGATACATATGTATTTGCCTATGTATGTAAAGAATAGGAGGTCATTTCCTTTAAGACAAGAGCCTATGAACCTATATGTACTTAACGAAGGAACCCTGTTGAATTTGGTGGAAGTTATCATAGTGGCCACTCATGTAGCATTGTACTATAACGCAGAAAGTTTACCTATGTTCTTGTTGTTGCATGCTGTCAAGTTGCCTCCAACTTATGGCAACACCATAAATGAGTAATCATCACAATGTCCTGTTCTTTAAAAAGCCCTGCTCTGTCCTTGTAAATTCAAGGTGATGGCTTCCTTTGTGGAGTCCGTTCATCTATATTTGATCTTCCTCTTTTCCTGATGCCAGATGATCCTGACTTCTCATGATGTGCCAGATGTAGGACAGCCTTAGTGTCAGCATTTTTTTTAATTTAGAGATTGTTCAGGCTTGGTTACCTGTAGGGCCCACTGGGTTGTGTTCCTGCATTCCGCAAAGCTCTGTTCCAGCACCATATTTCAAATGATTTTTCCCCCCTGTCAGCTTTTGTCACCATTCATCTTTCGCACCCATACATAGGAATCAGGAATAGAATAGTGTGGATGATCTAGGCCAGCGGTTACCCACCTTTGGTAATGCAGGTGTTCTTGAACTGCAGTTCCCAAAAGCCTTCACCACCAGCTGTACTGGCTGGGTTTCCTGGGAGATAATGTTCAAGAACACCTGGGTTACCTAAGGTTGGGAACAACTTTTCAGAACACAGACTGTACATCAGACATTTTTCTAGAGATGGGGATATTCATGTGTAAATATGAATATCCCCATCACATCTGGCTCTAATGAAGGTCCAGCCCCCAGGGCTGGACCATCCACTTATGTGTCCTGTTACAGTGGTGGCCCCACTCATCCTGCCAGTGGTGCCCAGAGCTCTGCTCTCTTTCTGCTCATCTGGCCACTCAGCAGCCATGTGGGGAGGGAGATACATCCTCCCAACCCCTGCCTGGAGCGTCCAGCTGAACAGGAAGAGGAGTGGTGCTCCAGGCATCATTGGCAGGACGAGCAGGACCATCACTGCAGCAGAATGCCTGAGTGGATGATCTGGTCCAGGAGCTGCACCCCCATTAGGGCCAGCTAATATGCCATGGGAATATTCATATATGAATACAAATAGCTCCATCTCTACATTTTTCACTCTATGTAAGGTAAAAAGCTTTGTTGTAACACCTTGAACATCACTTTGCTTGCATGGAAATTAGAGCAATAGTCCTGCAAATACTGCACTCCTTTTTTGGGTATTGGAATGTATACTGAATATTTCCAGTCTGTGGACCATTGTTTTATTTTCCATATTTGTGGGCATGCACTTGTTAAGAAGTTCTCAGATTAATTATTTGTGGCTTGAAATAGTTCTACCAGTACGCCATATATCTCTTGTGTTTTATTTCTTCCCAGTGCTTTAAGAGCACCTTTCATGTCACTTTCTAGAATTGTAGGTTCTTCATAATGGCATTCTTCTTCAAAGGGAACTCTCATCCTTTGATTTCTTCTGTACAAGCCCTCTGCATACTCTTTCCACCTTCTCTTTATTGATTTATAAACTTATTACCTATTAACATAGCTAAGCTTAATATCTCATAGTACAATCATATAAGATGATTGCATTTGTATCCTCTTATATGTATGTCCTTCATCCCAATGATGCCCCTTTTACTCCCAGTTGAGGCTTTATTGTGATGTACTGTTTCCTTTAAGAAAATTGTAGGAAATGCTTTTTGGGCAAATGTGAAAATAAAACTAGTTTTCTTGAGGGGCTCAGTTGTAGTTATGATCTCAGAATGTAATGTTGAACTTTTACCATGTTTGAATAATATCAATAAATGTTGAAGTTTGCAGTACATGTGAGTTCTCAGAGTTATCTAATTAATAGGCATAGACAACAGATACTGCAGTAACAGAACTGCAGCCTATGGTTGTTAGTACTACTTATGCAAGAAAATATTTAGTACGATATCTGCCCCAAAGCTTTTCAGTTCTGTATATATTTATCATTCTGGATATAACAGAAAATTAGAATGACCTTAGAATTAGCAGCTCTAAACCATGCAATCCATTGGCTCATACATATTCTGCCACAGAATAAGACTAGCTTCAAGCTTCAAGATAACTGATGTTTCAGAACTTAACCAAAACAGAAGGCAAACTCAAAAAGATTACTTACACAAAAGGCATAATAACAATAAGAATCTTAATTCTATGTATATCAGAATGTGTGTTCATTTTCAGGTTGCCATTCTGTAGGCCTACCTATTGCATCACCAAACTGGATAAGGTCTGCCTACGAAGCCATAATCCATCATTGTACACCATACGTGTTAATTACTTTCTGTCCTCCCTCTTTGTTGTCCTCCAGGTTTAACATTATTTTGTGTGTTGCAGAAGGGGGGGGGGAGGGACTCAATACGTTCATTTTTGCTATTGTTTGCTATGCTCCACCGCATCTTTGTATGATCTGCCTGATCTCTATCCCCAGGAGGAAATTTGTGCATGCATACAGTATGTGAACTTTAGATAAATAAATAAACACATGAAACAGCTTCCAGATAATTGAAAGCGAGGGAAGGAGGGAAGCAGAAAAGAAAACAATTTCTCAGGGGGGAAGCAGGCTGAGGTGGCAGGTATGATTAAAATCTATATGATTTATGAGTAGGTGCATTACTGACATGACACCCCCTTCTGTTTGTGTTTGTTTTAGTGTATTTGACAATAAAGTTTCAATTTGCCCCCTCTTCTTGCTTCTGCTTCCTCCCACGCACCCCTTGCTGCAGGTTTTGCTCAGGAGTTAGCCACTCAGGAATTCCTAGTGCCTGACTGAGCAGTAATTTAGTGAGCTCTCTTGTGCTCTTTTCCTGTCAGTATTAACATGTCAATTCATTTTAATAGTCTGGGCATGCTCAGTGGGCATGCATTTTCTCTGTAGGTATCCCCTGAGCCCACCCTGCAGTGCAGAAGTGTGTTATAGCTTGTCTCTGGTTCCTGAGACTTCAGCAGGTTTATTTTCGTTGTGGCCACGTTTATTTGTGGAGACAAAGCAAGGAACAAGGGAGAGAGTAATGTGACAAATCGAGATCTTAAAATATTAAATGGGTTATTTATATATATGTAATTGGTAATTTAAGCCGTGCACACAAAGTAGATTATAAAGCCTATTTTGGCTTCATCCTGACACATGACATAGATTTTTTTAAGAATGGCCTGTCACTTCCTCTGATCCCCCCTCCTTAATTATAAGATATTGTGCCACATCGGAAATTATCTGTAATCATGATTAATAGTTGAAGTGCCTTTCATATTAAATTAGAATTTAGTTGACATCATTCTCAGAGAGTTGGGTGTAATATTTTGCCTCTCACACATGAAAAATGGAGACTGAAACATCTTTGTTTTTTTTAAGTTCACTATTTATCTACATTTCCCCTTATTTTATAGGCTGCAGTTTAAAAGTTTAATGTTAAATAAAAGGACTCTTTATGCTATAGATGCTCTTGGATCTTAAAATGTAGGCTTTCTAAAGAATACAGTGGTGCCTCGCTTAACGATCGCCTCGTTTAGCGATGAATTCGCATAACGATGTGTTTTTTAAGAAAATAATATGCATCGCATAATGATGTTTCCTATGGGCGATTTTCGCTTAGCGAAGTTTGGGACCATGCTTCGCATAACGAATGCGATTTTAGGCCCCCTGCTTCACTTAACGATGTTTTTTTTTCAATTAAAAAAGTGTCTTAGAAGGGTCAAAAATGGTTCTAAATGCTTGGATTCGTTAGAGGACCCCTTAAGTCATGTGCAAACCTGATTTGGCTTTGATCTGACTTTTCGTTAATTTTTTGTGAATTTTTTTTTTTTTGGCCCATAGGAACCAATGGACCTGTCAAAATCTGACAGCTCCATGCTTTCCTATGGGGGAGAAAACAATTTACAAAAAATTAACGAAAGTTGAGATCAAAGCCAAATCAGGTTTGCACACAACTTAGGGGGTCCTCTAACGAACCCAAGAATTTAGAACAGTTGCTGAGTCTTCATTAATTTTTTGTGAATTTTTTCTTCCCCCATAGGAAATAATGGAGCTGTCAGATTTTGACAGCTGTCAAAAGTTGGGGGGAAAAATTCACCATAAATTAATGAAAAGTCAGATCAAAGCCAAATTAACTTTTGCATCCGTTTTAGAGGGTGCAATAGCTAATCCAAGCATTTAAAACCATTTTTGACCCTTTTATGACACACTTAATTTTGCAAAAATTGACTTCGCAAAGCCATTAAAATGTATTGAGTCAGCTTCAATACATTCCAATGGAGGATACATTGTTTCGCTTAGCGATGTTTCCTATGGGTTTTTTTCGCTTAACAACGGCAATCCGTTCCAATTGGAACGGATTAACCGGTTTCCAATGCATTCCTATGGGAAATGGTGTTTCGCATAGCGATGGTTTCACATAGCGATGTTTTTTTTGGAACCAATTAACATCGCTATGCGAGGCACCACTGTATATACAGAGTGGCTGAATTCCTGTGCATGTGTATTAGGGAGGAAATCCCAATGAAATCATGGGAACTGGTATGGATTCAGATATAACTAGCCAGCTGATCCAAAGCTCTGTTGAATCCAAACTGCTCCCAACTAAGGGAAGGTGGAAATTGTTTAGGATTGCCTTCCCTAGCCTAATTGTCTGGTGCTGTAGCGGCTGTCTCCCTTACCTGCAGGAGATTTGGATCTGGTATAACTATCTCTTCCATTACGCCACCTGTTCTCCGTTCCTTTTTCAGCTTTTCTGTAGTCAGATAAGGATGGGACTTTTCAGAAAAATGAACTCCCAGTCGCATAATTCAGCAGGAACCCCAGCCCCTCTGTCAGAACTTATTCTCCCATGCAGCTTTGTGAGTTGCAGGGAATCCATGTGCCCGAGGTCCTTTTCAGAGAATACAATGAAGCAGCACTGGAACAGCTTGGAGGTAAAAGATCCACTCTTATGTCCTGCCATTTTGATGGTTCCCAGCCCTGCCATACGTTCTGAGCGGTTCCCATCAAATTATGGGACCAGGAGTTCTTGTTTGCTGAAAGCCCCCTCCCTATTGACTCACCTTTGCCAGCACAACACTTGTGCTAGCAGATCAGTCAACATGAAATGGTTCTGCCCGCGCAAGGGCAATTGTGTTGCCACAAGAGGCTGATGCCAGTTCCAGCCAACTAGAGCCAGGCCAACTTTGAGGCAATATTGGTCTGCATCCCTGAGACTTAGGGATTTAAAAGAAAATGCAACATTCTCCTCATCATCTGCTAGATCTGCAGAGAACTTTCTGCTGATCTTGATTCTTTGAGGATTACTGCTATTGTTATTTTTGTGCAGAACATGAACGAAATGTGCCAAAACCGGGACTGGGACTTCTTAGACTCAAGGAAATCAAACAATTTTAGCCCTCTATAGGTTGTTTCCCTTCTTAAAAATTAGCCGCCACTTTTGTGTGCGTGTTTGCATGAATGAAGATCAGACATCACCAAAAAGGAGGACATTCTTTAGTGAGAAAGAGGCCATTTTCACATTAATTTTTCATAAGCTAACTAAATTTAAATGCAAATATCATTATTGCTATAATTTAAATAGAAATACACTACTGCTTGCTACATTGCACAAGATTTTGACAAGGTCTTGGGACACAGCATTGACTAATGGGATATACAGTGAATCAAATGGGATATATGGCATATGGAATATGCAGTGAATCAAATAAGTAAGGCATAGTAATCACTTTTTGAAAGGTCCTGTGCCTTGTGTTTTCTGCAGCTTTCTGAAAAGAAATACATATAGAATTTTATTTTAAATAAATTGAGATTAGTATAGTTTCTTTGAAATATCTAGCTAGGCAACAATCAGTTATTTCAGAGGAATGATACGAACAGTATTTTCAGAATATCCAATCATGGCTAACTCACCTCATGTCTGAAACTTATACAGAACTGATGTGATGTGCTATATCCTTCCTGCCATATATCAGTAGTTATATCAGCGTGGTTTGCATCTTTTCTTATAAAATTGTTGGAATCCGGCTCCAACAACCTGTGGTGATGGGAGAGGTTCCGGAGGGAGAGACCTCTGAAATAAGGAGACTGCAGTCGAATTAATCTTTTCAAAGCGTGCTCAGGATCATTGGCTGAAGTTGCTGTTCAAATGGTTCAGTGATAACAGCTCCCTGTGAAAACAGCTCAGCTCTCTGTGATAACAGTCTCCCCAATTATGCCTGGCACCTCCTTTTATTCTCTTACCGGTTACATAACATCAACTGTCAGGTTTACATGAGCCAATAGGACGCTCTGCTCAGTAACACACCATATTACATCACATGAGGAGATCAACATGGTTCATACAACATGGATATTAACATGACAAGAAATACCTTTATATGTTTAGCTATGGCATACATTCCCACATTCCCTCCGTTTTTGTTTATTTAAAATGTTGCCAAATGTAAACACTAACAGATTTAAAAGTCATTATCATAAGAATACAAAGCATGGTACCTAACTTGATATAATTGTTTTGCGGAGACAATTTTGGATGATTTCTTGCAACACTGTATACACATAGTGAGAAAGGATGAAATGCACTGCACAAAACAACAAACAACAAACAATATTGCAATAATGATAACATACATCAATAGAGAATGAACCCAGCCCAAACCTGGAAGCCAAGACCATAGAGACTCCCACCAAGATAGGTCAGAGGAGTCATCCCTAAGACCGTCCATGACTTCTTGCAACCGAAGGACAGATTGCTCAATAACTCCAGATTTACTTATATAGAAGTAACAAGAAGTATTGAGCCAGGCACACAAGCCACCATTGCGAAGAAACAAAAAGTCAAGGCCCAAACGATGTTGTACAACAACGTTAGCTAAAGAGTCTATTTCAGTTTGTAGGGCTTTGATGGCAATTTTAGAAGCATTAGCAAGTAGCTCTATATCTTGGGAGATTAATTCTAGCTTAGCATTGGTGGCAAGCCCATTGAGACCTGGTACAAACCATCCAAAAATATCTAATGCAACAATACCAGCAGTTTTATTCAGTGCACGTTTATAGATATGAGGGTTTCTAGCATGTTTTACGTTGCGATGCTGAGCAATATACAAATTATAGGGACCTAATGTTCCAGGAGTACAGCGTCCTTTCCAATTAGCAGGGAGAACCTTGTAAGCGGCATGACCACAGATGAAGAAAATGCCTGGGGGTAAACCAAACGTGTAATTTTCAGAGACATTTCCTAAATGAATATCTGTACATTGATATTGCATGGTCCGAAACAGAAGATATTGTTGAAATGGGAGTGACATATGGGCACCATATCGAGTTACGTTATCAGGCCAGCCAGTATAAGGGATACAGGTGAGATCCTTACTAGTACAGGAATTACCCAAAATATTACAGGTCCCACCAGTGAAAACACAGGATGAGTCAGGACAAGGGCAAGTAGGTAAATAGGCATACTCGCCATATTCCGAGGAGGCATTAATCCAGTCTATGGCACCATAGGGAATAGTGACGGAAAGATTACAAAAGGGATAAGAACCTAGATCCACATAACCATTAAATGATTCAATACAAATAGGAGCTTTGGGCCATAGGTAGTTAGGTATTAATGAAATGGCACGGGGGGTTTGCTTGGAAGACGCAGTAGCATTATCATTAAAGATAGATACATTAGCCCAAAACGAAGTGTTAACAAAGCTGAAAGGGCCTAAAGGCCAATATCTATTATACAGAGAATGAGCACACATCCAACAATCAGTATTAAAATTAAGCATACAATGGTAAACATACAGGAGGCCACCTTTGTACACAATGTTTTCCCCATATTGTGCATCCTGGAGCTGCTTTGCAAGTCTGATTACAGCACGGGAACTTCCCATCGGAAAAAGAAGCCTTTGTGATACTTGTGTAGTAAATCTGTATTGTTTTTCAGTTCTCTATGCAAAGTCTCTAACCATCGTCTTCGACTCTCTTCGCTGGCAGAGATATGAAACCAGGAAAGGTTGGGCAGCCAAGACCATAGGCTATCCCAAAAGCCAATTGCTTCTGAATCCAAAGGAATCAGAGGTTAACCTTAAGAGAATCTTCCATATGTGATATAGTAGCAATAATATTTGGTGTATAATCAGAAATAAACATGCAACAATGAGTATGAACAACAGCACAGATTCCTCCTTCGGAGGCAAGCAACATATCAACAACGTAACGAGTTTGTAATACAAAATCACGTATCTCACCTGTTCTTTCTTTAGCAAAGTTATAGCTGTAATCATATCATTAAACATACTGATAGTCCAGTTGTTTAAGGCATGTAAGTCATAATAATTCATCATAGTACCCATAGGTGGAATAATTCCACGAGAAGTACCTGCCCACCAGGATCGGGAAAGAGGCGAAGATAAACATATTGTGTGTCCACTACTAGGTTGAAGTCTTCATATCGAAAGAGGTCAAATTCCAAAACAGCAGCAAGTTCAGAACGTTGAGCTGATGTCTGTCGCTTGGTAAATCGAGACATCCAATGCCCTTCAGGATCTTGCCAGACAACTACTCTTTGTTGTGGAGAACCATTGGTAAACAACGTGCGCTTTCCTGCTAATGGCTGGGGAGAAAAGCAAGTGGTTAAAGAGTAAGAACCAGTAGAGAAAAATGTTAGCCTTTTGTCCTTTGGTGGGATAGGGAGAACAGTCCCTACGAAATCAGCAAAAGCAACCTGGAACGTGGAAGAAGTTTGCAAAAGTCTCACCACATCGCCCTGTGGAAAGGAAGAATACACAGACTGAATATCAAGTCCAGAAAGCTGACAACATCTGGTGCAAGCTTTGTAGAACAGATCTGCTATCTGGGCAAGAGCTTGGTAAGGAGACTGTCTCTCTTCAGCTTTGACAGCACTATCACCAGGCTCTCTGACTTTACTGTTCCCTAATGTGACTTTTTCTGTAGCTCCTGCCACCACCTTAGCAGCTTGATAAGGGACCGTGGGGAGGTCTTCAGTCTCTGGAGAGGATTCTATGGACACCACCATTTTATCCACCTTTTTGAGCTCCGTAGAAACAGAGACATCATCTGCATAAATATTCTCCATTTGCAGCTGAGGAATCTTCTCTTTCTTAGGCAGATCTGCAGCCTCTGCATCCAGAAACCAAGAAGTGGGTTCGTCTTTGGATGGTTCCAACGGAGGCTGGAAGAATTCCAATTAGGGCTTGCTAAGGGAAAGAGATACCTCTTCCTGAACTCCTTTTGGTGCAATCTTGGCAGTAGCTTCAAGTGGTTTCTCTTGCACAGCTTCTTCCTCCTTCTCACCAGAACCAAATTCTGGCTGGCTCCTCACTGTGTCACTATTTCCAGAGGGCAGTGATGCCTTCTCAGTATGTTCGGTATACTCGGGCACAGGATGTGGAACAAATTCTGGAATCATCATCTTGGAGTAATCTGTAAAGGCTGGTGAAGCACATTCATCAGAGTCCTTTGTTTCTTTAACTAAGTCACATGCAATGGATATATAAGATGTCTCCAAGTTTTCTAAAGGTACATCATTCTTAGAGTCAGGTTTCTTGCTAACAGCTTCAGCCTTCATTTCTGGTGGCTGGTTTCCCGATACATTCATGGCCTCCTGATAGGTTGGTGACTTGCGTGGTGGGTCTTTTTGAGGCTCATAATGAGGTAGTGGTGCAAATAGTAAGCATGGCACTGGAGGAAGCAACTGAGGGAGTGACATTGCATTACAGTGCGCCTCTTGTTGCTGATTAAACAAAATATTGCTTGGCATAAGGCCTTTTAAACATGCACGAACCTTACACCAGGTGAACATCACTTTTGCAGTAACATGTGGATGGCCCTGAAAATTACAGCCAATTTTTGCCAAATCTTCTAATTTCAGGGTTCCCCCTTCAGGGACCCATGGACATACATCATCAATAGCTCTGACCAAATTTTCCACTTCACTTTTGGTTACTGTATGTCCATTTCTTGTAAGAAGGAAGTGGAGGTCTGCTGCGTGTTTTTGATGCAAATTTGATAATGATAAGCCCATTGTGTGTATCTTACTTGACTGGAACACTCACCCGGGATCTAAAAAGATGCGAGGCGCGCGCTGCAATCCTTGCCGGACGTGGGTGAGGGAGTGACCTTCCACCGGTCTTCTTAGCTTCTGGGAGCCTCACGCTGAGAAGCAGGCCTCATGCTGAAGTAGGCTGCACACGCTGGAGTAGGCCTCACACTGTGATGTAGGCTTCACACAGTGAAGTAGGCCTCACACTGTTAAATAGTCCTCACACAGTGGAGTAGGCCTCACGCAGGGCACCACTTGTTGGAATCCGGCTCCAACAACCTGTGGTGATGGGAGAGGTCCTTGAAAGGTTCCGGAGGGAGAGACCTCTGAAATAAGGAGACTGCAGTCGAATTAATCTTTTCAAAGCGTGCTCAGGATCATTGGCTGAAGTTGCTGTTCAAATGGTTCAGTGATAACAGCTCTCTGTGAAAACAGCTCAGCTCTCTGTGATAACAGCTCAGCTCTCTGTGATAACAGTCTCCCCAATTATGCCTGGCACCTCCTTTTATTCTCTTACCGGTTACATAACATCAACTGTCAGGTTTACATGAGCCAATAGGACGCTCTGCTCAGTAACACACCATATTACATCACATGAGGAGATCAACATGGTTCATACAACATGGATATTAACATGACAAGAAATACCTTTATATGTTTAGCTATGGCATACATTCCCACACAAAATGACATGTATACTCTAAACCATTTTACTTAAAAACAAAAAAGGGCTGGTTTTATTTTTACATTTACCATTTGAAACTGCTGCTTTCCTTCTTTGACCAAGGAAATTCACTGGGGGCAGTGCGGCCACTAACACATCACCCAAAAGGTAGTGTTTGCCCATCCTGATTGTGTGCCATGCTTTCTTAATAAAAAAGATTTTTTTTTTTAAAGCCTCATTACAAAAAAATCACCCAGGGCTTAAAAAACAAACCTTGCTGAGATGTTTCATCAAGTGGAGGTGGCCTGAATCAATGAAGCTGAGAAATTTAGCTACTATTCTTTACATGCCTGTTCTGAGGAAACATGATGGGAACCGCTTCATTGTTAATGTGCATCATACATTGGTGTCAGATTTCTTATAATTACTGTGCTATATAATCTCCCTTGTATACTAAATTTATCACAAGTATTGTAGGAAACAGCATTATGAACTTAAAGCAAATGCAAATTAATTTAATTTCTTGAAGGAACGAGTTTTGAATCATCTTGTAACTGCTATCTACTTTTTCCGGATCACATGCAGCTGAGAGCTGGTATGTGTGGCGTTGTAAAGAAGAACGCAACAGTAAATTTCTGCAGGAATGTTTTGGCATTTGGGCATAATTACAGAAGAGTAGGTAGAAAACAATGTTTGGAATGGCAAGCTTGAAATGAAGATACCTTAGTGTTGACCATATATGGTACAAACCTCTTTCTTTAAAATGTGGAATCCATAAAACATCTTTCAAAAAGCAAAACACCAAACAGTGAGAACTTATATTTTACACAACACAATACAAGAGTTCCTTTCTCTCTCTCTCTCTCCCCCCCCCCCCAGCCTTTTTATTTTTCCTGGCAATTTCTGGTACCAGAAAGAAAGATTTACAATGGTATTCATGGTATGCAATGTAGCTGGAATATTATGTGTTGCTGCTAAGTTGTGTTCTTAATATGCAACTCACATGGCAAAAATGCCTTATAGATAGCTACGCGTAAGTGAATAATGCAGAAAATGTTTGCAATAGGTGGAAACAGTAGAAGCTGTCATCCTCTACACATTTTGTTGGGATAGTCCCTATTTAACAGAGTACATAAAAGCTATTTTGGATCTAATGATAGCTGTTGTTTTTGTTGCATTTCTCAGAATTCCTTGATATCCCATCCTTTCCCAGTATTTATTTATTTATTTATTTAGAGTTATACCCCACCCTCTAGACCAAAGGTCTACCATATCAGATTGTGAGATATATATTTTTTATTAAAAAAAACCTTTTTGCATGGATGTGTGTGTATATTTGGGTAAGCAAATGTACAGATTATTCTCAAATAACACAGTTCTTATGGGTGTGTATTTCCAACTATATGGACTTTCAAAAACTATGCTTTTCTTTTGGTGAAATGCATTTCAGGCTTTAGAAATGTGCAGATACATGAAACAAGATGCACTTGATTCTATTGCCAGTTTCATGATGAGTGAAATTGATACTTTCATTTCTTCTCCAACCACATATGACACATGAAATAAGAAGCTGTCCTCCAGGGAGTCTATGTGCGAAGTGAAGAAAAGTTCATCTCTTTCAGCTTTTAGCCTTTTTCAGTCAAAGTGGACAATAAATCCTGAACAATATCTGACTTTGTCCAAGTTTTTCTCGCTTCCCAAAGCTTGCAAATTAGCAAGCTTTGCTTTGTAATTGGTCATCAGCTGGTAAACACAAGCTTGTTTTGCACCTCTGCATAGGCATGAAGTTCAGAGGCAATCATATCACTGGAACACTAATGTAGCTTTAGCTTCAAATGACATGCTATCTGTATCATTTAGTTTGAATCTTGCTTCTCCTGTTTCCACTATAGATGTCATGCCTTAGATGCTACCTACCCTGTGTATTCCTTGAACTATCTAAGGTACTTCAGGAACAGTATGCAGGAACCTCCTTTTGGTGTAGCACCCCCCTAAAAATTACAACAACACCCACCCTCTTTCGCATAACTGTTTCTAGTTCATGTGACAGCTTGAGGTACACAACATGGAACCAGCAAATGAAATTATCTTATGACTTGATTAATATTCTAGATGCCAACAAAAGTACTTGTAAGTAGTTATCTAAATTCCACTTTGACATTTGTACTAATTCATAAACTGCTAAATTATGCACACATATATAGCACCGTAATTAATGAGCATCACACATAAAGGTGTATAGAGAGCCATAGCCCTTAGCAGTGCTTGTCTGTTAAAAGATACTGATAATTACAGAGCAATATATAAATATTACCCAAAAGGTTTACTCAGAGTCTGCTATTAGACTTGCTTGAACTTGGCCGAGATGCATCAATGTATCTTGATATCCATCACCAACAGAACTGAGCCTTTCTTTCAATCATCCTGTTCTTATTGTGCAAAATAACAAGAGTAACCAATTGGTCCAAATGGTTTCCCAGTCAGCCAAAATATATTTCTTAAGGTGCATAGGGTACTGCTGAAGGGAGGGGGAAATCCCTTAATCAGGAGACAGCAATAGAATCCAGCAGCAATGCACCATTGGATCCTGGTTTTGCTTTGACATTTTCATGTGCAAGGTGAAAATATTCATATTTCTTTCATTTTAGGTTCTTTTTTGGAGGAGTTCCTCTTTAATTTTCTTCTGTTTTCATACTTTTCATACTTTTTATGTACATGCCCTTTAATTTTAATATGAAAGGGAAAGCCCCATTCAGGTTTACTTGCACTTGAAAAGCCCTAAAGAACACTTAGAAACTGCCACAAAAAGCAGAGATAGAACAACAGAGAATCAATCTACTCCAAATGCAGGTAACAGTGCAGGAGAAAGAAAAATAATCATCAGACTTATGCAGGCACTAGTTTTACTATCATATTCATACAGCCCAATGGTATACTGTTACAGTCACAAAGCCCACCCCCTGGCCCATCCCCTCTCACACAGAGAGAAAATAGGAACACACACACACAGCCCTCTCTCCAAGAAAAACAGCCAAACATGTAAAAGCAAAAGATACAATCAAAGCATCTTAGGTTAATTACTAGAATATTGAGAGATTTCTCTCACCATTTCTCCTCACTTGATGCCTTCTCTTCTCTTCTCTTTGTCCAGAAGGGAGGCCTGGAAGCAGCAAAAACAATGCAAGAACTGAAAGGACATCATCATCCACAACAACTACTAACCCAAACACACATAGGGATGAGGGAAATCTCCAAAGTAATCAGTTAATTTAAAAAAAATCTCAAGGACACATGCTGGCACAGGCAGGTTGCCTGGCAGTACCAAAAATAATCTAAGGAGATGGGAATGGGAAAAAAAGAAGAAAGTCAAATATTCAAGATGGGGGCAAGCAGGCTGGCAGGCAGGCAGGCAGCAATCCAGGATGGAGGGCATTATGGACTTGGCACATAGTTAATCCACAAGGAAAGAATGAAAAAAAGAACATACCTCACTGGGTTTCTGGTCCTTTTACAGATTCAAAATTCCCACTCATCCCATCTGACATTTTGAATGGCTGCTGACAGCCCTCATGACTCTGTTGGATGAGAAAATTCTTAGGCAATTTGACAGACAAAATGGCACCAAAAGAGAGAACAGGAGAGAAACATGAAATTCTTGTCTGCCGATTTTTTTGTAAACGTAAATCATTCGTGTATGACAGGTTCTCTTTAGGCAGTCATTGAAAGAACACTACTTAGCATGAAAGGAAGCATGGATCGTTTATTTAAACAGAAAAGGCCCATCCGGTCCATCACAATTTCTTTGACACAAGAAAAGAAATATTTATCCTTTACTATTTTTTCCTTCCTACTGGCTTATCGCTATAGATCCATGGTTTCCATCTCTGGATCCCCAGATGTTCTTGGGATAAAACTCCCCAAAGCCTTCAGCACTACATTTGCTGGCCAGGATTTCTGGGAGTTGTAGCCCATTGGGAACCCAAGGTTGGGAATCAGTGCTATAAATAATTTCCTTCCACTTTGGTCCATTAGTTTCAGAAAGATTGTACTCTATGGCCCTTCCTTCTAGATTGATAGTGGTGCCTTTAGTTCCTTGAACATCCATTCTTCTCAGCTACAGTTAAGAGTTGGGGGGTAAGATATAAACATGCCCAGCAGTTTTTAGTCTTTCTTTCTTTCTTTCTTTCTTTCTTTCTTTCTTTCTTTCTTTCTTTCTTTCTTTCTTTCTTTCTTTCTTTCTTTCTTTCTTACTTACTCACTCACTCACTCACTCACTCACTCACTCACTCACTCACTCACTCACTCACTCACTCACTCACTCACTCACTCACTTACTTACTTATTTACTTAGAAATTGCGTGGGAGCAGAAAAAAAATTAAATATGAGGTCTAGATTCCTGATTATATAGTTCAGCAAACAGTGAGCTCAGCAGGGTCATAGAGCTGAATTGGAGCACAATGGAAACGCAGCTGCTGTCACCCACTTTGGTGACCACAGAAGTAGCAGTTGATCGCTGGAGGGAGAGAGGAGTGCTTTTGGCTGAACTCAGATCCATTTTTTAAAAAAAACAATTTCCCTTAGCCCTGTTCAACATTTATTAAAATTAGAGCTGTGATGTATTTATGCCAAGACCCATCATTATGGCAACGTTTTTAAAAAATATGTATAAATGTCTTTTCTTTAATGTATGCATGTATTTTTTTTCCTTTATTGATGCTTAACAAAATCTCCACATTCCATTTTTGTCTTTGAACCATACCATGAACTGTTCAATAATGGCTTTGACATCTGTGTGATCTTCTGAAGGCTGATTTTTTTTTTCTTTCCAGGAGGCTAAGAATGACATTAAGGGCTCAGGTGCTTAAAATCAACATGAAAAATACAGAGCCCCCATCTCCTCCTTTAAATGCAACAATGTAATCAGATTTCAAGTCATCTTGCCTACCTCAGTTACAGCTTTATGGAGATTAATTAGTTTTTAGCCCCCAGTCACATGATCTTTTTCTGACTGCTTCTTAGCTACAGTGGCTGTCTGAAAGAACCTGAAAGAGGCCTCCCCACCTCTATCCTCGCTCTAAAGGACAGATTAAATATTAGCATTGGTTGCCTTCTTCATTTGATTTAGAGGTAGATAGGCATAGTCAGAGTTATTTTGTTGTTGTTAATTAGCCATGTTCCGTAATCCTTCCTTCGGAAGAACTTGGGCGTTTGGTGGAAGCATAAGAGGAGGAGAATGAAGACAGTGGCTTTAAAATTAGAGATGTCTGTGGCTTTATTTAACTGTGCCATATTTCTCCTTTGAAGATACATAGCTTTGGGCACATAATCTTAATATATATCAGATAAGTAGATAGTTACACAGATAGATACAGGGAGGTATACATGAATCCTCAGTTTTTGCTTTCTTGTACGCCAGAGAGGTAAATGGTTAATTTTTAATTTTAAAGATGTATTATTAACTATGCCTAGTTTTATCAAGGGGTAGCAAAGCTCTCATATTTTTGCATGTTTCTTTTAGGAAATGGCAATACAACAAAAGATATTTAAAATGTGCCAATTCTGTCTTCTATACTTGTGCTGTAATAAGCAGAGAATGTAGTAAACGCTAAGACTTTAGGTTTGCAGCACCACTAAAGTCAGGCTTTGCAGCCGAATTTTGCCCAATGCATAGTGGACAGATTGTATATTCCAAAACAAGTATCAGTATAAACTCAACTGGGCGCTTATGGTTTTGTAGTGATAGCATGCTAGAAATTAGGAAGCCAGGGAAACATCTGCAGGGAACCTGAGTAGATGTCAGGTGTCTTGGTAATTACATATCCCCAGAGCTCCTTACTTCTATTGTATCATTGGCCATGCTCAGCTGTGTCCCAGAGCAAGGAAGCCTGGGCCATATATATTTATTATTTATTTGTTTAAATATTTTTACCCTGCCTTTCTCCTTGAAAAGGAAGGACCGAAGGCTGCTTACAACAATGAGAGACAATATTTAAAGTTGAAAACAATGAATTTTTAAAATTAATACTTGCCCTGAGGGTGAAAATGGCACTGGTGTATTATGTAATTGTATATTATTGTGGTGGTAGGTTTATGTTGTCTATGTTTGATGTTCTTTTAATAAAATAAAATTTAAAAAACTAAAAAAGAAAACAATGAGTATACAATGGTGGTTAACATCATTAAGTGGGAATATTTTAAAACTATGAAAAATGAATAAGAAGGAATCTTACATCATTAGCAGGCAATATTGAGGCAAAGATCAAATATACCATTTTTTTTAAAAAATGTCACTCTGAGAAATGGAAAACACAAATAGTACTAAAAAATCCTACACTGCAGAGTTATAGCAATTTGATTCCACTTATCTACCATAGGTTCATTCTTTAGAGTAACAGAATCTCTAGTTTTGTAAGATATTTAGAAGTCTCTGTCAAAGTTCCAGGTACAGCACTAGGTCTCTCTGGCAGATAACTGTCCATGCTACAAATCTCAAGACTTCGTAGAATGAAACCATGGCAATACAAGTGGTCTCAAACTGCTATAACGTGACAATGTACATACCCTCACAGTCTTCAGAATGACTTGCATCAAGTTCTAGGGGGGCAGGGATGGAAGGCAGGTTTCACAAAGATAGTTTTGAGTACCTATCACAGCAGCTAGGTAAAGGAAGGGAAAGGTGCAGACATAGAGGAATTTTGGGCAGCTCATAAACGTTGCTGTGCTCTCCATTACATCACTCGCAGGATGACAATAATTAAACTCAGAGCTGGACTCTATACACAAAAAAGTAAGGTAAAAGGTAAAGGTTCCCCTTGACAATTTGTCCAGTCATGTCCGACTCTAGGGGATGGTGCTCATCTCCTTTTCCAACCCATAGAGCTAGCGTTTGTCCAAAGACAATCTTCCGTGGTCACGTGGCCAGCATGACTAGACACGAAGCGCCATTACCTTCCCACCATTGTGGTACCTATTTATCTACTCGCATTTTGCATTTTGCATGCTTTCGAACTGCTAGGTTGGCGGGAGTTGGGACAAGCAACGGGAGCTCACTCTGTTGCGTGGATTCGATCTTACGACTGCAGGTCTTCTGACCTTGCAGCACAGAGGCTTCTGTGATTTAACCCACAGTGCCACCACATCCCTCCCAAAAGGTAAACTGCATGCAAAACAGGGTAACTGGCTGAGCCGCATTTCAAACTGAGCTGAGCAGAGTCTATCCATCATAAAATAAAACAAGGAACAATTGAATGACTAAGATAAAGTGGATAGGAGTCAGAACTATACATTGTTGGGAAGTCGCCAAGGCCCACAGCCCTGCAGGAGGCCTGCTGCCAACTGTCTGGAGACTCTCTCCCAGTGGCTGCTCTTCACTCTCACCACAGTGTAGCTGCCTCCTTTGAAAACACAAGCAATGGGAAAGAGTGAGGGGACAGAACAGCTCATCTCACTTTGCCTTGCGCCTTGTCTTTGTCTGTGTTTGCAAGAGGGAGGGAGCAAGAGAGGGAGCAATGGGAACAGAAGTACTGTAGAAGGAAATCTTGTAAGAGAGGTCTCCTAAATTTGGAGCTGCCCTGCGTATCTTGCAAAGGTGCATCTAGTGAGAGTTCAGAGAGAAAATAGTTTCCTTATTGTTAAATAAGGAAAACATGTAGAATTCTTGCGTTGACAAAGACACATTACTGAAATATATTAGGATCTTTATGTGTAGTTCAATTAACATTCTTTCCAGTAGCAGTTGCAATTGGGTTTTCTCTCATCCTTTCCCCTATTTTTGACATGACTATTTCCTTGCTATATATTTAGAAGGACTCTCATTATATCTGCAGAATAAAGACTAATAATGTAGAAATATCAAAGCTGAAACACAGCATCTGCATGGCAGGGCTTTGAAGCGCCAAACACCTGTTTGGGCAATAAACAAATAAATAAACTGACAGTTTGTGCCCATTTCTAGCCAGGACACTTCTCTTTCAGAGGATGATTTTCCTCCACTTTTCATTGTCAAGACATGATGTGTGTTTTATTTTCACTGTTCGTATCATAATACTCGGGGGAGGGGATATTTTTAGGACTTCCTTAAAAAGGGGTTTTCATCTGTTTGTAACTTGATTTATGTTTCTATATGGTACTGGTTTTTATATTTAGTATAAAATTGTCAAGAGGTAGCCAAAATATTGTTTACATATATTTTAGTTGAACTGGTAACACCACGGTCTTCTGCAAGTCTACACAGAATTAAACTTCTCTGGGCTTAATGGGCCCTTTCTCCAGGCATATGGGTATAGGACTGCAGTGTTGGTTGGGCAGCCAGCTTCGTGGATGGTCCAGGATCACTTCATCCTCAACAACAACATTTAAAATGCGGATTCATCTAGAAGTTATCTTTTCAACCCATCAACACTGTGGCGTTCACCCTTGTGCCCCTTGCCTGACCCTCCAAACACAGAGCACAAGAAGGCAAACAATTCCCTCTTTTACACTGCTGCCACCAGGTGATCACTAAATCACCATTGCTTCAGGAAGATTCAGGTCTACTCTTAAAGTTCTTTTAAATAAAACTTTTGTTTATTGGTTACAGAAACTTGTCTCTGTCTCCACTCTTACTGACTCTGTTACTCTTACTGACTGACTCTGACTCCGCCTCTTACAGCATCTCTCTCGGCTCCGCCTCTCAGCAACAGGAATATGCATGAACCATTACATAACAAAACATGAACCATTGACCTAATAAATGGGGAACACTACAAACACTGGTTTTGAGCAGCAAGTACTAACCAAAGAAAAGGTGAACTGAGGACTGAGATGTGAAAACAGCTTCCTTATTTCAGCATACGAAGCCTTGTCCTGACATTTTGTCATTGGACGTTCCTTCTTTCTAGATCTTGTCGCTTGTGTCTTAGGCCTAATTAAGAGATCAAAATACGTTGCACATCCATATGAAATGTATCCGCCATCTCCAGACATTGTTGTGAAGCGGCGCCCCCACATTTCTGGAGTTACATAAGTGGGTGTAAAGCACTGTAATCTGCAACTCAGGAACATGTGTATATTTGTGCGTTTGTGTGCTGGATACATTGATAGATTTGGCAACAAATGTTCTCTTTGTAGTTGTGAAACCATAACTAGGTCATGTCATTACCGCTTTTCTTTCTTTGACAAAGGGAGTTCTTAAGCATTTTCTGTCTGGCACAGCAGCATAATCTGGTATCACATTCTTATATGCATAGTGGGCACATTACACATATTCACACGCAAAAATGCACACACCATTACAAACATATCTATGTGGTGGTGGTTTTCATGATAATGATGGCTGCTTTTCTGTCATTTCCAGTGAAAAGCATCCTATGTAATAATACCCTTTAGTTCAACAGGAGTGTGACTGGCAAGGTGCAGAAGTGCTTTTCGAGCAAGCCAAGAAGACTCTTCATGCTGTTTAATGCTCAGGTGTTTCAAACCCCCCACTTCTTACGCGGAAATCAAAATTATCTCTTTGCCTTGCTTGCAGAGCTTGGATTCTTGCCTTTGGCTGTAGCCCCAGATGTCTGCCAATAAAGTCATCCCTCCATGCCTATACATGGAAAGAGACCAACATAGATGCCATCGTAAGGGATTCAGCTGAGCATATGCTGAGAAAATTGTGGCATCCATATACGGTGCATGGGGTAGGGCTGACTAAACACACTGGTACACCGAAGATTATGGCCATGAAGAGGAAACATGGGCTTGCTGAAAATGTCATTTAGGGATGTGTTAATAGTTATTTCCTGGCTCAGCATTGCAATATTTTCAACACATTCTGTTCTGCTTCTTCTGTTGCCTGGCTTGAGTGGCTGTACGTGAAGCAGAAGCTTTTCTACATTCTTTCCTTTTCTTATTTCCAAACAGAGAAAAGACAAGAGGCTCAAAGGTGTGTACATGGTGGTGGTACCCTAAAAAAGAAAAGTACCTGAAGATGGCTTTATTCATCTTTAATGGTATAATTCCGTTTTTATCTCCATTATTTTAAAATAGAATAGGAAAAGGACGCCAGACTTAAAAGAGCAGGGACAAAGGTCATGATACCACAGAAATAAAAAGAAATCAGATTTTTCATTTATCAGCTGGAAGTCTATTCCAGTGTTTTCTGCGTAGTGTTGTCAGGTTCTACAAGAAGAAGCTGCCTTTTGTTGCCTAAAACCCCGGGCCTGTCTTTACAAACCATTTGCTTTGGTTTCATTATTATGGAACATAATAATTTGGTCTCTGTATGTCATGTAAAGCATTTGCATGTATTCTGCCATTTTTGAATCTAGGAAATTAAATCCATTGTGGTCAAAGGCCAGCTGAGCCAATGCAAGTACAGCTCATGTTGTGCTGAAACCAAAACCCCTTCTCGTGTAGGAGTGGCCCAAATTACATAGGACAACCCTTGCACTGGCCTTCGTGCTGGTGTGGTTTGTGGTGTGACACAACTTCTTCATAACACACCTCTTCCTCCTCCTCTTTGGTTCTTCTGCCTGAATATTTCAGCCAAAAGAATATTCAGTCAGACATTAGAGAAAGCTACAAGTAGAATGGGGGAATCCTTAAGGGCTAGTTGTGTGTGACTGTCACAGCAGGAACCTCTCTCATCTCCTTGATTTTGCAAATTGGCTTGTTTTGCTTTGTTCTTCATGACTAAAGCAAGAGATTTCTTTGAACATCTGTTTCTTCCCTCCGAGATCAGCCAGCAAAAGATACTTCTGCCTGGCACCATTTTTAAATTAATATTGTAAGATTGAACTATGTCATTTTACTGACAGAGTACCAGTTCCTTCGTTTCCTCTACAGCTACCCTAAGCATGGCCTGAACTTGTGCTCTGGAGAGCTGGGGACCCTCCAAAACAGATTTAGAGGGGGGCATGGTGAACTCATGGGCAGTGGGGTTGTCAAGAGGCGTTGATGCAAGGGTGCTGAACAGAAAGGACTTTGATGAAAGAGAAAAGGGGGAAGTTTCATTGTACTGCTATTCATATGCATTATTTCCAAGCTACTTTGAAATTCAGGCTCCATGATACTCCCCCTTGTTGTTGTTGTTTAGTCGTTAAGTTGTGTCTCAACATATGAAGAGTAAAAAAAAACACACACAAACAGGTGGGTCAGGGCAACATATTACTTTGGGGTGTAACAACAGTAGAATGACTTTCCTTTTCTGAGATAGTGCAACGTTTGGTGATGTCATTATTTTTCTTCTTGTATTAGGTAACTTTTATTAGATTGAGTGAACATTGTCCTGTTCAGTATTTATGGTTGTGCAGAGCTTCAACTGCAGAAGCCACAGTGTCAGTATGGCAAAGTGCGAGTTGCATGTGACCAGCCGCACAACCAGCACCTGATCACCTCTCTGTAGCTGTTGGAGTTCCACACACTTAAATACTGAAGAGGATATTGACCTATACATACTTGGAGGTGGGTTTTTTTGTACTTTTTAAAAGTATATATTACAAATAATTCTAAAGAAATAGGTGAAGAAGTAATTAAAAGATTGCTAACATGGTACTAACTGATGGTTGTTGTAGGTTTTTCAGGTTGACTGCCTGAGTTCTGGAGGTTGTTCTTCCTAACATTTTGCCAGTCTCTGTGGCTGGCATCTTCAGAGGACAGGAGTTAGAACTTTCTCTGTGCTCTGTTATGTCTCCTGTCCTCTGAAGATGCCAGCCACAGAGACTGGCAAAACATTACGAAGAAAAACCTCCAGAACACAGCCAGACGGCCCGAAAAACCTACAACAACCATCAGATTCCAGCCATGAACGCCTTCGAGAATTGTTGTTGTTTAGGCGTTTAGTCGTGTCCGACTCTTCGGAACCCCATGGACCAGAGTATGCCAGGCCTTCCTGTCTTCCACTGCCTCCCAGAGTTGGGTCAAATTCATGTTGGTAGCTTCGATGACACTGTCCAACCATCTCATCCTCTGTCGTCCCCTTCTCCTCTTGCCTTCACACTTCCCTAACATCAGTGTCTTTACCAGGGAGTCTTCTCTTCTCATGAGATGGCCAAAGTATTGGAGCCTCAGCTTCAGGATCTGTCCTTCCAGTGAGCACTCAGGGTTGATTTCCTTTAGAATTGATAGGTTTGATCTTGCAGTCCAGGGGACTCTCAGGAGTCACCTCCAGCACCACAATTCAAAAGCATCAAGTCTTCGACGGTCCCCCTACCTATTCTAAAAACCTATCCATATTTCAGTACAGAATCGAGTCCCTTGATAATACGATGAGCTGGTACAAAGTTGTCCATTGTGTCCAGAAGCATTTCAGGTTCCAGGACCTTTTGCTGACAGTTGTGAGGATGTTCAGCAGCACCCCAAGCTTGAAGATTCAAACACCTCCCTTTATGAGCCTGCTCAACTGTTAAGATCATCAGGAGAGGCCTTCCTCTCAGTTCCCCCACCTTCACAGATGCGTTTGGTGGGGGCATGGGAGAGAGCCTTCTTTGTTGCTGCTCCCAGACTCTGAAACTCCCTCCCAGAAGAGGCTAGGCTGGCCCCCATCTTTGTTGTTCCTCTGCAAGCAGGTAAAGACCTTTCTCTTCAGGTAAGCTTTCCCTGAGTGAAAGGCTGCTGAGCAGGATTTTTAAAATGGATTGTTGTACCTTACGGCATTGAATGTGTTTTGATGTTGCTTACGTGTTTTTTGATATTATATTGATTGATTCTTTCAGTATTGTGTACTCATTGCTATTAACATAGACACTGTGTTTAATTGCTTTCAGCTGTCTTGGGTCCCTTTTAAGGAGAAAGGTGTGTGAAAACAAACAGATGACTAGTTCCTGCTCTCTCTGCTCTGTTATTTCTACATTTGATTGTTACCTTTGAATGGCAAATTGGGGCATACTGCAGATTTGAAACTCACAATTTCATGGGCATCCTGCTAAAAAAATAAGGAACATAATAGGAACCACAGGAGGGAAAGACGGGTTCAATGTATTACATACAGATATTTTCGGAGAGTACATTCTTTGATTCTACCTGTTAGTTATTAATGTGGTCAAAGTGACAGTGTTTAATTGATATCGGATCCAGTACACTAATATTTATTGCAATCTATAATGTAGAGTCAGCTCTGTACCAAAGCAGGAGGCAGAAGTATTTATGATTATTAGTACAATATTGAAGCATCCTGAACCAATTACTGATCCAATTACCATGTCATTATTATCTTCTGAATAGAGCTTGATTTGTCAGTGATAAATATGAAGCAATTAAACCACCTTTTTACATAATAAAACACTGCAGGTGTTTATTCTTAAGGCTTTATGGATACCAACAACCACTAGATTTAATTAAAAATCCCTTGCAATAAATGTGAATTTCATTAAATTGTTCTAACATTAGTGTATCTTTGTAGTCAATGCTGCTGAAAGATATGATTAGACTTTCTTTTGCTTAAAAGCTGCACTAAGTGACCAAACAATATGACTTCAG
Organism: Pogona vitticeps; assembly: GCF_051106095.1. NCBI lineage: Eukaryota > Metazoa > Chordata > Lepidosauria > Squamata > Agamidae > Pogona > Pogona vitticeps. The sequence continues at coordinate 218,754,387 of NC_135783.1, read as the reverse complement.
TGTCCTAATCTTCCAAATAATTAACGAGTCTTCTTTAAAAAAAAACATTCGATTGGCCTTTAAGATTATTACTTTGATCTCTAGAAGGAAAAAAGTTTACTTTAATGCATGGTTTTGCTGTCAGGGGAGGGAGAATGTGAATGTTTTTGTTAACCAAGAAAAGAAAAGGAAAGAAAAACAGATTAAAGCACATTTCCTAACAATGTTTTTCAGAGAATGAGTCCATCCATTTACATTTACTTGGACTTACTTCTAAGGATATATATCAAGGACTTTGCTGCAAAAGAGAGAGAGGATTGTTAACAAGTCAAGGCATTTCTGCAATGGATAACCAACAAGAATCTGTAAGCTGCTTACTCAATTTCTGTTTTATGCTACGTGACACCAACAGGATTCTTGCCTAAGTGTCAGCCTGGGTTACTTAAGAGGCAACTATATGTGACTTTTACAATTTAAATGCAGCTAAAGTACATGTTTTCAGTTATGTAAACATCATCTATAGTGGACCTTGAATAGTATTCAAGGGTAGGACTGGATGTTCTACTAGGCAAGTGATGTGCCAGCCTCAGGCAGCAGATCATAAGGGTCAGTGAATGGTCTCCATGTCTTGGTCCACACAATCTGTACACATCACATGACGGTGTAGAGCTTCACCGGCCCCAACACAGCTGCATAAAAGAAATGACCAGCACACAACTCTCCAAAGCAGGCCAGCTGTTTTGGCTATAACTGCCATGTCAGTTGCATGTCAGTCTTTGGTCTCTGTGATGTCAGAGATGTAGGGCATAAAAGCCTTGCGAGGAAGCCAAAACCAGTTCTGGGTCAACTTCTCTGTGTAAACAGAAATGGAGAATCTGGAAAAATGCCCCTAGAATCGGTATAAAACTCAGCTAAACAGGTAATACATCATCCATATAAAACAGTGTTAACTAGGTACTGCTGTTGAGGTTTGTAGAAGACTCACTTCCAGCCCATGTGGAGTTTTTCCCTAGGCTGTGCACCGCTGTTGCTGTGTAAGAAAAAGGTGCATGCAAATTGCATTCCTCTACCTGCTTTGCTCTAAGTGGCATGTGCCAAAATCCACGTACCCATCAATTGTCTCCCTGTCTCCTCCATTTTTACTGGCTTTGTGGGGCACTAATATTGCCCAGGCACCAGGGTTTCTACTAGTTTTTTTTCCCTACTGCACAGAAGGCAAGGGCTGGTCCTGAGGAAATGCTTCACCCTGATCCAGCACCAAGTTATTTTGTGTGGCTCTCCAGGATGCAGCCGTGCTGTAGGCCCAGCCCCAGAAGTGGGGGGAAATTGAGGCTTCTCTGGTGATAGCACAGGTGGGGGGGGGGTCAGTAGCATGTGTAGATTCCGATGTAGCATACCCATATATCTCTTACTGCAAGAAAGCCTTTTAACCCCAACCATGCAAAATGTTGTCTAGTGCTGGGTTGGGGAGAAATGTCCTCTGATCTGGTCCTAGCACAATATCTCCAATCCTGGGAGCATGTTCTCATATTTTTATTACTGTAAGGAAAAAAATCCAAACAAAAGACAAAAGACAGGGTGAGAGAAAGGGAAATTTGAATGAGTGAAGAAATTAAGAGACTGACAGTAACGAGGGAAGGATAAGGAAATATGAGAAATAAAGCAAAAAAGTATCTTCTTTTCACAGTGTATAGTCAAGGACAGAGACTTACTGTATAACCGAGGAGCTGAGAACCAACTCCTCTTGCTTCTAATTGAGTTCTGTATGAAATACTAAAGATAACAAATCTCAAAGCTGTTAATGGGTATTGTTACTCACAAGATGGCTGTCTAGAGTTGGCATTTTACACACACATCGGCTGTGACAGTTCAGCAGAGGTTGGATAGCACCCCATCAGGGATGTTGTAGCTGTGGACTGCCAGAGTTGCAGTGGATGGGTCAAGATGATCTTTAAGACCCCTTCTAAATCTTGTGATTCAAGGTGCACCAAAGAAAACACATATTGCTTTAAAGCGAAAAGATCTAATGTTCTTTTTACATGAGATAATGTTTGGAAGTGAAACCCCCCCCCCCCCAGGAACTGGTGGGGATCATTTTAGAAGCAAGGCACTTATCATAAGGGAAGTGGACTCTGAATTAGAAAACAAGGGAATCCAGACAACTGAATTTGTTGAAATTTCTCAAAATGCATTCAGATCTATAGACTCACTGTTGTTTGCTTCTCAATTTTCTCCATGACCAAGCTCAGTTTGTAAGGCCTGCCTTAAGTCTGCTGGACAGGGCTGGGTTGAGGTGTAGTCAGTCTTAAGAGATGTTGAACTGCAGACATCTGATAAGAGTTTCCTTCAGGGATGCCCAGTTCCAAAGGAGTGGAATAGAACTGATACTGACAAACAGATGCAACACCAACCCCCAAGGAGCCTGGGAATTGTAGCCTAATACAATGGAGATCTGTAGCCTGTATTTTCCATGCTGTTGTACTTGAGATACAGATGGCAGAGTAAGAGTTGGAGGCAGAGTTAGAAATATAGCAGTGGGCCTGTTCTGCACTGAGCTAAAGAGCAAGGTCAGAACATACTGGGACACCCAAAGTATATTCTTCTCAAAGGCTGAGAAGGCAGAACATTGAAATGTTGGTGCTGGAGGCAATAATTAGACCACAGCTTGCTAGAATGGAACCTAGTCTCTTCATTAAACAACTTTGCCTTTCAAAAGAATCTTTCAGGTAGCTTTGTGGCTGCCTGTAAGGAAACATTTGGACAGAAGTGAGGGGAAACTAAAGTTATTCTGCTTTCTTTTGGCCTAATTGGTGAGCCAATGAGTTCTTAATCCCTTTTATACTACCCTTCCTACCTAAAATCTCATTTTGACATCAGCTGTTGTATAATTGCATACCAGAATGGGGGGGGGGCGGGGAGATACCAAGTGTAAGACCAAGCTCCCTGGGATTCTGGCTTGCACCATCTGAAAATGCATCACCACACACAGCACTTTCGCTAGTTCATACACCACATGTATCACTTGCTGGCCCACCATTTACAACAAAGCTCTCATCTGCAGCTCCTGAAGAACCTCTGGTGATTGTTGATGCAAAGATGGTTCCTCCTGCATGCACAAGGAATGCTCTCATATTCTCTTCCATCTGTCAACTATCAGGAAGAAACTGGGAAACTAATTCTACTGTTGCAAGATGCTAAAAGCACTACAGCATGTCTAAGTCAGCTATAGCTGGTGTAGTGTTATGAAACCAGTTTCCAAATTAGACATCTTTGAATATTTTCACCAGAATGGCCAGCACCCTGTAAGGTGTGGAGCATGTTTCAGGTTCCTCGATACAGTAAAATTGATTTCAGAGACTTCTCAGGTGCTCCACATTTCAAAGGACGTGGAACTGTTTACAATAATGAGACAATTCAGAGGCATTTGAAACAATCCCATCGCAGTGAAAGCACTAAAGCACTCAATCTATCAATCTTGACATCTGTCAAGACATCATGGATTTCTTTTATGGGAAAAACAACATGTAAGATCAATGAAAAACTCACAAAGTTGGTGACCTCCTTCATATTTAAAGAGATCCAAAGAAATGGACTCTGAGTACTCATTTCCTGCAAGAGTAGATGTGAGTAAAGTAACATCCATTTCCCTAAAATACTACAGAATCCAAAATGAGTAGTGATGCTCAAGAGTCTCTAATCCTACAGATGTGCTGTAGACTGTGGAGTCCATTGGTCACATCTTGCCCGGAGATCCATAAAGGTCAGTTTGGGAAGCTGGGCGCAACTTCTAGCAGCCCATACTTACTCATCAAGACTTTGATCCAGAGGACTTCAGGATGTTGCCGAAGCCAATGAAAAAACAGTACTTAGTGGGTCTGTCAAGGTTTTCAGAAATGAAATGCTACCAAGTCAGATGGAACAGTGATGCTGTAAGAAATTCAGTGGATGAAATCCTGTTGCAAAACTTAAGCACTGTCATGTTTTGGTTCACCCACTGTGATTTTCAGGGGTGTAAGCACACACACCAAGCCACCATTTCATCCAATTGGTAACAATGTGTATGAAAAGTTGCAAAGAACACTGCTGGTATGTCTGATGGGATTGATATTGGTGCTATAATGAAGCCATTGATGCACTTGCTGAGTTCTTGAACCAGTGCTTTGATGTTCAGGCTAAGATGCCAAGTGACAAATTTATCACTTGGCATCTTGTGGGATTCCTGCAAGCAGCTCACTAGTTGCTAGGTACAGATTTCAACCTGGCAAAATGTTCACCAAAATACAGTGGGATACTTTATCACATTGATAAAGATTGCAAGATGTCATTGTCCAGTTTTCTTGTTTCATTCTCTTGCCCCATCCAAGGAACACAGAAGTGTGACAATTCTCATGGCACATATTCTGGCAGCTAACCCTCATGGTGCCGGTACTAAATATCTCATGAGCACAGATGTCACATTGGAGTCTATAAGACCCACCCATGCATCAGAAAACAAATACCTCTACAAGGATATGCCACCACTCACTGGTGCCACAAGGGACATCCATGCTTTTATGGATGAATAGATAGATGAGAGCATAGGTACTCTCAGCTATTCAGTTTAAGGGCAATTTCTCAGAGGGTGGCAACCAACGCTGATTATCTCTCCCAATCCCAGGTTGTAATGATACAACTATTTTGAAATGTGATTGGACATTTTTGACTAGTCAAGTGCTTGGTTCTAGTAATTACTATTAATATAAGTTTATGGAGATTAAAAGATAACAGTAGTCATTGCAATATTATATTTATAGATCTTTTCATCATCTATCTGTTTTAAGAATAGCCTTCTTTCTTATTATATTCCATAAATTACACAAAAACATGTTTCTTACTGCACCGTTCATTTTCCTGTTGCACAAAACTTGTCCACCTGCATATTCTGGCTGCTGAGCCTAAGGCTGGAGTTTGATTCCCCAGTGGGCCTCCTTTACATGGGCTGGACCTGATGTTCCATAGGGTCCCTTCCAGCTCTACAGTTCTAAGAAGAAGAAGATGATGATGATGATGATGATGATGATGATGATGATGATGATTAAGACTTATACCCAGCAAGCATAGAACACATACAGACACTTCCACACACGCTGAGCCTGTGAATACTGGTACTAGCTGGGGATGGATAGAAATGGGTGACCATAATTTAGATCCACCTCACATACACATAAATTAGACCTTTCTCCTCCAGGATTGCTTGGCCTGAGTGTTGTCTCCCTGCCCAGAGACCCAAGGAAGCACAGCAATTCTCCGAGACTTCGTCAGGCACTCTGAGATCTGGCAACCCTAGCCATGATCACATCATGTGGCATTTGGCAAGCCATGGCCACTCAGTTTTAACTCATTCTAATGATAGAGACAGCTGGGAAGGAGGGAAGATGGGTGTCCAGGCTTTCAGGTCACCTCTTACACACAAATCAAACATTCTTCTCGGTCAGGTTCCTCCATCTCTGAGATCGACCATTGAGTTCTTGAGACCTGGCAACCCTCCCTGCCAGTTGTTTGACTCATTCTCAGAGCACAACAGAGATTGGGAGGTGGTGATGGCGGTGCGGGGAGAGGTTGTGCTGCTGCTTTTCCTGCTGCAGGTAGTGCAGAGCTTTGGCCTAGCATCTGGGACAAGAGTGGATGGGGCAAGAACTATAGAAACTATATTAAAACAAACAATATATCAATATTAAAACCAAGATATAATACTTAATAACATTTATAAAAAAATCTCTATGTTTAATAAATGTAGCATTCCTGAGACCCTTATTGCATTAAAGCCTGCCTGAAAAGGAAGGCCTTTGTCTGATGGTGGAAGGACAAGAGAGAGGGGGCCAAGCGGGCTTCTCGGGGCAGTGCATTCCAAAGCCTGAGAGCAGCTACTGAGAAGCAACCAGTTTTACCATGATTGCTAGTACAGGTAATAGAGCCATTTGTCTGCTTCAAAAACAATTCTGAAGCAGCCCGCTTCGGAGAAATCTGAACTTCCTCTCCAAAGTGAGGTGACTTCTCTGAATTCCTCTGAATCAAAGCTTCCCTGCTCTGGAGCTTCGACCTAGCTTTAGAGTTTTGGAAAGTATTTTTCTGTGAAAATTACTAAATCCAGTTTTGCTCATTTTATTCAAAAAAAATGCCATGGAGGCAAACTGCTCAGAAAAGCAAATTGGGCAGGGATGATGTACAAGGCATGTAGTTTTATGATTGATAGCCGCAACCTCTAACTGGAGCTCTTGTTCTTCTTTCCAGCCAGAGTCCTCTTAAGACTTCCCCTCTGGGTTTTGTGGCAGCAGTGGAAGTTATGCAAAGCAGGACCCAGTGAGTTTGAAGAATATTGTTTGGTAACTCTGATTAAGTGCAGCATCCTATGTTCTGTTTCTCTGTAAGTGCCTGATCACAGCTCTCCAGTGAAATATGTGGATTTCAACAGGCCTAAATCAAACATCTGTAGTACACATGTTAATGACCCACCACCATCTCCTCCATCACTACTCTCAGTGTGAAGACAACAATCTTCTTGTTCTCATGACACAATAGTTAACCTGCTGTTCTACAGACAAAACTGTGCTTACAACCCAGGGTTCAATCTGGCTCAAGGTTCACTTAGCCTTCCATCCTTCCAAGGTCAGTAAAATGAGTACCCAGTTTGCTGGGGCAAGGGAGGGAGTGCACAATAACCTGCATAATTAAATTGTAAACCGTCCAGAGAGTGCTTTAAGCACTATGGGGCACTATATAAACAGCACAATTTTCAATGTAACATCTCCATGTGATTGAAAAGTATCTGATTTTTCAGCATCCCCAATTGCCTGGAAAGTCTCCACATGTAGAGAAGGCTCTCCTTTCCAGACTGTCTCTCTACATGTGGAGAGCAATGCGGGAGGGGATACAGTTTGCACACTACCTCATTTGTTGATTTTAACTCTTTTTGTGAACATATGAGTAGAGCGATGAAATGGACAAAATCTTTAGTAGCTGTGAGTGGCAGCCTTACTGAATCAGGAAAGTCCAAAATCTTGAAGATAGAACTCTTCCAAGTCTTTCTTTAAAATATTTTCAAATGAAATATTATTGATAAAGCATTTCTCCCTCCTGAAAACACACATATGAAACACACACATGGAAGAGCGTAAAGTTGGATCCTCATCTTTGACATGTGGAACAGTAACTTCAGATAACTATCCATTGATGTAGTGCTTGTCCCTGATAATACAGTACAACATAGTTCTTTTTAATTTGTTGCCTTGTGATTGAGCAATCGGTACTCATATTTTTGGTTCTGAATAGGGCAATGAAATCTTTTAAAAACAGTGCTATAGAATTTGCAATGTCATGTCAAGGTAATTTTGCAACATTTACTGCCAAAAGTCCATTTCATTTTATTTGTATAAGACTGAAAGTCCAAACACACATGGTCACAGAAAGTTTGGCTATACTCCACATCCTGCTAAAGTCCCTGAGGTATCAAGGGACGAAGTTTGAATTCCCTGGTGCAATATCAGACATAAAGCACTTTTGACTTGTATAGCTGAGGAATCAGAAGCTGAAGCCTGATGAAAAGATCCTTATAATTAAAAGTGCATGTTCTGTATGAATCCAGTTGCAGTGTTATGAATATAGATAAAAAATAAATTCTTAATATTTTTGAAATGTTTTCACATAAAATATAAACTGCGTTCCAGACAATGCTTAATTCATATTAACGCTGCACTCTTGGATGTACTTAATAACATTTAAGCTCCATTGAATACAATGGGGCTTACCTCTGAGTAAACATACACTGAATTGTGCTACAAGTGAAGCAATAAACCCAGGAATAAAATCATGAAGTAGAATTAAGTATATTTACAATAAGTGGCTTGCTTGGAAGCACCTATTCCCTTCACAGATAAAATAAAACCTGCCTTCTGCAAATGCCAAAATAAGTTAAATGAAGATGCTTTTAACAAGGTTATTACTTAAGCAATGACAGGTTTACAGATTTTAGCACCACTGGGTTTTCACAGGAGCTGCAGTAAGTGCTAAAATAACACACACCTTCAGGTTCATTAAATTCACCCGCATGATGAAAGAACTGATATTTTGCTATATTACTATTGTGCCTCTAAGAACTGTCTATAAATAAGGCACACTCATAACAACTGTTTCAAGCACCCAAACAATAATATAAATGCTTCTTCTGAGCTTCTCTGTTCAGAGAGAGAGAGAAGCAGCAATTTGTAGAGGCAGAAATACGATTATTTCTGCAGCACCTGTTTTAATCGTTAACAGGTATTGTGGCATTTATTTTTCACAGGACGTGTGTACAAAAAGCATTGCCCTTCATTTTGTTTAAAATAAAAAAACAGCACAGAAGCCTGTCTTCTTTTTATAAGGAAAAAAGGAGAGAAATCTATAGTCCCAGCTCCTAAATACTTTTTGCTAAAAACAAATGCAGGGCCAGTAGCATAAAGCTGAGTGGATTTATTAGTAGTTGATACATTAAATGTTAGTAATGTGTTTGTATAAATGCGTCCTTTACCTTGACTGGCATTCTTGTAACAGGGCATTGCCCTGATAACCAACCAGTATCGTTTGTTTGAAGAAGGACCATTGCTGGCGGGAGGGGGGGGAGTAGCAGGAATTCTAATAAATCAATAGAGCATGGCCTTTAGAGACCTAGAAGACATATGGACAGTAATAGAGTATCTCAGGTTGTCTTGTGAATGATTCCATCTGGTTGAGGGCTTGGTGTTATTCACAGCCTTCTTCTCCCCTAAAACACCTTCAATCTTATCCACAGCCTGGATCTCAAATGTCAGACCACCTGGGATATGCAGCTGTCAGGCTGAAAGGGGAGCTGCCTGGGACTGGCCTTAGCCTGCTCATCAAGTAGATACTGTCACTGACAGGCAGGCAAGGCTAGGTGCACGAAGGGTGACAGGAGTATCAAGGGCAGGGAAAAGTGCGTGACTTTGGCTTTCAGATGCAACAACAACAAAAATGGTGTGTGCATTAGAGAAAGAAAGAGGTCGAGAGAGAGAGAATAATATTTGAACGATGCATTCCTGTAAACACGGTGACATCTAATAGGAGATTTTGTGCTTTCATGCACATCAGTATTTCTAAACCTCTGACATTTGTCAGCCAGCGTTTATTTCTATTGGAAGGGACACATTTTGCTCTGCTCATTGTCACCTAAGTAAATCTTCAGCGAGTACCCTACAGCCATGCTAATAGAAAAGGGAGATGAGGACAAGACCCTGTTAAGGTGTTTTGTTTACAGCATTTTGCAAACGTGTCGCCAGGAAAGAAGCTTATAATAATAATAATTGCTATTCCAGGAAGATACATAGGTTCCGTTCAAACCACATTTACTTGGAACAGAAGATTTCTTCTGTTTAAAAAAGGATTATGGTTCAATTCCAAACATAGTTGACTTTCTCTTCATGTTGAAATGTCCACCTGATTGTGTCTTAGGAAGCCAAAACAGCAGGAAGAGAGAAAGCTGCTGGTTAGGATGTCTAATGGATGGTCTATTAAGCCTGATAGTATTGATATTGACTGCCAGCAGCTTTCCAAGGGTTCAGGCAGGTTTCTCTCTTTGCCCAAAACAGAGATGCTGGGAACTGAACCTGGACCTTCTGCATGCAAAGCAAATACTTTGCCAGAGAGCCACAGGTGCCATTCTGGCAACTTTCATTATATCAGTAAAGAAACTAATTGTACAAGACAATGTGGGTGTGACCTTCAGACACAACTGGGTTGCAGGGAGGGGATAGGAAAGATGGTAGTGAGCCACTAGCATAAGGGAGGGAGGGAGGAAGAGAGCTGCATGGTTGGTTGAAAGCACAAGGGAAACACCAGGTGACCTATCCCACACTGAGTCATCTGCAGTAATGGAACTCAATCAGTCTTCAAATATTTATTTTCCTTAATAGCACTAGATTGGTTCTTCACCATTACCTGATTTCTTAGATGACGAAGATCACATTTCCATGTCTAATTCTCTCTCTACCAATCGCATGGCCGAGCGGTCAAGGAATCACGGAGCCAGTGGCTTATCCACAGTACTCCTTATTCAAGCCCTGTAAGGCCTGATACCATTTCCTTCCCAATGGCACTCCTAGTAACTTTTTGGAGCACATAAGTGGTGAGCTGGCTCCGATGATGGTTCTTAGCTGCCTTCTGGTCAACCCCTTGCAACCAAGTGGGTAAATGATTTCATGGTTAATGTACTAGGCACTGACTGCACAAAGACCAGTGAGTCTATCAAGGTGTTTTTTAGCCTTTGCTTTGGTATTCTGTGCCAACTTGTGTAAATACCCACTCACTTTTGCTCATTCTTTTGCAAAATGTCCCTGTTAATACTGCTGTATTGTGTGACAAATTCTGCCTCTGTACAGGGTATTGGGGTAGGAGGATCCCAATATCTGCACTCTTTAACTGAATGAATGGTGTGAAGAAGTGTGGGATATAGCTATTAATTATAAATTGGCATATAATAGCAAAGTAAGAAAGGGACTGTCGATTATCTATCTATCTATCTATCTATCTATCTATCTATCTATCTATCTATCTATCTATCTATCTATCTATCTATCTATCTATCTATCTATCTATCTATCTATCTATCTATCTGTAAATAAATTTGCCATATATCCCCCCCCCCCGGAAAGACTAATCCGTGTGCCATTCTACATGGATGCGGCTTCCTGGAAACCATTCCATAAGCTTTCCGATGGAACTCTAATTAGAAATTGCAACTAATATGCTTTCCCATTCCCATTTGCTTTCACACCTTCATTCTGTCCTTTTACACAGAAGCCAGGAGCTGGAATTTCAAAAAGAAGAAAAGTGATATGCGGCTGATTTTGTACATCAAAAACATAAGGAAGAAGCCATGCATTCTCAAGTTGGCTTCACCCTGCCAGCAGCTTTTACACATCACTGAAGCAGCTTCCAGTTTACTCGGTTGGCAAAGTGGAAAGAAAAAAGGAATCAAAGAAGCACAAATAAATATTAAAGCGTGTAAGAATTAAGCATCACCTACTTAAATGGCAATTATGTTGCTGAAAACAAGAACATCACACCTGTACAAGAAAAGACATATAAACTCCAAACATCTGTTTGGATCCACCTGCCAGGCACCTGTTTTGCTGTTTCAATGCCATTTGATTGCTGGAGATGTAGAGGCTCTTGTGAGGTAATGAGTGATTTTACATTATGCATGATTGAAAACAGGTGTTGCAATGCTGTACAATTCTATGCATGAATAATTCAGTTTGTTTCAAGGAAGATATTGAAACATGGGCTGGAGTGTTCATTTATTTAATTATTTTATTAATAAACATGCAGATTGTCTTTTAACCTTAACCTGTCTCTTTTTTTTCAGTAGGGTAATGCAGATAATTTTCTTGCAAACACACACACACACACACACACACACACACACACACACACACACACACACACACACACACACACACCACAAAACCCACAGACAATCAGTTCTGTTTTCTAGGGTGAAAGTGCGGGATTATTTCCTGCACAATTTTGCTGAGCCAGCAGCTTCTGTTCTATTTGTTTTATTTCTATTGTTTACTTTTAGTCATACCCAGTTTTTGTATGAAAAAGGGCACTCAAGGCATATAAAAAAGATTGTTGAGGTGTGTGATTTGACCCAGATACAAAACTAATTATATACCCTTTGACAGGGGGTCCTGATGATTGCTTCATGATTTCTTCTCCAGATTTGAGATATACATCAATAAATGTGGCATGACAGAAAAGAGTAAGAATCACCTGGGAGTGAAAGAAAGAAAGAAAGAAAGAAAGAAAGAAAGAAAGAAAGAAAGAAAGAAAGAAAGAAAGAAAGAAAGAAAGAAAGAAAGAAAGAAAGAAAGAAAGAAAAGGCTAATTTGAAATTGAAGATTTGCTAGCTTCTCTGGTTATGGATGAGACAATAGTGACTAATGCAAAGATCTCTCTGTTGTTTTTTTAATCATTGCACAAATATTCATCCTTTTAGATCACAGCCACAATTTAGAGATCCCACCCCCCCCAAAAAAAGAAGAAGTTGTTTAGTTACTTTTAATAACTCTTTGGGAAGTGAAAATGTGGACAGTGGGGCATATTAGCTTTTGTGAATCCCATGGGAATGCTTGTGCATTTAAATCTTATTTTTTCTCTCTCTGTGCTCAGCCTGCTACAGCTGAAGCAGACAGAATGGAGTTCTGCAAGCTTTCACAAATGCCCATCTACCTCATGTTCCCATTCCGTTGGTGCCAGCACCATTGATATTTAGTGCCAGCCATGGCAATTTTTGACATATGTCCACTTGGATCAAAATTTGAACCTTTAATAGCACTTCAAACAGAGATTCATGTGCCTTCAATGGTGCCCTACTACATCTAGTAGAGAATGTCACAGGATCTGGCATTTTCTTCTAGGCCCAGCAAGCTCACTAAAAATCTTGGCACACACAATATGGCTTCCTTGAGTCACAGTTGCTGCCAGAATGTTCTTCACACCTTTCTTATCAGGTACTGCAACTCCCTGAATGCACCAGATTTGAAAACAGCGTCTGTCAGAAGATGAGGCTGCCAGACTCCCTAAGATGTTGTAATGAAGAAGAAATTGGGTGGGCAGAATGGAGAACATATCTTTCTTCCTCTGAAAACCTTGAATCAAACCATCCTCAGCCCTACAAACAATGGCCTTTAAAAACAGTATGTTTAAATGGGCCCCTTAAGGAACACATTTCAGTAATTAAGACAGGCTTGGGCCACTGCAACATACACATGGCAGTCCTAAAGACACACCGCAAGGAGGTAAGCCCAGCCAAAGACAAAAGTACTTATTTCTGAGTAGACATGCACATGAGTGCACTGTTATTTAATGTATTGATTATTACTTCATCTTGGTACTGTAACTCTCACAATGCATTTGACTGTGCTGGCTAAGGGATTGTGGAAGTTGTAGTAGAAAAGGTAACTTTTCTGAGCCTTGTTGATATTATGAGAAATCTTAAGGTGGGGGTGGGGCAGGATTTGAATTTTTTATTACCTCACCTGGAAGCAACACAGGAAGGTTTGGGGCAGGACCATGCTAAAACCACACTACTTTCATTTCATGTTGAGGTTAACTGAGGTTGGCATTGCACATATGCTTGAAAATATTTATTAGAACTGGGACCTGCAAAAGAATGTTGCAGTGTGGAGTGGGCCATGTGTCCTAATCAGGGTTCATTCCAACAGGGCATCTTCTATTCCAGGTTACTGGATTCCATTCACTTGTCCCCCTACCCTATTCTCCCATTGTCTCCTCTTTTGGAGAAGACAATGGAACATGCATAGCACACCTTTGCCTACCATAGGATTTCCCCCGAAGTATTTTTCCCCTCCCCTTGAGATTCTCCAAAGAATGCTAACATTTCCTGCTTCTTATCATTTTTGGCTATGTAGCTGATCACCTAAGTATATACGATTTAGCTGCTTGAGGAGTTTCCGGCTGAACGCTACAAGGAAGTGATGCTGAAGACTTCCAGAGGTGCCTGAAAGGGACACAGGAGAAATAGTTCATCCAAAAAGGGGAGAGAATGTGGCAGGTATTAAAACCAGAGCTTGGAACTTTACATTTTTAAAAGTAACTTGCATTGCTCATTGTTTTTTTTGGCTGCCAGGTTGCTAGCATTATTCTTGATGCTCTGATAGCACATCTAATTCATTGTACACTATAAACATGCCATATTGTCCTTAGCAAGAAGTCACAAATACACAGGAAAGTAGTGTCTCATTCTCTCTAGTCTCTACTTCTGATATTGCACTTCTGGAATATTTATGCAAATTGTTGTTATGTGTCAAGTTGTGTCAGACTTATGGGCAACCTATGAATAAATGACTTTTAAAAGGTCATATCACTAGCAGCTCGGCTCAAGCCTTGCAAACTAAAGGCAGTGATTCCTTTACTGAGTCAATTCATTTCATGTTAGGTCATCTTTCTTTTTCTTCTGCCTTCTCTTTTTATTGTGTTATTGTAGTTTCCAATGAGCCTTCTCCATGCTAGACATGGAGACAGTTCCAATAGTCTCCAATGTCATTTTAGATTCTAGTGAGATATCAGGCTTGATTCGAACTAGAACCCATTTATTTGTCTTCCCACGGTAACTGTAAAGCTCTCCTGCAGCAGAACATTGCAGATGAGTCCATTTTTATCCTGTCAGCTTTCGTTCTCATGACATCTGTACATGGAAATGGGAAATACAATAGTGTAGATGATCTTGGCCTTAGTCTTCAAAGATGGATCCTCGAACTTGTGGATCTTTTCTAATTCCTTCATAGTGGTTTTTCAAGTCTCAGTCTTCTTCATGTGTGTTAGTTGCACTTGCCATTTGGATGGATGATTGAACCAAGGTATAGAAAACTTTTAACAATTTCAGTTTCTTCACTGTTGATATCAAAGTTGTGTGGTTCTTCTGTAGATGTGATTTTGTAGCAATGGGAGCAGGAAGGAAGACATGACCATCACTTCTTCCAGTGCAGCATGGAAGTGTGATCTGGTTTAATTTGCATTATCTCAGAATATGTCCCAGTCTCAGAAGAAAAGTTTATTCTGAATTAGTTTTAGCAAAACCAACACAGAAGGTTGTCTTTCTCTTCTAGAGAGTATTGCTAGACCCCTTGGATTGACAGAGCTATAGCTAGTTCTTTGAAGAATTTCAATCAAACTCCATTCTCTCCCTTGTTGAGGAGTCATATGGGCCTTCATTTATCAAAATGAGGAACACAGAAAGTGTCTTTATACTCAGCTATACCCTTGACCTTCCTAGCCCAGTATAGTCAACTTTTACCAGCAGCAGCTCTCCAGTGGGGTAAAGCAGAATTCTTTCTTAGTTTTACCTGCTGATCCCTGTCAGCAGCTTCCCAGAGTTTCAGACAGAATTGTTTCCTACATCTACCTGGAGATCAAAAGACACCAGGGCTCATGACAAGAAGACTTGCTGGAAAAGACAATAATGGTAAGAAAATTTGAAGGCAGAAAGAAAAGAGGAAGACAGATTGACTCAATAAAGAAAGCCACATCCTTGAGTTGGCAAGAATTGAGCTGAGCTGGTAATGATAGGATATTTTGGAGATCCCTCTTTCATGGGGTTACCCATGTGAGTCAGAAGCAATAACAAGAACACATAATGTAACATATGGTAACATGATGTAACATAATGTGACAACAAAACTCCCAGAACTCCAAGACCTGATCTTGTGTAGCTTCCAAAATCAGGTGGGATCAGGATGTTCAGGGAATATGGTACACAAACAGAAACTTCTAAACCTTCTCCTGCTTCTTGTAATGTCACTCTACTATCTAGCTTACACCATGCTTTATGTGAGCATAATAGTGTAAGAAGTAGTAGCACCAGCAACTCTCTCCCAGTGAGAAAATGGACATCTTATGAAAGTTAAGCAAGCTCTGATTTTAATGCACAGTTTGACTCAAACCATGGTGACTCGGAAGTAAGACCCTGCACATGTTTTCCTTAAAGCATAATCAGTGTGGATTCCTTTAAGAATCTCTCATGCTCTAACATTCCTGCATGTTAAACCACTACAAAAGAAAAATGGGGAATTTGAGATTATGACAGACCGGAGAGCAGGGCTGGAACTTGTTTGTACCCCTGTGCATCATCCTTTAGTATTGCCTTTGAAGTTTATTACACTATTGTTTTCTTTGCTATTGTCTGCTTTGAAAGATTGTTGTCTGAAAACATCAGAAGAGCAAGCATACAGCAAATGTTCTGGGCTAGAAATCTGGACACCAAGCCTGCCTCTCACACAGACAAGGTATCTGCAAGCATCTTCTGCCAGGTACCTGTAATCTGATTTTCTAGAACAGTAGTGCTCTCCTTGTTATTCACAGCTGTAATCATGTTGAAGCTGTCAAGTGTTGTCTCCACATCTTCAATTTACTTCTCAAACTAAATCCCTCACTCCTTTGTATGCCGAGGCTGCTGTGGCCTGGAACTCATCTAGCCTTTTAGTAACATCTTCCAGATTTGTTTTAAACTGATTAGACACTGCTGAAGAATCAAATTCTCTCCCCCGGATAGTACAAAGCCAAGTGTTGACAGACCTGGCTCCTAGCCATCAGCCACGTGATGACGACACGCTGCATCTTTTGACAGCCCGACTTTTGTACTGGCCTTCCTGAATGCTCATACGCCCTGAAAAATGAAAATAAAATAAACTATAGTGTGATGGGATGAAGGGTGCAATTAAAGAGAAAGAGGTAGAAGATAATTGAAGGGGGGGGAGAGATACAGCTCCCCCAGATGCTAGAAAAGGAGGGGCTGTTAGAGAGAGAGAGAGAGAGAGAGAGAATCTGTAATTAAAGGGCTGTTTTGTATTGGCTAAGAGGAAGAACCTGGAGAATGTTCTCATTGTTAAAATGATCATCCTTAAGTATCTTGCTTACAGCTACTGAAAATGGTTTGCAATGCAACCTTATGGATGTTTACTTACAGTTTTCAGCAGGTTTACTTACTAGAAAGTATCTTTATGATAGAGATGGGTGAAATTTTTTTTTTAAAAAGAATGTTCTGAAGTTGAGTGATTGCTTCTTAAGGACAATGTAAAGAAGATGAGTTTTTTTTTCTTTTGAAAGCAAGCATACAAAAAGTAAACAGAAATATTTGTCCACCCAGCAGTTGACTTTGAGTGCTTACCTCTTAAATATCTGGCTATGTGTCAAGGAAAATTACAGGCCTGAGCAGAATGGAGTGTATTAATGAGAATCCATAATGATCAGGTGTGTTGAAGCTGAGTCAGGATGACTCAGCGGTGCTGATGTAACTCATGGATGATGCAACTCAGGGATGATGCAATGTGTGATCTGATTGGTCCTGTATATGTATATAAGTGTGAATTGTACAGTCAGTTGTATCTTCTTCCTGCTTGAAGATCACTTCCACATGTTATGCTGCCAGACTGCTATAAATACTGTTGTAAATACACATTGCTGAAGGAAATGCTGCTGGACTGTGTGTGAATTATTTCTGGACTGCCTGGACTGCGAATCACTCTGCTAAAACCGCAATTTGCGTTAAGAAACGCTGACACTATGGAAACGCTGTCCCCTCAGTTATGTTATGGTATAGAATTAGGGTATAGACCCTGATGTTCGGAAAATGTGAAGGCAAGAGGAGAAGGGGACGACAGAGGATGAGATGGTTGGACAGTGTCACTGAAGCTATCAACATGAATTTGACCCAACTGCGGGAGGCAGTGGAAGACAAGAGGGCCTGGCGTGCTCTGGTCCATGAGGTCACAAAGAGTCACACACGACTAAATGACTAAACAACAACAAAGAATTAGGGTGCCCAACTTTTTATTTTTTATTTTTGACAAGCTTCTCCACGTTAGACGTTTATAAGAAAGGTCTTCATAAATGCGGGTAAATGGGGGATAAAATATCCCAAGATGGGAGAAAACAACACAGAGAGATTTGTCCATTCTAGTTTATTATGGCAAGTCTAAATATCAATTAGCAAGAGAACCCACACAGTTTTGTTGTTATGTGCCATCAGGTTGGAACCGACTTTTAACAGCCCTAGCAGGCCTTTCAAGGTAAGTAATACATTTAAGGAGTAATTTTACCAGTTCCGCTCCTCCAGTGAGTTTCCATCGCTGAGCGGGGATTTGAACTCAAGCCTCCTGAGTCCTAGACCCTCCCAGCCAGAAGCTTTTAATTAAGGTTTAATAAGCAAACAAACAATTCTGGAAGAGAAGCTCCAGCAGGGAAACGGATTTCTAAAATAGATTTTTTAAAGGATTTCTAAGATTTCCTAAAGCAAAGCAAAATGAAAAAGCCTTCATTAGCCACATACAAGATTAATTTAAATCTAACCCAATGTCAGATTTTTATTCCAACTATAGAAGGAAGATGGCCCCACAAAATTTAATTTCCACCTCTATATCATATGATGTATGACGCATGAGAGTTCAGATTGCACTAATTTGTATAAGGAAAGTACTGGAATCTGTTTTTCCTTACACACACACACACACACACACACACACACACACACACACACAGAGAGAGAGAGAGAGAGAGAGAGAGAGAGAGAGAGAGAGAGAGAGAGAGAGAGAGAATATCCTTCAGTCCAAAACTATTCTTTGGTTGAGATTTATCACCTACATGTAAAAATGAAAATAGAAAAAAAGAAGAAGAGAGAGAAGGATAAAAAGGAGAACTGAACTTCTTATAAAATAAATGCTTGCCCCTTGCCCATTTGACCATCCCAGCAATTAGTTATTATAGAAAGAACTCACAAAACAATTCCTAAGATGCTTTGTACTTCCAAGACGAATGAGTTTGGGTTAAAACTACAGCAGTCCTGTAGTTTTCAGTGAAACATTCTGTTATCCTGAGTATACTATCTCTTTGTATTAAGGAAGGAAGATGTCTGGTGTATTTAAGTAATGCTCATGTAGAATCAGCCAACAGAGAGTATTATGAAGGGAAAACCGCTCTGTCTCTCCCCACCCCATTTTTGCAGGCTACACAACACAGCAAACAAGATGTATAAAGTGGCAGTTATATAGTATGTTTTCTCTCCAGTACCTCTGTATGGTCATTTAGAAAAATGATATGTGTAAGTGGTCCTTGTGTGTGTGTGTGTGTGTGTGTGTGTGTGTGTGTGTGTGTGTGTGTGTGTGTGTGTGTGTGTGTGTGTGTGTGTGTGTGTGTGTGTGTGTGTGTGTGTGTGTGTGTGTGTGTGTGTGTGTGTGTGTGAGAGAGAGAGAGAGAGAGAGAGAGAGAGAGAGAGAGAGAGAGAGAAACTTTATGAATATATAGTGAGAAAAAATATGGATTGCCACTCCAAATAATCTATGGCTGCTATCTAGTTTATTTAATTTTAACATTTCTCCATTACTTTTCAATAAAAGAACATGTTTTCAAAGGTGCTTGTATAGTTTTTTATGACAGTAAAGCAACTGAATAACTACAGGAGCAACTTTTATGCAACTATTAACTGTAAGAGCAAAAAAATTGGTTTTATAACCATAAATAAAATATCATTATGAAGTGGCCAGATACATAACTGAATCTTGAACCTGAAAGCTAAAGACAGTTGAACCAAAAGTTTGACATGCCCGTTTGGAAGAAGTGTCCAAGACAACAGAAGGGATTAAGAGCATTGGATTGAACTGCACAACATGCTGAGGTATTATCTAGAAGGCCAGGGTTCAAGCAGTGCAAAATGTACTCCCAAGTCAACCTGGTAATTCTTGACATGCAAATTGTATAAGACGTAGAGTACTGAACCCCATGCCAGCATCTTCCCCTCCCCCATGGGACATCAACAACACCAGCAGAGCTATAAAACAAAATGTGTGTGTCATTCATATTCAGGATTGTGTACATGCTTGGTTTTCTGAGTCTTAGTTACACCTGCTCTCCACTGGCCTAGCATAATGAACATTCTTCCTCAGCTTTCTCTCAGTGGCTTGGTCTACTGGATGTGCAGCCTGATGAAAAAATGTTTTCACAGAAGCCTGACCAACTGCTCTTTTCTTATGGTGGCTGTTGGATAAATATCAGGGAAGGGCATATCTTCTAAATGTCATGCCCTGAGGCAAAGCCCTGGTTACTCTGCCTTAGTCATGGCATGTAAATACCTCCATATATACATGATTATATAGGAAATGGTAGATGGTATGGCATGATTTTACTAACCATGGTAGAACATGATTTTACTAATGGAAGGGTGGTTACAGCCAGCAGTTTGCAGATCTTAGTAGTATCTTAACCACCTCTCTACCCATAATTCGAGCACTGGAATGAAGAGCTTTCCCTACAAATTATAGGGCTGAACAAAAATGACTCCCCCGAACCCTATCCCTTATGTTTAGTTTGTGTGTAACGCCAATGAAACTGGTGGCCATCATTAAGATTTGCATATATATTTCCCAAACTTTGGTCTTTAGACATTGTTGAACAAGAATTCCCATCATCATGAGCCAACAAACATAGTACTTAGGGATGATACGAGTTGTAGTATGTTACATGTATGGTTGGGAATCACTGTTGCAGAGAATGAGTTCAATAAGTTATTAAATAGGTAAGCAATAATAACTTAATGACCAAAATCCAGTAAGAAGTCACAACTAGAGTAGGCCCATTGAATCAGTGGAGATTTGGTGAGTCAACTCCTCCATGTATTTCTTGAAATACATTGTAGGACCCTTCAAGGATGGATCCATTTTCCTTTTCAATAAAGCCTCCCCACCCACCCCCAAAACAGGTGACATTATGCCTTTCAAAAGCTTTTGCAACTACTGTATAAATGTTGCACAAACACAGGAATACAGAGGGGGGTATATACGTATGTTTTAATGTGCCTCTCAAGAACAGACATCCTCAGGGCTGGGGGGGGGGTTGTAATGTTGCTAGCCCTGAAATGATTGACATTTGTTTACTTAGCTCTGTCTTCTTGTAAGTCTGCACACCTATTTCAACCTTGAACGGTTTCCAACTGTGGTATACTGGAACATTTTTTCATTTATTAAGTTCAATGTTGCCAACCCAAACAAAGAGTAATCAGTGATGATCCAAGCAGACCAAGCTGTCTAGCACCATACAATGTATCTGCATACTAATTTTCAAATTCCCTCACATTTCCAGAGAACTAATGGGATCATTTTCATTCTGTTACAGCAACTCAACAGTTACAGAATCACCATCTGTGTTTTCGTTAACCTGAATCAGATATGAATTCTGTTATTGCAAGGTAGAGCAGCTTGTTTAATGATTCTTAATCTTTTCTTTAATTAAATCATGCAGCCAACCTGAAAAATCTATCTTAATGCAAATTAGGAGCTTTTTTGGCATTCACTTACAGTAATGCACTAATAAGGTTAATTTATGAAGGTTCTCTTCCAGTCTGTACAGATGATATTTGTTCACTGCATATTTTTAGCATATTGTCTCTTTTTGTGATTTTTTGGTGTTTTTTTAAACCCTTTTAAAAACATTGTTATCTTTTGTTAGCACAAAAGGAGGGAAGTTCTTCTGACTGTAAGAAATGAAATAGCGCTAACAATGAGAAACTGTCTGTGTTTATATGCTCCCCGTACCTATTTTTTCACTAGTCTGAATATCACAGTGATAGAAAGCATAGGGCTCTCTCACAACCATCAAGTCCTTTTTCTAGCAATTGGGTAGAAATCAAATTCTCAGGTTTATGTATTTCCCTCTATTATAGCCTCTTTCACCAGGTTTAGCTCAGGGGTTTGCACTCATTTGC
The DNA here is from genome assembly GCF_051106095.1 of Pogona vitticeps. NCBI lineage: Eukaryota > Metazoa > Chordata > Lepidosauria > Squamata > Agamidae > Pogona > Pogona vitticeps. Next base: position 218,733,104 of record NC_135783.1, on the reverse strand, counting down.
ATAATGGACTATTTTTAGTGGCACCAATATTTGCTGCCATTTGGATGGCCAGAGTGTTTCTTGAGCTTCTGCCCGGTGCTGGCCCTAGACACTTTGCTGCCTGAGGCAGAGTGCCAAAGGGAACCAACTTCACACAAGGCCAATGGGCTACAAAGTCTTGCTACACCATTTCCTACCTTGTTTGGTGTACAACAGGACCAATCCTGCTCTTCACCTGTGATGGAAGGCAAGATAGTAGAGGGCACCTGGATAAGGCTCCATAGGTTTCAGTAGCTGGGCAGGGGGTGGGGGCAGGGCAAAGGTCATCATTATGAGAATCTACTTTTATCCCTCTGTTTCTTTCTGTCCTTTCTCTCTTTTGTTGCCATTTGTTCAAGGAAATCACAACTATCCTGGTTTCATTTTGTTTTCTAAAGCGGCATTTTGGCTGCGCTTCTGGCCTGAAGTTCCTAGAGGCTTCACATGTCTTTATCTTCTCACTGACCTTACAACCACAGCAAATGCCTTCCTGCTCTATTAATTTTACATTCCTCCAGCTGGGTCTCTACTTCCTTCTTTCCAACCCTTTTTAAAAAATGTAGATTTGCCTTTCTGATGTAAATCTGTATCTATCGGTTGCCGTAAGCTGGAGATCAGCAAGGTGTCACAATAGGACTCAGTTAACACTTTACGTTAACCAATTTTCTGGTTGTTAGCATGCTTTTGGTTTTATCTTGGGTCATTAAGGTAGAAATACTCTACACACCATCTATCTGCACAGACCAGCACAAGTGGTCATTCTAGTTAACATAAAGATGTTCATCATCTGAACAGCGTTGACCTTCAAGTGGTCTGTTCCCTTTAAGTAACTGCAGGCCAAGTTTAATGGTCATCTTACAGAGACTGACCACTCTAAATGGTTTTCTATGTGGCCTGGTGCATTTTTCTGCATGTTTGCCAGCCAATCCTGCCAACGTCCTGCCAAGGTACCTGGAATAGGGGATGGTACATAGGCTATCAATATGGTTTTTCATGAAAGTCCAAGACAAATCCCTACAACCATGTCAGTTCTTTGGTATTCTGAAATGCTAGGAGATATTGAACATTAGAGTTTACAGTGTGACAGAAGATTTATCACAAAACAAACAAATATGGATACTATTCCATTTGTAGTCTTATTCTGTAGTTTTTCCCCCTTAATTGCTGAGCTATAATTTTGGTGCATGGGATCTGCTCTTGACCTTTCTCAGTCATTTCTAGTCTCAAGGCAAAAAGCTCACATTTAATAATGTACTGGATACTATTAGAAAATAATTATGAAGCAAGGTATGAATGATATCTGTAGGTCCTGTCATGTATCTATAGAAGTAATTCCTCATATGATAGCTAGATGCTCCCAGGTAGTATCAGGAGATTATATGTGCAGGTATAACCAAATTGCAAATATCCGTTTTCATCTTACAGAAACCTTACAGATTACTCACATCTTTTCCTCCATGTTATAAATTCTTGCCACCTCCAGTTTAAAAAGTGGAACCACAGTATTACACTGGGCAAGCAAGTTATCACCGATAAAACATTTGAATTTAATAAGCTGGATATTATACTTCGGGAAAAGCAACCAAAAACACATACCTGACAAAGGAGTTCTATCAACAAGCAACTTTAAAAGTACAGAAAGTACCAAAATTGCAAAGTACTAAGCATGAAGGCAAGTAATTAAAAGACTATTTTATTTATTTATTTAAAGTATTTTCATCCTGTCCTTCTCCTTTAGAGGGGCCCAAGGAGGTTTAAATCATTAAAAGACAATATTTAAAAGTTAATATTTAAAATATATTAAATATATATTTTAAAATATATTAAAATATATATTTAATATTTAAAAGTTAAAAATCACAAATATATATATATAAAAAATACAGAAACACAGTCAAAGCAGCAAGGCACAACAATCCACTTTTAAAAACCCTGAAAGGCAGTCAGTCACAAAGGAAAAGTCTGTCTGAAGAGAAAGCTCTTGGCCTGCTTCTGGAAGGACAGAAAAGCTGCCCCCCCACCCCAGACTTCCTGTGGGAGGGAGCTCCAGAAGCTGAGAGCAGTGACAGAGAAAGCCCTCTCCCATGTTCTCACCAAAATGCACCTGCAAAGGTGGTAGGACTGAGAGAAAGGCCTCCCCTAATGATCTTAATACCCGGGCAGACACATAAAGGGAAACACAATCCTTGAGATAGAAATGGAAACAAGAGTAGGTTATCCTTCTCTCCATACTACTTTCAGCAATTGGAGTGGTTCCAGATCATTTGATTAACAATTTAAAGCAATTAAAATCACTAATTATACAAATATTTTAAAGGTAAAGGTAAAGGTAAAGGTTCCCCTTGACAATTTTTGTCTAGTCGTGTTCGACTCTAGGGGGCGGTGCTCATACCCGTTTCCAAGCCATAGAGCCAGCATTTTGTCTGAAGACAATCTTCCGTGGTCACATGGCCAGTGCGACTTAGACACGGAACGCTGTTACCTTCCCACTGAGGTGATCCCTATTTACATTTACTTGCATTTGCATGCTTTCGAACTGCTAGGTTGGCGGGAGCTGGGACAAGCGACAGGCGCTCACTCCGTCACGTGGATTCGATCTTATGACTGCTTGGTTTTCTGACCCTGCAGCACAGGCTTCTGCGGTTTAGCCCACAGCGCCACCAATATTTTAAAAGAATCGAACAAATACCACATTAAAAATGTTAAACAGAGGGCTTGGTTCTACTGACAATAAGAACCACTGTTGCATCATATTTTTAATGTGATTTATATATGACTGTCATGTGATTGTAAATTGCTGTTAGTGTTTATTTCCTGAAATTCAAAAAGTCAGTGATTTTGCATATACTGTATGTCATCTCACCCAGAATTCTAGGATTTCTGGTTTTTAGGTTTGACCCTTTGATCTACCTCCATGCACCAGTAATGCTGAGAAATAAGAAGTGCAATGTAAGAACAAGAATAATATAAACAAATCAAACTTTACAAATACACTAACGTAATGTGAACTAGCAGTGAAAAGGCTAATTTATTGACATCATGATTGGTTAGCACAAAGGTTCCCTTTACGATGTACAGCTGTGTGAGCGCACACAACTGCACCCCCTCCATGCAGTGTTCATTTGCCTCCGCGCACCCACAGCAATTGTTTCGAGCTCCTTTGGTTTCAGTTGCGGCAGAACACCTTGCTGGGGGGGGCGGAGCTGCACGAGAGAGAGGGGTGGAGCTCCACCCAGCATTGCTGAAAATTAGAGGGAACATTGGCTTGAATTAATTATGATGTCTGTATACTACTCACATAACAAAAGGTAGTATGTCCCTGTACATCAGCTGCTGGGAAACATACACCAAAGCAGGGGTGGGCAATTAATTTCTATAGGGGGAGCACAAAATCTGAACTGTATTCAGGGGCCGAACCAACTTTGCTTAAAAATAAAATGAAACAGTGATGTTATGATTGTTTTTATTTTAAATTTGTTAATCTTCACAAATACTAAAGAGGTTTTTTGTGGTATGTTAAAGATAAGCAACTGATCAACTTTAGAAAAAAAGCTATAAATAGTTTTGGTGTTCAACTTGTTCAGTGAGAGAAATCCAGTCTGGCTTGGGCTTGAACAAGTGTTCGCTGGAGCGATGACTGGTGGACCGGACAGGAGCGGCTCATGGGCTGTATGTGGCCCTCAGGCCGCACTTTGCCCAGGTCTGCACCAAAGGATGGTATTGCACTCACAGACTTTCCATATAGAATTGGCTGGCCACCATGTCAACAGAATATTGTTGAGACAGACCTTTGGTTCTTAAGCTAGGCCATTTTCTTTTTATCCCATGAACATACTTCAAAGATACTGGGCAAAAGCTAGGATAACCATAGTTTGCTTTCCTGCTTTCCTGTGATATCTGAGACAGGTCTGGAATGGCACTGTTGACCTGAAATGTGGCTCTGGTATTGAATCTGGCACTAAAGAATGGAATTTCCTCTCTCAGGTATGTTCAGTAAATTGTTACATTTGCTAAGGGTTCTTATCTGTCTATAGCAGTAGCTTACAGCTGTTGAATAGAAAATAGATTCCTTACAGCCAAGCCGCTGGTTTTTAGAATTTAAAACATTATTGACTCTTGTCAGATCAGTTTCCAGCCTTATTGACTCATGGAGTAAATACAGAAGGAAAGTGAAGTCAAGTTCAGTAGCCCAGTCGATATTTATTCTACGAATCAATACACATTGATACTAACCCAAAATACTCACTAAACACATCTTTAAATATTTACACCAAGGTCAGAAGAGAGCCAATCAGAAAATGCATGGGCCTGAAATTTTCAAATAGGAAAATCAAATGTATTAAGAATATTTTTAGGGAAATTTGAATATTTTATCCCATGAACATACTTCAAAGATACTGGGCAAAAGCTAGGATAACCATAGTTTGCTTTCCTGTGATATCTGATTTTCCTATTTGAAATTTGAATGTTTCTTTCATTAGCAAGGTGGTAGAGAGGGTGGTGGCTGACCAGCTTCAGGCTGTGCCGTAGTACAGAACTGCATTGGTCGCCCTGCATGATGACCTGCTGAGGGAGGCTGACAGGGGTAAAATATCTCTGTTGGTCCTCCTCGACATCTTGGCGGCCTTCGATACCGTCAACCACAGTATCCTCCTGGGGAGGCTCTCCGAGTTGGGAATTGGTGGCCTGGCGCTTGCCTGGCTCTGTTCCTTCTTGGGGGACCGTCCCCAGAGAGTACAGCTTGGGGAGAGTGCCTCGGCCCCATGGAGTCTCAACTGTGCAGTTCCACGGGGTCGATTATCTCCCCAATGCTGTTTAATTATATGAGGCTGCTGGGTGGGGTCATCAGGGGGTGTGGGGCATTGCGTCATCAGTATGCTGATGACACCCAGCTCTACATATCCTTTCCACCTACTGAAGGAGATGCCGTCCTGTCCCTTGAGCGCTGCCTGGAGGCTGTACTGCAATGGATGCAGGAGAACAGGCTGAGGCTGAACCCGGACAAGATGGAGGTTCTGAGGGTGGGTGCCCCCACTATCGATGCCTTGGGTGACTCTCTCTCATTCAGGGGGGTTACCCTTGCCGCAAAGAGTGGGATCCACAGCCTGGAGATCCATCTGGACCCGGCGCTCACCATGGAAACTCAGGTGGTGTTGGTGGTCCGTTCCAACTTTTTCCATCTTTGGCGGATAGCCCGGCTACTACCCTATCTTGATACGGGGGTGCTGACTGTTACATACAGCACTGATGGTACCTGTCTGTCATGGGTTTGGAGGGAAAGTTCCATCCTATGGGGAGTGGAAGGCGGGACATCAGGGGGGAGGAGCTGTACTGTATATATATTTGGAGCTGATGTGGAGAAGAAGAGTTGGAGTCTGTGTGTCAGACTGAGTACAACTGTGTGTCAGTTAGTACATACCTGATAGGTTCAGGTTTCTATATAGGTAGCCAGAACTGATAGGTTCAGGGTCTGTGCTTTACTTTAAAGTGTTCTGTGGGAGCTATTCTGTTGTATGTATATGGTTGGGACTATGCCACGTTACTTTATCCTATTTACCTGATCTTTTTATTTACCCTGTTTGTTATTTCAATAAACCTTGTTCTTTTGTTTGGTAAAATCCATTCCTGGTCTGTGTGACTCCTTATAGGGAATGGTTGGTGGCAGCTTAATTAAAGGGTGGTATACTCCAGTAGGTCTGGGGTTGTCACATTGATTGGTGTCCAGCGTGTGGGATACGACTGGTCCAGTTGTCCAGTGGTCCAGCAAAGCCTTGGCAAGTGTGCCCAGAGCAAGGGGGGTCTAGTCAGGGAAAATCTGAGGGCGCGTAGGTAATCTTCTAGGCTTACCTCACGGGGAGGTACGCTAGTGGAAGAACGTGCCAACTCAGATTGGGGAGACTAGATTAGGGAGCTCTGAGGCAACCCGTTTTGGCGGGAAAGGACTGAGGCAAAGCTGCGTGAAGTAACAGTGATCTAGCCTGTCTGCTGAGAGGCCTAGCAGAGGGGGTGGAGTCTGCCTGGCAACAGTTGCAAGTTAGTGCTGAAGGAACAGCAGCAATCTATAGAAGGCTGTTTCTGAGGCAAAAGGAAAAAAGTCGTCGTTTTATTTTGAGGCTTGACTTTTGAAGGCAGCCTGTTCTGGGGGGATTATGCCCTTGACTCGAAGTCAAATGGCAGAAATGGGTGAAGTGAGAGATCCACAGGTAGACCAAGGTTCTGAGGAGGAATTTGGCTCAGTGCAGGATGAGAGCACGGGAGAACTGACCTCAGAACTCAGAAAAATGCTCCTAGCCCAACAGCATGAACTGAGGGTGAGGGAACTGGCGTTTGAAAGGGAAGTGAAACAGAGACTGTTGGAAGTAGACAAAATGGTGTTTGAGCTGAAGAAGATTGAAATAATGAGTAGAAATAGGAATAACAATAATGGTGAAGGGAAGCCCTCAGACATGAAACCACCAAGACCTCAGATTTTGGAGGGAAAACCAAAACCAGATGAGAAAGACTCCAAATACAGCAGAAAATGTTATTTCTGTCAAGGAAAGGGCCATCTAATCTCAGAGTGTGAGAAATTAAAGCAGCTAAAGGGAAAGTTGCCTCATGATTTGAGTGGAACCAAGCCAAAAGCTGTGTTCTGTGTCCAGACAGAGCAAAGCTCCTTGCCATTGAGGGAGCCTGTTACCATGGCTACTCAATCTGGAACAGTTACATCTGCTGATCAGGCTGGGGAAAATGGTCCTCTTGTGGAGGTCAAGCGCTGCTTACTAGTGAGAACAGATTCACAATTGTTTGAGACCGCAGGGGTGGACGTAGGAATACTTGACCATCAGTATAGGGGGCTAAGGGATACATGTTCCCAGGTGACCCTGTGCCATCCAGACATTATTCCTAGGGAGTATATAATCCCAAATGAGAGCTTGAAGGTGGCAGGGATTGAGGGGCAGGTGATCTCACTGCCAGTAGCTGAGGTACCTGTGAGCTTTCAAGGCTGGAGGGGAGTTTGGCGGCTAGCGATTTCATCGACTCTGCCAGCAGCCGTGCTCGTGGGAAATGACCTGGCTGAACATGTGAAACGGGTGCTAGTGATTACACGCTCACAAGCCACCACGGGGACAGTTCAGGGGGGTACTGGAGAGCCCGAGGCTGAAGCAGATGAGGGTAGTTCCGAAGCTGTGGTGGAAACCTTAACCACAGACAGCAAATTTGGCCAAGAGCAAAAGGCAGACGCCACTCTCCGAAAGTGTTTTGAAAAGGTGACAGACACCCAGCTAACACCTGAAACCCCAGCGAGATTTCGCGAGAAAAAGGGAATTTTATATAGAGAGACCCTGATGAATATCTCAAAAGGGGGAGATGGGATCAGAAGTCAGCTAGTGGTACCTGAAAAGTATCGCCCCATGATCTTACAAAGGGGGCACTCTGACATGTTTGCTGCGCACTTAGGGGTGAACAAAACACAGCAGAGAATCACACAACATTTTTACTGGCCTGAAATAGGGAAGCAGATCAAGGAGTTCTGTAAACAATGTGATGTGTGTCAGAGGCAGGGGAATAACCGGGACAGGACCAAAGCGAAGTTGTGCCCTTTGCCTGTGATTGACACGCCGTTCAAATGTATAGGAGTGGATATTGTGGGACCTTTGCCCAAGGCCACAAAGAGGGGGAACCGGTTCATTCTCACCATTGTGGACCATGCCACGAGGTACCCCGAAGCCATACCCTTGACTAACATCGAAACTAACACAGTGGCAGATGCCTTGGTGGGGTATATGTCCAGGATGGGATTTGCCTCAGAAATAATCACAGATTTGGGCGCATCGTTTACATCGAAGCTCATGAAACGGTTATGGCAAATCTGTGGAATTAGACACAAGGAAACCACTGCCTATCACCCCGAAAGTAATGGGTTAACAGAGAAGTTCAATGGGACTCTGATGCGCATGATTAGGGCTTACTTGGCAGAGAATCCAAACAATTGGGACCAGAAGCTGCAATCCCTTTTGTTTGCTTATCGATCAGTGCCACAAGCCAGTACCGGGTTCAGTCCGTTTGAACTTTTGTTTGGGAGAAGGGTGAAAGGTCCACTTGATTTAATCAAACAAAATTGGGAGCAGATCACCCAGGATGACCCACAAGACGTTGTGACATATATAGACTCTTTAATGAATGACCTAAAGAGAAACCTAGAGCTAGCAGCAGAGAACCTGCAAGCTCAGAAGGTTAGACAGAAAACCTGGTATGACCAGAAAGCCAGGGAGAGGCACTTTAACCCAGGGGAGGAAGTGCTTTGGCCTAGGCCCTGCAAAGAGAACAAACTGCAGCTGGGTAGCCCAGAAATAAAATACTTGGGTCACATAGTAGGGGGAGGAGTGATCAAACCCCTAGAGGCCAAGATAGAAGCCATTCGTGATTGGCCCAGGCCCAACACCAAGAAAAAAGTCAAATCATTTCTTGGGTTGGTGGGCTACTACAGAAAGTTCATCCCGAGGTTTAGCGAGATTGCGACTCCGCTGACCGATCTGACGCGGAAGAAGACTGATGACCGCATCCCGTGGACCAGCGACTGTGAGGAGGCGTTCCGGAGGTTGAAGGAGGCGCTCATCCATTATCCAGTGCTGCGTGCTCCTGACTTCGACCGGGAGTTCATCATCTACACCGATGCGTCTAACAGCGGGGTAGGAGCAGTTCTTTGCCAGGAGGATGAAAATGGTGACCAGCATCCAGTGTCCTACCTGAGTAGGAAACTCCAGAAAGGTGAGAGACATTTGGCAACCGTGGAAAAGGAGTGCCTGGCCATAGTATACGCGATTCAGAAGGCCAAACCTTACATCTGGGGAAGACATTTTGTTCTGTGCACTGACCACTCACCACTGCAGTGGTTAAAGACAATGAAAACCCATAATAGTAAACTTATGAGGTGGGCTTTAAACCTGCAAGACTTTGACTTTGAAGTGAAGGTGGTCAGAGGGTCAATGAACTGTGTTGCTGACGCATTGTCAAGAAGACCCGACGAGTGAAGACGGCGAAGAAACCATGGACTATGTATATTTTGCTGACTAAAAGTTAAATGTACCTGTTTATTGAACAGGCTTGGTTTGTATTAATAAAGGTAACTTAATGTATTGTAAATGTTAATGTTAAATGCATAAGTGATATGTTTAACCTAGAGTGTAAGTATGGTATTGTGTTATAATGTATAACTGTTTTGTGTTGTGGTCCTGGTTGTTTTTTTGGAGAAAAGCACTTTAGCTTTTCCCCCGCAAAACAACTTATAAAGAGGGGAGGTGTTACATACAGCACTGATGGTACCTGTCTGTCATGGGTTTGGAGGGAAAGTTCCATCCTATGGGGAGTGGAAGGCGGGACATCAGGGGGGGAGGAGCTGTACTGTATATATATTTGGAGCTGATGTGGAGAAGAAGAGTTGGAGTCTGTGTGTCAGACTGAGTACAACTGTGTGTCAGTTAGTACATACCTGATAGGTTCAGGTTTCTATATAGGTAGCCAGAACTGATAGGTTCAGGGTCTGTGCTTTACTTTAAAGTGTTCTGTGGGAGCTATTCTGTTGTATGTATATGGCTGGGACTATGCCACGTTACTTTATCCTATTTACCTGATCTTTTTATTTACCCTGTTTGTTATTTCAATAAACCTTGTTCTTTTGTTTGGTAAAATCCATTCCTGGTCTGTGTGACTCCTTATAGGGAATGGTTGGTGGCAGCTTAATTAAAGGGTGGTATACTCCAGTAGGTCTGGGGTTGTCACACTGACTACCTTGGTCCATGCGCTCGTAATCTCCAGATTAGACCACTGTAATGCGCTCTATGTAGAGCTACCTTTGAGGTTGACGCGGAAACTCCAAGTGGTGCAGAATGCGGCGGCAAGACTCCTTAGTGGAGCAAGAAAATTCCACCATTTTTCTCCTATTCTGGCCGCGTTGGATTGGCTGCCCATTCAGTTCCGCACTGACTTCAAAGTTTTGATGCTTACGTACAAAGCCCTAAACAGTTTAGGGCCTTGATACTTGGCGGAACGCCTACACCCAACAAATGTCACTCATGCAAGTCAGGAGGTGAGGCTGAGGAGCCTGACGCCGAGGGAGGCCCAGAAGGAAAAAACAAGACACCGGGCTTTCTCGGCGGTGGCTCCTCGCCTCTAGAACAATCTGCCTCCGGAGATTCATGCAGCCCCCTTGCTGGGTATCTTTAAAAACCAATTAAAAACGTGGATGTTTGGCAGGCCTTCCCTCCATCTATTTCCTGATGTTTCCTTTTTTTTCTCTACTGTGATTTACTTTGTTTGCTCTCCATCATGTTGAATTTGTCTATTGTATAATAATCTTTTTATATTTTATTCATGTATTTTATGGTGTAAGCCACCTAGAGTGGTTGCAATTGACCAGACAGGTGGGATATAAATAGAATAAATAAAATAAAAATAAAAAAGGACTCTGCCAGCCAGCTGAAAAAAATTTCTTTCCAGTCCATATAAATCAATTTAACCCCTGCTTTGTATGAATAACAAAAACTGCATTGATTTAATGATACGTAAATGCAGTTATTATTGCCAGTTGACCACAGCCTTAGTCTGAGGTCTGGATATAGTTTGGGAAGATAAGATTAGGATTAGGCTTGATGTATGAAATACAGAATATTTTGGGTAGAGGTGATTGTACCTGTATACTAGATAAACTGCTTCAAAAGAACACCATATAGGCTGAAATCCAGTGGTATGTTGAAGCTAGAGCAGGGCCACTGTATCATATTATAGCATATGCATAAATAACATATAATGTGGAATCAAGCAATCCTATAACTACCCATTGCAAAGAATGGAATCTAACTGCAGATGCAGAGAAGGATAAAAAAGTAGATCAATAAACAAAGTGAAGAAGAACAAGACAAAGTGTATCTATTAGGGATCAAACATAAAGCAGTTGAAAATTCTATTTGTCTCAGTTTTACAAGAATAATTTAAAATAAGGTCATTTCTTCTCAAATATGCATCTTTATTTTTCTCACGAACACAGCATTTTCTCACATATTCACATTTTGGAGCACTGCCGGTCATTGAAACAACCAGGACAGGATAGCAAGCTTGGGACCTTGTCAACCAGGACACCATCCCTCTTTCCCCATTGAAACACTTGGAGGCTTTATTTGCTTTCAGTTTTGCTATCCCATCACCAAAGCTGACTGGCCATGTGGCATTGGAAAGTCATTCTGTTCACTGTGTGATCCCTGATTGGCTAGGATTATATGACAAAGAAGTCCTTTCAGGTAGTGGTACTGAACTACCCATTGAAGGAACAAGGTATATGAAAAGACATGGAAGGATGAAAATATGGTATGATGTCACCAAGTCTTTGGTACAGCACCACTGTGGAGAAATCTGTCAGCACAGAGAGAATATGGCTGCCATTACTTACTGTATATATATAGGCTAATTACCACATGTTCTTTAGATATCACTTATTCTATTTAGCATGATATAATGAAAAGAAAAACAAAATCTGTGCATCATGAAGTATTTCGAAGTGTTGATGGGGGGCACAACACCTACTGCAGATGGCAGATAAGCCAGTATTCCTAGTAATATGAAAGGCAGAACCTCATTCATAGAAGAAATTGTATCCTGCCTTTCTGTTTGCCAGAAAGTGTTTCATTTTTTTTCATGAGTGTGGATTAGAAGCTATGAGGCAAACAAGGGGAAGGGAACTTTGCCGATTATATGGCTTACAAAAAATTAACAACCTAATTATACTCTAAAAAGTGAATTTGATATAGTTTTTTTAAAGATATTCCCAACTTCCATAATGCTTCTCCCAGTTGTGTGCAAAAGCTAATGCCTACAGAAACTTCTTAATTAACTGCAATTCGCATCTAAAAGTATGCGATTTGTGTGACTGTGCAACAGTATTTCAGCCCATGAATGTGTGCCTCTGCCATGTCTACAGGCTAAAGCATCAGCTCCATGTTATTCACTTGATGGCAGAAAGTCTTCATGGGATATCCAGGTCAATTAATACATGATGACAGTTACAAGTCTTAGCAAATGAGTAACCTCTGCATGCAGAATGCATGATGCGTTATCCTTCCGAGTATGCCTCTTACACTATCTTCTAACTTCTTTCTTTTCTACCTTGACATATTTCACTTTTGGAATCACCTGAAGTCCTGGGTCATTCTCTCACTCTGTCTCTTCCCCACAGCCCCGCTTTATTTTTTAATTTTTTGGCAGCTTTTCAGACAGAAGAGTCAGCGTAGGGTTTATCCAGTTGTGCTGCCCTGGAGGCTAATACTGATTTCCCTGTCAACTATCTCTTTTGCAAGCCCTCATCCCTCCCCCTCCCAACACCAGAGGAGCTAGGGAGCTTTAGCAACCCTGCCTCCACTCCAGACCCAAATGAGAAAGGTGTCCAACTGTCATAAACACTCCTTTCAAGCATGCTACCATCTAGCACACAAGGGAAGAAAGAAACCCAGGAACACAACCGAGATACTTTGAGGATAACTGACACAAATATGTATATACACTATCCATTGAAGGTGGGGAGGGGGGTGAGGAAGAATGTTTCCAGTCAGAAAAGAAACAGCTGTCTGTCCCCAAGCTTCACTGGGAATTAATCCAGCTCAAAGCAGGATTAACGTCTATTTAAAAAACAATAATAACCCCCTCCCCTTACACAAATAATTTGTATTGCACTGCCACATATGGTGACTATTTAGCCCACACAAATTAGACAGAGGTATCTGTTTACCAATGTACAAAAGGGTCACTTGAATCACAGATTTTTATATCATTCTCAAAAGCTTGTCTTTTTCCATGTTATTCTGGAGACAGATGTTCTATATGGATAGAACAGTGGGGGAAAGAACTGAGAATTACGTATACTAATCACAACATGGTTGGCTTGATGTTTATTTCTGGAAAGGAGCAGGCAGAAGAGTATATGTCTGTGGTAAACATTGATGGAGAAATTGCTGTTAAATGTTGTCTCCTGCTAGGCAAACTCATACAACCCATTTCCTGTCGTGTTTACACAGGTGAAAGGTCCACACATATACCTGACTAGAACAAGGTGCTACAAGTCAAGATCAGCTTGTGCCATCAATGCAACACTGCAATTCACAACAGGGCAGTAGGGTGACAGATGAGGCATCATGCCCAGTGATGAGGCCTACAAATGCTCAGTGGTGGTATTCTACAAGCAGAGCTGCACTTTGCAAAATCAAAATGATCTACATCCTGCATAAACGAAAGACAGTTTTCCTTCAGCATAAAGAAATTGCTATTCATAGATGGAATGCTTGAATTTCATTTGCTGTTCGGCACTTTTGACAGCAGCTTTGACGTGGAGAAATTAAGCAGGTGGACTTTCCCCATCTCTTTGCCTCCATTCCAGGAAAAAACATCACCTGCTTCTTATCAATGTGTCAGGATTAGCTTCACTTAAAAACACACAAATGACCCCTACACACAATTTGTAATGTGCAGGGTTTCCAAAGCTCAAGCATTTTTCTCAGAAGCTGTGGTTGATGAGGTAGCAGGGAAGACTGCTAGAGCATAATTGGGAAACTCACAATGAGTTTCACCGAAGAGAGCCAATTTGCAGACATATTCTGTTCCGGTAATGCTTGTAGAGAAGTCTTCCTTTTTTGGCCACCATTTGACTGCACCATTTTTCTGAGGGGCAATACTTGGCTTCAGTCTAAACTTTTTCTATCATGCTTTAACATTTATGATCGCATTGTGAGATGGGGGAAAATATGTTGCAAGCACGCACATGAACACATGTTTCTGTGTTAGACATGAACTGAAAGAAGCACATGAATCACATCTTGGTGTTGTCCCCAGGAATCAAAGTGTGTGGGGGGGGAAAGCAGTACATGCTGTCCCTGCGTCCCACCCCCAGAAAATGTCTCAACCAAGTAACTTCAAACTTAGCATTGTAGAAGAAACGGGAAGTGCTAGCTTTATTTGTACAATAGCTTCAATGGTGTGGATTCAATGTCTCTGCTTCAGCCACATCTGCGACTGAAGCTCACCAATGACAGCCATCCAGGTAGTGGAGGAACCATAGTCTAGGATTCAATAATAGACTCAGACCGATAAAATAATACATTGTTGGATGCTGAACTGAAAAGTTATACATGTGTGTTTCTGTGTGTAGATTGAGCATATACTTGCGTGTACAGAGAGAAAGAGAGAGAGAGAATAATAGTTATGACAATAAATAATGCTAATGATGATATGTCTGGAACCAAACAATTAACATTGAAGGACAGAATTTATTTTTAAAATTAGAGAAAAACACAGACTTATTTAGTGACAAGTGAATACATTTTAGAGAAGCCAGGTACCTCCCACATTTCTGTTTTTTAGTAGCAGGAAAGGTTTCACTGTTGTTACTCTTGAAAGATGATACTTTTACATTTCTGTTGTTGCTGGTTTGTGTGTGTGTGTGTGTGTGTGTGTGTGTGTGTGTGTGTGTGTGTATAAACCCTTTGATTTCACACATTTTGGTTATGCTGCCAATTATGAGGGATTCACTAAGACATACAATCTCCTGTTGGTATTTTATTTTGACACATTTCAAATGAAAACACACCTCATAATGTTATACCAAATTCAAAAACATTGTCACCTGTTTTATGTATATAAATGTATTTCATGTTTGCTTGTGAAGGTATTTGGATTTTATATAGTGGAAGAAGTCTGGATACAATCCTCCAAAATAGTCAAAATTTGTCTCAGATTAGTGAAGAAGAAAATTATGAAAGAAGATTTTGTCTTCATTTTTGTATTCTTTCACTGATTTCCAAAAAAAGAGAGACCTTAAATGCAAATCCTTTGTGAAAATGAAAGAGAGGGACACCAAAGGCTGTCTTGGAGCTGGGTGTGGTGGGTTGTGTGTGTTTCCCATGTCTGTTCACCCTTTCTTTCACTTCTCTTCTGTCAAATTCCATGGGGATTTTTTCATTTACTACTGTCAATAGGGTTTCTATTACCAGGCAATCTGAATGTCTGGGGGAATGGAAATTTTGAATCTATAAAATGGCCTACATTCGTCAGAACAGAAAGGTAAGATTTTTCCCTCTTTGCTTTGCTCTTTCCTTGTAGATGTGCAAGGTCTCTCCATCTTCTGCAACATTTCTGCTTGACCACCCACCTCTGCACTCTAAGACAGCAAGCAGTATTCTGAGGACAGAGTTGATGCTGGCCCGGGCTCTTCTGTGAACTTGGACCTGTGACTTGAGAGAGATTTGTGCTTTCATGATTTTTCAATAATGGGTCCTAGATTTTCATATGCACCAGCTGGAAAGAGATAGACAGTTGTAGGAGAGAGAAAGTGCAACAGTAATCATGGACTGTACGAGCCAATGGTATTGTCTCTCTGTTTGTATCTCTCTCTCTCTCTTTCTCTCTGTCTATGGCAATGGTTCCCAACCTTGTGTCCTCAGATGTTCTGGGACTAAAACTCCCAGAAACCTTCACCACTAGCTCTGCTGGCCAGGATTTCTGGGAGTTGTATTTTAAGAACATCTGGGGGCCCAAGGTTAGGAACCACTGGTTTAGGGCATAAAACTCCAAAATGCCCAGACATCATGCTGGGGAGATTTTTTAAAAGAGATTTTTAGTATTTTAATATTCACATGACCCCCAATGTGGTGTAATGGACAGAATTACTGATTAGGACTCAAGAGCCCTGGGTTTGAACTCCTGCTGAGCCATGGGAAACTCACTGCAGGGATAGAACTGGTAAAACCACTCCTTAAACATGTCACTTACTTTTAAAGCTCTCTTAGGGTTGTGATAAGTTGGTTCTGACCTGACAGCACATAAGAACAACAGTATTCACACATGAAGCTCCAGAAAAAAAATAAAGTTTGGGTCTTGATCACTGAGCAAGTAGTAAAGAGCAGGGAAGAATCTGTGTTAGATATTTGCAGGCAAAGGTAGAATTAAAAACACAAATCTTACACTAGTGCAATAAATACAGGCTAGTCAAATATGTTCCAAAACAACATGAATTATGCAGTGATTCTGCATAGATTCAGATTCTAAACTGAGTGTGAGGCTTAGGTGTGTATTAACTGATGAGAAAGGGAGTGAGAGGAGGAGAGTAAGAAGTGTTGAGGAATACTGCAGAGTCAAAATGTGTGTGTGTGTGTGTGTGTGTGTGTGTGTGTGCATGTGCGTGCACGTGTGTGCGCGCATCCATACTTGTGTCTTCTTATAATTACAGGTATTCCAAGTTGTAATACCATCATCATGTCTGAGGACCATTGGAAAAATATCTGTGTGTCTTTTTGTTTTGTAAGCAAAGATCATTCATGTTAGTTGCCTATGAAGGTTACCATACTACTAATATTATTCAGTCACTGATTAAGTTCTGAATGAAATTATACCTTTTAAATGGCTAGGCAGTCTCAGAGAAAAAGAAGGCACATCATTTAAAAGTGATTGAATCTTTAGATGCCTTTTTCACAGAACTTTATTCCAAATGCTTAATTATTTGAACATTTTGAGGTGTCCTACATTAGATCAAGGCTCCGTGGAACCCTTTTAATGTGTCTTCACTGTATACTTCTTGGGAACTTTGAAAAGTTACTTTTTGCTACAACTCCTAGAATTCTGCTGGCAATATGGACGCTGGCAATCCTGATAGTGGTGGTGGGGGGGAAGAATTCAAGGGATTCTTATTTAGGGAATTGGAAAAGAGGCTGATGTTAGGAAAATGTGAAGGCAAAGGGAGAAGGGAACAACAGATGATGAGATGGTTGGAGAGTGTCATCGAAGCAACCAACATGAATTTGACTCAACTCCAGGAGGCAGTGGAAGACAGGAGGGCCTGGTGTGCTCTGGTCCATGGGGTCACAAAGAGTCGGACACAACTAAATGACTAAACAACAACAACAACAACAAAAAGGTACCTTTCCAAGGTCTGTACATTTAAGATTTAGATGCACATAAAGACTATATCCCCCCCCACTTGCCAGGCACTTGGAGCTTGAAAACAGGACATTATGAATTATAAAACACTTCAGAAACACCATCAAATGCTGTTTTGAACAGCAAACAACAACAACAATAACTTGTGGCACTCTAAAATGGAAAATTTGGTTGGGAAGAAAAATAAATTATGTGCAGACATTAACAACTTAAAACACTTGAAAGATTCAAAACTTAAAAATGAAAAAGTAAAAGCCAGACTATGCAAAATATATGACCTAGAAAGGAAAACAACTGTTGAAACAATAGAAAAGTTAGAACAGTAGGTAATAGCTACAGCAAAGAAAATTGGAAGATCTGATGGACACTTCAAACAATATAAAGAAAACACCCAATTTCGAAATAACCAACAATTATTCTATATATCACAAGGAGAAAATGCAGAGCAAAAGAAATTAGGCCCATGTAAAGCTGATGCTCTAAACTTTTGGACAGAAATATGGGAAAGCTCAGTCTGACATAACAGAAATGCCTCATGGATTAAAGACATTTGAAAAGAAACACAACAAAAACAAATGGATGATGTTATAATAAGAACTGAAATGATTAAGAGGCAAGTAAAGGCTGTGAAAAATTGGAGTGCACCTGGTTCAGATGAGCTGTATGGATTTTAGTTAAAGCATCTAACAAGTCTTCATCAGCGTATAGCGGTGCAATTCAACCACTTACTTCAAAATTCTACAACTGAAGACTGGATGACAACAGGCCACAATTTTCTGATAATAAAAGATCATCAAAAGGGCAATGAATACAGTAATTATCAACCAATTACATGCCTTCCAAAAATGATCAAACTCCTCACAGGAGTATTGGCAAGATCAATATGTAATTACTTAACTGAAAACTCCATATACCCAATTGAACAGAAAGGGAACTTTAAAAAGTCTAGGCATGAAAGATCAGCTGCTGATTTATAAAATGATACTGAAGAATGCAAAAAGATGAACAAGAAACCTTTGTATTCCTTTGAATGTTGTGTATTTGTTATATAATAATTTTAAAAAAATCATTTAAAATGTCTTAATGGCCCATGGTGAAGAAATTAGGGAAGTCAACATAAAAACATGAACATTTCCAAGGGATTATTTGTCACCACTTCTGTTTAACATCTCACCAATCCCCATCTGAAAAATTTTAAATAAAACTGGATTGAGCTACCATATTTCAGAACAAGCTGGAAAAATCAATCATCTTTTATACATGGACCTAAAACTATATGCAAAAATTTTCACGGAGATAGAATCACTGCTAAACACAGTGCAAATATTTAGTGAAGATCTCCAAATGAAATTTGGAATTGGCAAATGTGCAGCTCTGTCTATATGTACACTGTGGCAAGATCCAAAAACTAGATGGAATAGAGTTTAAAAAGGCGATATTATAAAATCATTCTCAAGTGATGAAAAATTATAAATATCTTGGAGTACTAGAAGCAGGTAACATTGAGCACACAAAAGTTAAACAACTGACAGAAAGGGAATATATCAAAAGACTACGGGAGATCTTAAAATCAAAATTAAATAGTGGAAATCAAAGCCATAAACACATAGGCCATTCCCATAATTAGATACTCAGTGGAATAACAGATTGGACCCAAAATGAATTCGAAGAATTGGATTAAAAAATACAGAAACTAATGAACATGTATCATGCACTACTTCCAAGCAGTGATGTGGACAGATTATATTTACCATGAAAAATCAGAGGCTGTGGATTACTGCAAATACAGCAGGTAGTAGAGGAGGAAAAAAGAACCCTACATGATTACATTATTAACAGTAGAGAAAAATTACTTAAGGTGGTGAAAATGGAGACTATTTTAAAAACAACAGAAACAAAAGCTCAGTATAAGAAACAACAATCTGAAAATAAATTAAACAGTTGTAAAAAGTAAACCACTACAACACCTGAGAAATATGTTGTAAGCTGCCTAGAGTGGTCACAATTGACTAGATAGGCAGGGTATAAATAAATAAATAAATAAATAAATAAATAAATAAATAAATAAATAAATAAATAAATAAATAAATATTGATGGAAAGCATGGTAATACTTCAACATGGGCATGGCTAAAACTGGGGACCCTAAAGAAAGAAAACAAAGGCTTGATTTTTGCTGCACAAGAACAACCACTCTAAACCAATGTGATGAAAGCTAACATCCAAGGAATTAGTGCTAACAGCAAATGTTGACTCTGCCAAGAAAAAGAGGAAACTATGTTACACCTCATCTGCGAACGTCCAACGATTGCAGAGATTACAAAATTAGATATGACAAAGTGGCAAATTTGTGCACAGGTCATTATGCAAACATATAACTTGCCAGCCTCCAAAAACCCATGGGGTCAGAAAATGAGGAAGTCAAGATCTTGTGGGACTTCCGGATCTAAACTAAAAGACACCTTGAACATAACATACCAGACATAGTAGTAATAGAACGAAGAAATATCTGGACCACTGACATTGCAATTCCAGGGGATGCCAGAGTTGAAAATAAAGAATTGGAAAAACTAAAGAAGTACAGAGACCTGGCAATCGAAACACCTCACCTCTGGAAGAAACACTTGGGGCTTTGGGAACAAGATCAAGAAATTTCACACAGTACTATAAACAGTTGCAGATGTCAGAAATCACACCATCATAGCTACAAAAAATAGCAATCTTAGGAGCAGCATATATACTATGCCAATACTTAACAGATACTATGGTTTTTGGTTAAAACATGTATCTGTTATATAATACCAATCAATGTTTTTATACTTTTGACTGTGCCTGGTGTTTAACAACAACAACAACAACAACAACAACAACAACAACAACAACAACAACAACAACAACAACAACAACAACAACAATAATAATAATAATAATAATAATAATAATAATAATAATAATAATAATAATAATAATAATAAAAGCCATCAAGTCAATTCAGGATTTTCCAGGTAGAATACTTAGAAGTGGTTTACCATTCACTTCTGCTACTGCTGCCCTGGGATTCTTGCCCAAGGCCAAATTGGCCAGCTCTACTCACAGGAGTAGAACTAACCTCTAGCTCTGCAGCCAGATACTAAAGCTTTGCTCAGTTTAGTTTCACCTTTATTCTTCTCCCCTCTTGCTGTCACTTCCTTTGTTTTTACTGCCTGAGGTGAACCACCAAACCCTATCTCTCCTACCTAATGCTGGTCAAATGATTCTGGCACATGGGGATATCCCAGCAGAATTACAATGACAATAAATTAAGTAACAATTTGCTTTCATAGGACTCCAAACCAGCTGCCTGAGGAGGCTGCTTAAATCTGTATAATGATACTATACAGCAGACTGGCCAGCAATTTGGGGTCAGACACTTGGCATTTTATGAACAACTGATGATGATTATGATGATTATCATGTATAAGTTCAGGCAGAATTTTTCTTCTCAAACTGTAGAGAACATGGCAGGCACATGTGGCCTCTTTCAATGCACTGTGGTCTTGCTGGCAATGCTATCTGGTATAATCCTGGTGATTAACGGTATATGATTTAGTCATGTATTTGTTTTGTTATTTCCTCCATGGAGTGACTTCTTCCGAGAAAGGCTGAGGACCCCCCTCCCACTCTGACTCATTAAGCAGAATGGTAGAAGAAGATATACTGAGTCCCACCTTTTGGAAGTCTCTGGCATGTGGCCTGACCTGATATCAGTTTTACTGGATTCCCATGATCAACTGAAGTAGGGAATAAAAGCACTGCAGCTTGTTTTCCATCTCTCCATGTGTCCCACTGGCAGTGTGTGTTCAGTGGGCCGAAGAACAATGATAGGATTTATTTTCTTCTGCAAACAGGCCAGGGAACACCAGAGACAGAAGCATTTTAGCATTTGTGCCTCTATTGTTTCTTTCCTGGTTCCCTTTGCCCTGCACTCCATTTCTTCTGAATTCTGATTTAGTTAGGATAATTTCAGATGAATTATTGAATGCAAACAGACTCATTAAGTTTCAGTTTTGGTCCCCTCCGTTCATTTATACCTTTCTTTTTCTTTTTGTTTCAGTGTACATTGATGGAGCACTACAGAAAAAGCAATTTTTACATGATTGTATATTTATGATTAAATCAAGATTTTGTGTGTGCTATTTTACTGATGTGTACCTGTAGTTTTCTGCACTGTCTAAACAGTATACGAAAGAAAATTGATACAACCATATTATCATCATAAATCAAACAGTCCTAAGATCACGTTCATTTTTTAAAATTCGCACAGGAGTGTCACTCAGTTGAAGACATCTTAGTAAAGTGAAACCATTGAGGTCTACTGAGATATAAGTCAACTAAATTCCCAGAGAATAGGCTGCAAACGTATGTACTGATTCATGAGTTTTGAGTCATAAAACAATCAATCAATCAACCAGGTGATCAATGAAATCTGTGCGAACTGTGCAAATAATAATAGTGTCTTCTCATTATTTGAAATAAAATCTGCCCAGCATCTGCTTATGTACTAGCTGCGCTCTTTCTTAGAGATGGTGGACATCAGTACATTAATGCATGCCTTCATCACCTCTCAGTGAGACTACTGCAAGGCACTCTACAAGAGGCATGACTTGAAAAGTTCAGAAGCTGCAGTTAATGCACAATATCTATCACTAGAGATGGGGACGAATATAAAAATGGATCAGAACAAAATTAAATCAGAACAAATATGGCTTGACGAATATTTCCTCGGTTTTATTCGTTGATCCATTCATATTCATCTATATTTGTTACCCCTTTGGTGGGCCTCTCTGAGCTTGCTGACGCCAATTCAAAGTTCTGACAAATAGGGACAGAGATCCTGGATTGGCATATCCGGCAGCCAATAGTGCTGCTGAAAGGTGCCGAGAGGCTTTATAGAAGCTTTTCCCCTCCAGGCTTTGCACACTTCTGTCCATGCTCTCCGGAGTGAGAACAGTTGCTGCTCGCTGGCTTGCTGGTGCTCTTGCGGTTTCGCTTTTGCAGCAGCAAAGCAAAGACTTATATTTTTCTTTTTCATCATCATTCCTCAATCCTTCCTCCATCATTCCTTTACTTGGAATTTGGGGAGGGATTTCAGGTAGCTTAGGCCAGTGGTTCTTAACGTGGGCGATAATGCCCCCCAGGGGGCGATTTCATTTTTCAGGGGGGCGGTAGAACGAAAAGGGGCGGTGTGGGGGCGCTGGAGCAGAAGGGGGGCGGTAGGGGGGCGGTAGGGGGGCGCTGGAGCAAGCCAAACCTATGAAGATGGCTGCAGCCTTTTTACAGTGCGCATGAATATATGTTTTCCTCCAATTTTAATTTAGTTTCAGACTTTTTGTCTTGAAATTTTTAGTTCCTGCATTTGTTTTTATGCCCTTTTTATATTTCTTTTTGCATCTTAAAATTCACTTGCAACTAAATCATTAAATGTTACTTTTTGGGGGGCATTTCATTTTCTTGGAATTTAATTTTGTTTTCAGAGGTCATTGGATTTAAGTGTCATAAATAAATAAATAAATAAATAAATAAATAAATAAATAAATAAATAAATAAATAAATAAATAAATAAATAAATAAATAAATAAATAAGATATCATCACCACAGGGAGGGGGGCGATGATAACTTCCCCAATGGCTCAAGAGGGCGTTTCTTTCAAAAAGGTTAAGAACCACTGGCTTAGGCTACTACTTTGGAAGGGCTTGATTGTATTTCAAAATCAAATCAATCAAACCTATTTTTCTCTGGAGGCTTGTGTGTGTGCGTGTGCGCGCATGTATTGTCTGGGGGGGGCTGTCGTCATCTGACTAGAATCTCTTTTCCTTTATATTCATTTTTCAAAAGTTCATTTTAGAGAGGCTTCTGTCTCTCAGTGTATTTGGTGGCTGGCTGGATCCATCATTCCTTTTCCTTCCAAGCGTACTACTTATTGTGTGTGTGTGTGTGTGTGTGTGTGTGTGTGTGTGTGTGTGTGTGTGTCTGTGTTTTGGCTTCTCTGCCACAGGAGGTCGGGGGGGGGGATTTTCCTAATTAAATTATACTGAGGGGGAGGCTTTGTTTAGGCAGGCAGGTCACATTTTAGTAAAAGAATTACACCACCATCATTCTAAAAATAAAATGTATACACACTCTCTATTAGTTTCCTTCCTAAATCTTCATTGCTTTATTTGTTTAGTTGGTTTTATTAGGCAGGCAGCAGAAAATGAAGGGATTTCTTTAGGGGAAATCCAAGGGGAAGAAGGCTGTGAGGCTACGCAGGCTAGGTAGCAGCACCGTCATCACAACCACCACGTCTACAATAACCACCAGTGCTGCCACTGTTCCTCCTCCAGTGGCCTTACAGGCAGGCAGGGAAGCAAAGCTTCCACAGGTGCCAAACAAACTGCTGCTCCTCTTCCTAGAGGAATCTGAGGAGTTACTGGTTTCCAAAGATCCCCAGTTCGATTTGGAACCAGTAACAGCAGGGCAGGCTTCACAGCCCCCCTCCCCACTCATGTCCCCAGAGTCATCTCTTCTCTCCTCCCAGACCAGCAGCACCCCTGGGAGAGAGAGTTCTTCCCAGACCAGCAGTTGGGGCAGGCAGTGGGTTCTCATTTGGGCAAACATGGCCATGTGGGATCATTTCACAGCACTCAGTGATGACCCATGGCTGGCATGCTGCAATACCTGCCTTGGGGTGGTCCAGAGGGGATCAGACCCCAGGCATCTGTCTTCCACAACTGTCTGCCAACATCTGGAGAGGCACCACCCAAGGCTCCTGTCCAGGGGAGGCATTTTGTCCACACTGTTTGGGAGAGGTAAAAAGAGCAGGTTCAGGGGAGGCAGGAGGAGGCACCTCCTTTCAAAAGGGCAGCCCCTGGGGTTTCTGGGGCCGAGAGCAAGTGGCAGGCCATGCTCCACAAAGTGGCACCCATTGGATCCGCCATGACCCTCAGCTGGCAGTCAAAGGGCAAGGCCCAGCAGGCAGAAACTCATCTCATTGCCGAGATGATCATCCTGCTCGGACTTCCACTGTCAATCATGGAATCCCAAGCCTTCTGCCAGTTCCTGCATTTTTTTTGACCCCTGGTACGACCTTCCCTCACAGAGAACTCTCACTTCTAGAGTGCCCTTCTTCTATGACTCTGTGAGGTAGGTGGTCTGTGACCATTTTTCACAGCTACAGGGGCACAAGGTACACTTGACAGTGGACCTGTGGAGCGGAGGTCAGAATGGCTATCTCTCATTCACAGCCCACTGGTGGCAGCCAGTGGACTTGAGTAATGGCAGGGCATCGGCGACAGGGCCACAGGGGGAGGCCCTTCCTTGGCTGCAGGCTACAGGTCCATTCTGCTGCAGGCACGGCACATGGAAGCTCCGGCGATGGGGAGGAACATCGCTGATGAGTTCCTGTCTGTGCTGCAGGAGTGGGCACCAGAGGGGGAGGTGACCCAAAGCCACATGGCCACAGATGCCAGGTGGAACATGTTGGTGGCATTGAGCATAGCAGACTTTGAGGGCATCGTATGCATGATTCACAAAGTGCACCTCGTGGTGCGTGATGCCCTTGGCCTGGGCAGCCACATCAAGCCCAAGTGGGACGCAGGCACCTGGGAGACACAGGCACTCCTCGAGCAATGCTGCCAACTGGTGGGCCACTTCTCCTGCAGCCTCAAAGCCGCCCACCAGCTGCGTGAGAGGCAGGAGGAGTTGGGTCAGGAGACACACATTCTCCTGACAGATCTGCCCACCAGGTGGAACTCCACCTACACCACGGTGTCCCGCCTGGTGGAGCAGAAGGCCATTTTGGACGACATCATGTCCTCCATGCCCATTCTGCCCGGGGGGAGAGAGGTGGGCATCAGTGCAACAGATTAGCTGGCCCTCTCCCAGATGGTGGAGGTCCTCAAGACCTTCCTGGAAACCACAGACATCTTGTGTGCTTATATGGCAAATCTGGGGCAGGTTATCCCCCTGATCCATGCCCTCGATTGGTCCCTGGAGACTGCTATGGCACCAGGATCCTTCCTCCTTCCATGGACCAGGGCTTTGGTGAAGAGGCTGCAGGCAGGCATGCAGAAGCAACTCCATCCTGTCTTCAGCGACAGATCTTACCACATGGCCTGCCTGTGTGACCCTCAAATCAAGGGGGCTTGGCAGCATGCACCTCAGACCTCGAGGAGTGCAGAACGGAGCACTCCACTGAGGTCCGCAGGGCATTGGGGGCACAACGCTTGCTCAGACCACAATGGACAAGGTGGGTTTGCCCAAACCACAGAGGAGGACTTCACCTGGTGAAGGCTCCATTCACCACCAACATTACTGGAGCTCTGTGGTGACCTTGGCACTTGCCTCAGAAGAAAGACAGCCGGCTGAGGAGGATTCAGCAGAGATAAAGGTGCACGAATATCTGGCTTAGTCCCCCCAGCCCCACCAGTAGATCCCCTCCATTATTGGGCTAGGAAACTAGTCATATGGCCAGAATTGTCCAAAGTGGCCATGTACCCTCTTTCGATCCCCACCACCACCAGCGTCCAGAGCGAGCATGTGTTTTCCCATCTCGGATATTCCAACCATGCCGCTCACGTTTGGATCCCATTACTGTGGAGAGACTGTCGTTCATCAAGGTGAACCTTCCCTTGTTGGGCATCCCCTCACGGAACCCAAAGAGGTAGGGTTCCAATGACAGTCTCTCCCTTAACACACTGCCTGCCTGCCTGCGCCCGCCTGCCTGCCCCAACTCCAACTGCTGATTCAAGTCACCTCCTCGGGCTAAATTCCAACCAAGTCGTACCTGTCTGCCCGCCTGCCTGCTGGGTTACATAGTCCCCATGGGCTGTTTGTTCCACCTTCTGCCTCCCTGCCTGCCTGTTGGGTGATGTAGTCCCAGCAGGCTAAGTTTGTTCCACCCCCTGCCTCCTTCACTGCCTGCTGCGTCACACAGTCCTTGTGGGCTAAGTTTGTTCCACCTTCTGCCTCCCTGACTGGGAGGAGAGAACTCCTGCCTGGCACGGGTTAAACAAACCACATCAGCTCTGCAATCAGAAGCCAGGCAATAGGGTGGTGATGAGGTGACATGCAGACAGCCTTTGGTTGGGGCAGACTCAGGCCGGCCCTCTTGGCATCCCTAAACTGGCACACCCACAGCCTGTTCCAGCACCCCCAAATGTACCAAAAGGGCCAGCCAATCCTCTCTTGGGACACCCAGATCCTGTCCTGGCACCCCCGGATGTGACAAGAGGGCCTGTTGGTTCACGTAGTCCCGGCGGGCTATTTGTTCACCTTCTGCCTCCCTGACTTGGAGGAGATAACTCCTGCCTGGCATGGGTTAAACTCCCTTCCTGGTAGCCAAAAACAGCATACTTGAATAAATAATTAATTCTTTCTGGGGGCTTGTGTTTCATATGCCACCTTGATGGCAAATGCCACCCTCTTGCTCATCGATGTTGAATATTTCTGCCACTACACACCCAATGGGTAAAGACTGCTTTGCTGCCAATTGCCTCAGTGCCCAATGCCTATTAAGTCATGCTTTCCCCCCTACTTTGGAGCCAATTACCTCAGTGCCTGTTGAGGCAGCACACGCAACTTTGCTACTGCCAACTACCTCGGTGCCCGATGGGGCAAGACATGATACTTTGCTGCTGCCCATTACCACAGTGCCCGATGGGGCAACACCTTCCCAATGAGATAGAGCAGTTCATTTGATGGTGTTATTGTTGCTGCTAATAAGTGTTTCTTGCCTCCTTTTGTTTTCAAAAACAAACAACACACCTCCACAGCCATCTTTTGCTAATCCCCAACCAGGCCTGTCCCTGCCCCACCCGAACTCTGCCGAGGCATCCCCGTGCCAAGAGGGCCCAGCTTCAGTTTGCGGTCCTGATCGGGCTCCCAAAGCCCCACGGCCCCGTGGATTAACCCCCATTAGATTAACCGATGGGGCAGCACACACCACTTTGCTGCTGCCAACTACTGCAGTGCCCGATGGGGCAAGACATGGTACTTTGCTGCTTCCCACAACCACAGTGCCTGATGGGGCAGCATACTCTGCTTTCAGCCCCATGTCAACTCATTAGGTAGGCAGAAGTTGGAACAAACTACCAAAATGAATCAGCTCAGCCCACCAGCGGCCCCACGGATTAACCTCTGTAGTACCAGCGCAGCCGGGCTCTGTCCCACCCTCCCAAAGCCCGTCTGCACATCACTCGAATGTGCCAAGAGGGCCATCTAACCCTTTTGGCTGGCACACCCAGAACAAGTGAAGAGGGCTGTCTAGCTCTCTTGGCAGACCTAGACTTAGCAGTAAGAAAAATGAATAAGTAGTTGCTCTTGTACAACTACAGTGTACAAGAGCAAAGTGTAGGGTGACACCCATAATGTGCCAAGACAGAGAGCTATCCGGCCATGTTGGCACACCCAAAGCCGGGCTCTGCCCCATCCAAGCCTATCCAGGCATCAACCCATTGCTCCATCGCCCAGCTTCAGACGGCAGAGCTCATCTGGTTTTCAACCCGTGCCAAGGGGACCAGCCTGTCTACCCCCCCCCAAACCTCCGAGGGCTATCTTAATCATATCCAGGTGGTCTCAACAGCCACGTTGCAAACAATCCCTAGCTTTCCAGTTGTAAACAAGCATCTTTGTCTTCCCATCGCCCCATCACCTGGCTTCAGATTGCAGAGCTGATCTGTTTCCGGCAGCCTGTTTTCCTGCTGCCAACTTACCTCAGTGCCCAGATGGGACCAAAAAAGTCTGCTTTCCTGCTGCCTTTTCCCGCAGTGTCCGATTGGGCGAAAAGAGCCTGTTTTCCTGCTGCCAACTTCCTCAGTACTCAATGGAGCCAAAAAGCCTGCTGTGCTGCCAAATATCTCCTTGCCTCCAGTCCTCCTGAAGGCAAACTCTACTTCACTGGCAAATGTAATGTTGCTGAAGACAAACTGAATGCTCCATGCATGCCTCTCAGTGCCAAAGAAGACCTCTCATTCTGCTGGGGCCAAAAATATAACTCCCTCAGTGCTGTGGGCTCCTGTGCCGTGTGGTAAACTCTCCCGGGGGCTCCCAATTTGTGGGTGAATAACTCAGAGTTCTGACATCCAATCTTCACCAAAGTTGGCAGACATGTTGGGAAAAGACATAGGAAGCTCTGTTGTGATTTTGGAGTCTCTACGTACCCAGGGGAGCTTTCCTGGGGGGATCCTCTTTGTGACTATATAACCCAGGATTCCATGATCCAATATTCACCAAACTTTCAGGACTTGTAGAAACAAATCCAAGGAAGCTTCCCTGCAACTTTGACATCTTTAGGTCATCAGGGGCCACTGTTATAGCCATTTACAGTGCAGACAAATCGACATATTGATTCTTTGATTCATTCATGAATATTCATATAGTCATATTTGTTGATTCGTTAACCTTGATGAATAACGGATCAAAATGAATTGCCTTTTTTTCTTCATCCCCATCTCTATCACCTGTTCTGAGCTAAAAGTGCTCCTTTCCAAGTTGTTTCTAAGCTCACTACTAGCTGCTGGATTTAACCTATGTCCTGGATAACTTTACAACTAGCATATTTCAAAGATTTCCATATAAGCTTGCACAGAAACTGAGTCCTTCGTCTTAGACCCTGTTGCATGTTCTACCACCTGGAGAGGCTAAGTTGGTGACTACAGGAGACAGGGCTTTCTTTGTAGCAGCACCTCGACTATGAAAGTCCCTCTCAAAGGATGCCAGGCTAGCTTTTTCCTTGTTAAATAAAGGTAAAGGTTCCCCTTGACATTTAGTCCAGTCGTGTCCGACTCTAGGGGGTGGTGCTCATCCCCGTTTCCAAGCCATAGAGCCAGTGTTTGTCCGTAGACAGTTTCTGTGGTCACGTGGCCAGCACAACTAGACACGGGACGGCCGTTACCTTCCCACCATGGTGGTACCTATCTACTTGCATTTTTACATGCTTTTGAACTGCTAGGTTGGCAGGAGCTGGGACAAGCGATGTAGTATCAAATCTACTCCGTCGCGTGGATTTGATCTTATGACTGCTGGCCTTTTGACCTTGCAGCACAGAGGCTTCTGCGATTTAACCCACAGTTCCACCACGTCCCTTGCTAAGCTTCTGACAAATGGTGAATAATGTATTGTTGTATCAGGCCTTTAAGCTTTAAAATCTTGTTTAGTTTCTTCTTGAAGAAACATTTGGTTTTGTCTGTTTTGTTGTACATCACTTTGGGGCTGTTGAGAAGAACACCAATTTAGAAATGTTTAAAATAGATGCATGTATATTTATAATGTATATCACATCTCTTTTGTGACTGAGAAAGATGAATGCCTTATCTGAGAAAGTACCAGCCTCTCATGGATTCACTATTAATTACATTTGAAAGAATAATTAAAATTAGGGAATACCCTAGTGTTTGAATAATTGGGGGGACATTTTAAATTGTTTGAAACAATCAGTTAATGCAACCGATTAATCAACTAAATGTTACAAATATAATTACTATTAGAAACCTTAACAAAGAAGAAGAATTAAAACAAGAAGGAAGAAAAAAAATGGACATGTAAATTCTGAAAAAGTCAAAAGAGTAGAATGGACACTAAACAGCAAACTTATGCCACACTGCCTTATATAAGTTCTCTGCCCATCTGGAAATCATATGTTAGATTGATGCCAATTTACAGCAGTTTTGTGCCATTTCTAACCCACTTTTACAGGAGCTACGATCACTTACCTAGTACTTTTGTTGGAACTATTTTGCTCCATGGGGCAAAAGGAGAAGTTTGGATATTAAATGTGGCGGATCAACTAGCTGCCACCGTATTAGCATGGCCAACTTAAACAGTTCCTCTTGGCTGTCAAAACAGTTTTCCCATCCAACATTATTTTGAAGCAGTAATGATTTATTTGGCATTTGGGGGCAGATTTCATGGCTAAAGGCCAACTTTCCCCTCTCCTTCTCAAGTGCCACTTCCCTGAGCCCTCTGATTCACCTTATGAGTGTCCAGTAGGTAGGGACCCAAATCTGCACTGAATAGCAAAATCAGAATGTGCAAATCAGCTCTCTCTGTCTAAATGTCCAATTACTGAAATACTGTTCCGGACCTGTCCTCTGCTTCCTGAACAACCAGTCTGTGCTTCAGCACCCTGTAAAGCTGTTCATCTGAAGAACTTAAGGATGGTGCTCAAACAGGAAGAAAATTCAGCACAAAGGGTGGCATTTCAAAGAAGTTACTTTCTTTCATGCTCTGCCTGAGATGGATGATAATTCTGCCAGTTCTTCCACCTCCTTCCCCTATTCAATAGTCATTATTTGGGTGGCACTGTTGAAATGCGATGGAAATAGGAGTGTCTCATTCAGCCTCTTCAGTTCACTTGAGTTCTATTTTTGGTCTGAAATGCCTGTGCTCCTAAGATGATTATAAAGGAGATTTCTGCCAAAAGAAATAGCTTTATTTCCCTCTTCACTAGTCTAGATTCAGGAAGCCTAAATGGTCACAGGAAGCACAGCTCATATAATTTAAATATGATCAAAATTTAACTCCTGTGTACAAAACAATATGGCAACATTTCAAAATGAGTGTTAAAACCTGTAAGGAAAAAAAATGATATTCTTTGCTGCTCCATATATTGAGCTTCAAAAATGAAAAAGAGAAAAGGAGTAGAAGGAGGTAAGTGGTTTGTTTGTCCTTTATGCAAAACAGGTTCTGGGTTCAGGACTACACAGAGCTGGAACTTATTATTCTATCCATACTTTAAGGCATCTGCAAGGACTTATGCACAAGGCCTGTCATAGCTCTGTGGACTGGAAAAGCCAGAGGCCAGGAGTTCAAACTGCAAGCATGGCTCCCTGGAAGAGATTGAGATTACCTGGACAGTGTTTGGCTGCCTGAGGAGATTGTGTGCTCAGCCAACTGTGTGGCTTTGAGCAAGCTGCCACCAGAAGTAATAACTAATAATATTTAGGAAAATTCTATGAAGATCACTGTGAGTCGGAAATGACAACACCACACATAATTATGTTACTTGTTCATAAAAACTGAGTAGCAGGCTAAGAGGTATTTATTTAATTAGTTCATATGTTTACTACATTTTTAAACTGCCCACCAGTTGAAGTTCTTTGGCCAGCTCACAAAACAAAGATTAAAAGCAGAAAATACATACAGTAAATATAATAAAATAATATAAAATCTGGGGGGAAAACCCTGAAACAACCTACTGACAGGGATGTTCCTATATAGAAAAATTCTGCCATGCCAGAGTAGAAGGTCATTAGTAGAGCTGATGAAGAAAACTGAAATAATATACTTGTTTGCCTGCTGAGCAGAAAATATTGGTAACACACAACTGGAGGAGTACTCCAATTTTGACTGCTAACTTCTGCTATTCTAACTAAGGCTTCTTGAGTCACTTCAGAATCCTGACCACTTCATTTGAGGTTACACAGACTGCTTCAAAACGTTTGTAGTCAATAGCTGTATTGTGACTCATGTCCTGCTGGTATGACAAGTGTTATTCCCCCTCCACCACCAAGCTGACCGAGATGTACATATGTATGTATTTTCTGACCCTTGTGTAAGGGCTACTTCTCCTCACCTCAGAAAACTGGCCCTTCTAAGGGCACGACATTATTCTCACTCACATGTAGGGATGTGAAGAAAAGCCACTCTTTGTCCTCATTGATTTAGGCTGTCTCAACGTGATGGAACAGCAAAGAATTTTCAAAGATAATCTCCATCTCCAGGTTGAGAACAATACAAGGAGTGCCTTCATTTTCATAAGCATCTCTTCAGTTTCCACAACTTCCCTGTCTATCTATCTGCTCAAAGCTGATGTCTTACCCTTTGAGAAGCAAAGCACACAGAAACAGGCAGATCATCCATGCAACGAAACCGCTGCTATCGTAATTTTGCACAATGTACACAAAAATAATCCTACCCAGTCAAAGAACTCTCATTGGTAGCAGCTGAAAATATCTTGCAGGTGAGATGAACATTTGGTGATTCCTCATCCTTACATGAGAAGACAAGAAAAACAATGATTTATAGTCCTACAGGGGTCATAGGCTTTGCAAATATCTCTGTTTCTAAGTCAGAAGCAGCAGCAACAGAAGTACATGAGAAGCCATGTCAGGGGTCTTCTAGCATTTATAAATGTACTTACCGGAGCTGAAACTATAGTGAGCAATAGTTTACCATAGTTTGCTAAGAAATAAGGAGAAGGATGAATAGTTGATACACAGTGGGGGTGGTAGAAGAGGAATGGGCATTATCTGGCTCTCTGGATAGTATTTGGCTATAAGTCTGATAATAATTCATGATTGGTTATGTTGGCTAGGGCTAAGTGGAGCACAGCATCTGGAGAGTCACAGGTAACCCAACCCTGGCTTAAAGTAAGGGTGGAATATTGCCCACACATCTGGAAACAGTCTTGGCAAGTATAGCCCCAGAAATAATAAATGCTCGAAGGGGCTGGGATATTTGTGTCCCAGAACTTTTAGAGAAAGGGATTAACTGTGAATGTGAGAAAGGTTAAAAACATATGTTCTTTTCCGGCTATTATCCACTGTTACGCTTATCAGTTCCTCTCAATGAATATAATAATTCATTTTTATCATAATAGTTAATTGTTGTCCTGTTTTTAGGACTTTCCAGGGGATTTATTTTTCCCTTGCTAACCAGGGTGCTTATGGGACATATAAAGAACCTTGTACATTAAACATAAAATACAGCACATTATGACCTGCAATTTTGTCTGATTTTCTGGCTTTTATCATTAAATCATAATTAATAATGATTAAAAAGTAATGTGGCCTTTCTGGAATGCAAGATATAGCAACTTGATATGGAAGTCCCTGATATTGTATAAAGTCATTTAATTTTTGTTCTCACTTTATTAGGATTTCTCAACACTATCTCTTACTTCAAAGTGACAAAAAAAACCCTATCAGTTTTAACCTGCCAAAGCAGATACATTGTGCTTTCTATGCTTTTATAAGTACAAATCATTTCATATATATCCATGTCAGATATAGAAAGCATTTTTTTGGATGCTGATAACCCATCCAAATCTAATTTAATCAAATATTTAAAGAAATAATAATTAATTTTTAAAGAATCGAAGTGAACCATAACCAGGGAGAAATGTTATTGTTTATTTTTAATGCCAGAAAGTATTCCTGATGCAATTTTAATATTTCATGCAAAGCAGTAGCTTTCATTTCCTCCATCCCCACCCCAGGTTTTTATATGCTCCCACTGAACCTGTAATTTGACAGAAAGTAGCCATTTTACAGGAAAGTCTGGAACTTGGAAGTACTCATTTTCCTACCCTTTGGGGGGACATTTGTAACTAAATAAGAATAAAAAAGATAGCCTGATTTTATTCAGTCGAGCTGAAGAATTTCATCAAGATTTCTTATGATGCAATGGTACATAATTGTTTGAAAAAGTCCTCTAGCTGATATTTGCTGTGATGATGGTCCTATCTTTTTGTCTCTTGCAATGGATGTTGTCAAGCTGGCAAATCCTTGTGTGTTTTCCTTGTTGGATTAAGTCTCCTTGTAGCCTGCCTGTGCATTGCCTTATTTCCTTTTTCTATTCTTTCCCTTCCTTTGAAGTGTCTTTCACATTTAGAGGCTTTTTAACATGCGAAACTGCAGAAGCCTGTTTATGGCATTGCACTTCTAGATGCAGTTAAAGGTGTGAGCTATGGGGGGGGGGGAGGCACATGCACATGAACTCTGCAATGGAAAACATCACTTGACAGATGGATGCATGTCAAAATGGATGTTTGAAGAAAAGTGTTTGCAATAAAAAGTTCTGGGTCAAAGGAGGACCACACAAGTCTCTGGTCTTATGGCTGCAAGATACAAAGCTCAGGTCTGGTCTCCTTCTTTCACCGACAGACATGCTGGACACAGACAAATGGTCTCACCTAAACTCATGCACACTCACTGAATGAATTATCACTGTCATTCCACTTTGGAAAAACCGAAAAGAGTGTCTTCACGTATGAAAGCTTCATTGTCGTCTTGTTGGGAGAAACATATTTTTTTTTGGCGCACACACACACACACACACACACACACACACACACACACACACACACACACACACACACACACACACACACACACACACACACACACACACACACACACACACACACACAAAAATCACCTGTACAAAATAACAAACTATGAATTAACTGGATTGACAAATTTGTTATGTCTCAGACTGTGGTTCTTCGCTATCTGGTTAAAAAAGGCTACCACATTCTCCACTATAACTGAATCTCCCGGTGACTGAATATGCCTTAGGGTGTGACAATCCAAACAGCCTGTCTGGTTTAACAAAAATGGTTCTAAATAATTTCGGAAGAGAGCTGTACAGAATGGACAATACAAAATCATGTGAGAGAGTGGCTCCAGTTCATCCAGCTCACAAGAGCGGCACCTTTCGCTGTCTGGAATCCCACTGAATCTCCCATACAGGACTGCCAAATGGAACGGTGTTGCATCTGGCCAGGGTGAAGGCTAGGGTCATTTTAAGCAGGTAAAGACACTGTGCTCATTGGCTGACTTTGATGGGAATCTGCAGACTCATTGGCGAACAGGTCTTATTCACAGCACTCTGCAGTTCCTGTGTTTGTATGTCCGATAGCCTACATTTTATGACTCGATATGCTTTTTGGAAGTCAAGGAATACAGTTCCCTTCCTCAAATAGAAGATGAACAATAGAAGTCTGTCTCTGTCTCACTTTGTCTCTGTCCATCAGCCAGAGAGCACACTGGTAAAAGACAAAGTAAATCTATGTACAAATGGCCTTCTCAAAATTCGTCGGAAAATGTGTAGGAAGAGTAACTGAGGACATCATTTGTCCAGAAAGGAAAGAAAAATTACCTTGGAAGTCAAGCTTGCTATTACCAGTGGTAGCACCAGTTGCTGCCTTTCAGAGTATTTGGAGATTGCTGGCTTAAAACATCCAACTGCACGGTGGAGAAAAGTCCTGACAAGGGCCTACAGAGCAGATTAGTATAATCACAGGTTTCCCCTCAAATATACCACCCTTTATTGTATAGGTTAGTTTTAGTCATATTTTACCTCAACTGGCATACAGTATCAATTCAGTCAGAGACTGAATTGGGAAAATTTTTTCCCTTTTTCTTACAAAATCTTCGTATCAGAATACACATAAAATGTATTCACTTGTTACATAGCTTAAAATCTTATTTGATTAGTTTCATTATTTGCTTCACTAACTGACTGGTTACATAGATATTTCACTCAGACTCTTGACAGAACATCGGCATTACTAACCTTCCTCTAACTGACACAGAACCCTGACTGAGGTTTTTTTTAAAAAAAGATGGGAAAAGGAACTGAGTCTCTTCCATTCCAACACTCATAAGTCATATTTGTTTGTATGTTTTATTCATCTTTTGCTCCCAGTGACAGCAGCAGCAACTGTGTTAACAACCTGACTACCATTTTGTACACTCAGCAATACTAGACTTGTCATTCCACAGCATTACAAGGGGTTGAAAATGGCTGCCACAAAAACAGTGGATAATGGTGCATGGAGAAGATTCAGCAAAAGTGGTTTGCTTTATTTTAGGGAGGCAAGAAATAGATGAAACATCTCACAAATTATTTTGTCTGAGTGAGAGAAGTCTTGTGAGAAATTTTAATTCAATTGCAGCAAACGGTAAGAGAATTTACAAAGCTGGGATGAGAGTAACGGGTTAACTATGAACTTTTGAAAATATACCCAGAAGAGTTTAAACAGTGTAATTTTGTAATTCAGTGGTTTAACAAGGCATCAACACCTTTGTGGCTTCACAACCATTATGCATCTAAGTCCTATTTGCATGTCTAGCAATCAACAGTCCTGCCAATCCCTAAGGAAGAGGTAAATGATTGTCATGCTTTAACACTCATGGAACAGATTTTCAAGAAATGATGAGATGAGCAAAAATCAAGACAACCATTTATGTTGTGCTCTTGTCACTTCTGAAGGCATGTCTCTATTGTTTTAACAAAAAATGAAACAATAAAATGCCAACCCAAATGACAATCAGCTTCATAACATGGAAGAGCTTGAATTCTACAGGAATACATCTATATTACATTAGAAAATGGAGTTATTCATCCCTCTCTCCTTTTCTCCCTTTCCCTTTCTCTTCCCTCTTGCAAAGTGCATTCTTATAATTTTCTCTTAAAATTGTGTTTTACATGAATTGGTTAATATTCTAAACAAAGTTATAAAACCTTCTGAAAGGGATGCTCAGAAATGAACAACAAACCAGGAAAATATTTCCCCATAAAAGCATGTTTCAAATCTTGCCTCATGTATTTGCTCTTTGTTTCCTTCCAAATCTATGTCTTTGAAAAGTTAAAATCATTTTCTCTTCTCCCCCCCCCTCTTTGATTTTGCACACTTTGGCTCCGTCGTAGACGTTTTAAGGGACACAACCAGGTGTCATACATGGCAAAAATAGATTACAAATGAAATCATGATTGAACTGCCGAGAAGAAAAGCCCATGCCAATCCCATCAGTGTTCCAGGCAAACAGGAATATGGCTGGATGTCAGCAACACAGAAGACAGGGGAAGCAGTTGGTTTGTCCAGGTCATATATTTTGGTGCACACGATGTGTCCTCTTGGCAAAGCTAAAGCTGGATGTCCCTAAAGCCATTTTAGATGAAGCATCACTGTGTTCCATGATAAATTTAGGGAAAGATCTTGACTTGAGCCCATTGAAAGGGAAACCATGCTGTGCCATTTGGTGTAAAAATATAATCAGTCCTAAACTGCTATTGTACTGGCACATTCGAACATCTAGTGGCATCCATGTTCAAGATTTTATATAAGGTAACAGCTGCTTTGGTCAGGCAGTTAATTAAATATGTTAATTTTTCATATGACTAACAGTAGTGACAACAGATCAAATAGAGATTTCATGACATTTCAGGGTTCCCTTATGTGTTCAGAACGATAGATTGCACAATCATTTTTCATGCTTCTTTGCAGAACCAAACTCCCACTGCCTTCTGGAAAAGCCCCTGCTCTTTTTGTTGAATATTGGATGAGATCTGGTCTCAGATATTAAGCCTTGGCAAGTGTCTGAACTCCAGTCTTGAAAACCCTTTGGAAGAGGACGCCTTCCTCAGCCAAAAGGTCTGGGGAAGGTATGTTTCTGCCCATTTAACTAATTGTTGCTTAAGATTTACATTGAGTAACTTTACTATGTAAGAATATTGTGTTTCACATGAAGGAGGATCCTCAGTTCAAAGCAAGGATCAATACTATAGCAATAACAGCATGTATATTTGAATTATGCAGTGTTGGGTTCCAACAATTTTGATGGACACAAATTTGCTGAACAATGTTCAGTCCACAAATAAAGATTTGTGGATAGGTTTGTTTAAATGATGAAAGGGTAAAACATGGCACATGCAGGATCCAGAATCAAGCTCATGCTTCCCCCCCCTTTTGTCAATGGATTAACCAGCAAAATGGTTTGATGTGACTAAGATGTGCCAAACTGTTTGATGGGCGGCAGTGCGTCACATCAAAATATAGAGAACAAATAATGTTCTCTTTTGTCTCATCTGCTTACTATGTTCCACCGTTCCATATGATGTTACATGATGGGAAGTGAGAGAAATCAAAGGAATGCGTACATGTGAAGGATGCCCTACATGTTGGTACTTGTTCTGGAAATTCTATTGTATTGTGTAACAATGAATGGCATTATAAATTTTTACAGAATAAGATTGCATCTATCTGGTTTAAAAAGTCCCCTCCTTTCCTCCTGCAAAGTTCATTTGA
Organism: Pogona vitticeps; assembly: GCF_051106095.1. Classification (NCBI taxonomy): domain Eukaryota; kingdom Metazoa; phylum Chordata; class Lepidosauria; order Squamata; family Agamidae; genus Pogona; species Pogona vitticeps. The sequence continues at coordinate 218,695,303 of NC_135783.1, read as the reverse complement.
AAAGACACACATTTTAGAGCTGATATAAACACAAAAATCACTCTCTTAAAAATAAAAATAATTAGAAAATAGAGGCATAAATCCAATCAAAAGCCCCAGCTAGAGTAAGCCTATTGAACCAATGAGATTTACCTCAGTTTTAAAACCTTATTCAGCAAATGATTCAATCAGTCTATTCTAGTTGGTTCAAGTAGACTAGCAATTGAATTGAGGTTAAAGGCTGCTGTTTGGATTCAATGATACAGTCTGTGATAGGGAACAGAGGTGAATACATCTTGTTATGATGTAAGAATGCAGAGCATGTTGAACTAGATATTATGGGTGGGAAGACAAGAGCTTGACTGACTTCTGGTCCTAGGCCAATATTCTTTGCAATTTGTATTTCTATCTGTACAGTCCCTCTATCCTTAGGAAGTACCCAGTGTGAATATTGAATAGAATCTAGGGCATATGGGAAACTGTAATCCACCTTGTCAAAGACGGGAGGGCCTGGCGTGCTTTGGTCCATGGGGTCACAAAGAGTCGGACATGACTTCACGACTAAAAAACAATCCACTTTGTCACTGCACCCCCTGCTACACACTCCCTAAAATTAATTCCAGAGAACAAAAAATCTCCCCACCAGGTTGATTTGTAGGTTGTGTGGAGAGCTGTAGATGAGAAAGAAAGGGGTAGTAAGTAAGTTATATTATATTCCCACTGCAGTGCCAGTGCAATGTTGGACTGAGACCTTCTTGCAATCTCTTTACATGCATTATTGTTTGGTCCTCTCTATGATGAAAGCCACTGTTCAAATGTGTGTGTGTTTTTGGGAGGGGGAATAAAATAACTGAGAGGGACAGGAAGAGAGGTGTGAGGGTATGATCCATATATGGTACAAAATACATGCAAATCAGCCAGGAAGGACGTCTGCTATTGATTGACATCATAAAATAGAAACAATTGCTCTGGTGACACTCCATGTTTCTATACATTGAAGTGTTCTTGTTTAATTTGCTGCATATGATTGTTTGTCACCATAGCTACTCTTGCAAATTCATTATTCATTAAATAAGTGACGAATTTACAGAAATATTGCAGCCACATGGCCAACACAAATGCATTCTAATATTATTAACACGTTGCCAACTTGCAACTCTCCAAAGCCATAGTAAATGTTTTGACAAGACAAGGCAGGAAGAACAAATAAGTAGCAGCAGTCTAGATGAAGTTCAGCCCTAGCTTTACTAGCTTTAAAGACTTAACAGCCTTTCAACCAGAGCAGTCCCAGATAAATTGCTCTTATGTGTGCATAAAGGAAACACAAATTATTTTGGAAGGTTATCATTTCTCATGGGAAAACATGGTATGAAAGTTACTTTTACATGATGAACAACAATGCCAGATTTTCTTGTCTACTTTTGCAGTTGGGAATTTCCAGGCTTCTTGCCTTTTTTTTTTTCCTCTCAGTGATTCTTTGTTGACTCAAGGGACAGGCGTTTACAACATAATTTACTTTCAGCTTGTGACTCTGTAAATCATTGTAATGCTTTCTATTGCTAGTTTTTTAAAATCTCACTCATGTTGGACTGATGTGGTCCACATTTCTTCAGCTTTCAATGGCAGTAGCAAGTAGGCATATATCCCCTCTATGCCCCATACTGGATTTTCCGAAATTTAAATCAAGAGAAAAATATGTACATTCAAAAATTAGAAAAAAATAGAATTTATAGAATAAGAGACCTATTTGACACAGGGAAACCAATAAGAATTAGACAGTTAGAGGACAAAACAAAAGAAATAAAAACTAATTGGCTACAATTAATACAGGTAAGAAATTTGGCAACTCACTTATACCACAGTTCTAGACCTATGAGAACATTCATGGAACTAGAACAATACAGTATAGAAAAAAGACTGAAATAAAAGGAAGGGAATAACTTCAGTAATATATAAACATTTGGTTGAGAAAGCATTTCCCAGGGGTTTGAGATCTAAAATAACATGGGAAACAAATTTGAATATTAATATATTAGAGAAAGAATGGTTGGAAATATGGACCACATATCCATATAAATCAATATCAGCTAAAACAAAATAAATGGTTTTGAAGGTAGTCTATAGATGGTATTGGTACCCCACAAAATTACACAAAATGAATGGAGAAATCTCAGATAGGTGCTGGAGAAACTGGAAATAAAGGCACACTAGAACATATGTGGATCTCTTGTCCCAAAGTGGAAGCATATTGGTGGGAAATAATTAAATGGATAGAAACATTGTTGAACAATAAATAATTAAAAATGAAGCTTTATTATTATTTTCAATATTTAAGGATGGAAATTAAAAAAATATTTAATAAAAACCTAATTGCACATCTTATTGGTGTATCAAGAGCTGAAATTGCACAAAACTGGAGAAGTGCTCAAGATCTTTCAGTACAAACATTTGAGAACAGAGTCTGGCAAATGGTCCTGATGAAAATGTTGACCAATCAAATTAAAATATATAGAGGGGAAATAAAACAAGATAAATTTATGAAAACCTGGCAACCTTTATTAACTTATGGAATAATCTCAAGAAAAGAAGAATGTGAAATGGGAAGTAATTTGGATTGCTGGCATGTAATGTTTTAAAAGAATTAATTAAGTATGTTAAAATATGAACTAGTAAATGCGTAAAGAAAGATAATGTGCTGATAGACTATGTAAGTAATGTGATAGTATTGTACTACAATTCTAACATGCATTATCATACTATGGAGGTTAATAAAAATTAAAACAACAGCAACACATATCCATATACAGTGGTGCCTCGCTTAACGAGCGCACCGTAGAACGACGAATCCTCATAGCGAGGGGGTTTTAGCGATCGCAAATTCGATCGCATACCTATGGCCCCTATGGCCGAAAATCACTTTGCGATGATCGGTAAGCGGTTTGCTTACCGACCTTCGCTTCGCGCCCCGCGGATCACCTGTTCGGCAGCTCCAAAATGGGCGCTGGAAGCCGCAAAATGGCCACGCGCAGAGTTTTCGCACCCTCGGTAAGCGAGGGGAGGGCGCGAAAATGGCTGCCGGCCATAGGAAAACTTCGCTGAATGGTGAGTTTTGGAGCCTATTGGCTTTCCCTGTTCCGTTCAGCGATGTTTTCACATAGCGAGGGTTAATCCGGAACGGATTAACCTCGCTATGCGGGGCACCACTGTACCTTCACACTGGATGTCAGAACCTTGGTGCAGATTGGCCATAGCAAGGAAATAGGAGCCCAGAGTTAATACACCATATACAATAAAATCAAAATTATTTTCCTCCTCTGGCATGGCTTGATCAGAGATCCGTTTCCTTACCTAGAAACCAAGAACTGCATAGCAGATCCTTCAGACATCACCTGGGATGTGACAATCCTAATAAACAAAGGCAGTTATGCCAATACATCAGAAACAGAAAAACTAGGTAGATGAATCCTTTGAACATCGATATCATTAGCTTTCATATTTGGCGTACAGGTGACATTGTGAAATATCATCCTTAGGAAGGGTATCTGTAATGGAACAGGGAAGAGACTGATCAAGGAGGTGGACCAAGGCTTTCCAGCTGCTTGGTTTTCCCAGGATGCTGCTACTGTACTTTCAGGCCCCTGTATGTTGTACCGATGCAAGTCACAGACCACTAGATGTTTATAGTGTCCTAGCAGGTCCGGGGCTGTTATGATCAGGCACCACGTAAAATCCATGCCTGTGTAGAGGCCCAGCTGCTGACTCTATAAGCCTGTTGCCTTTTCATCTGGTTTCTCCAAGTGATGAGGCAGAAAGTCAACACCTTTGCTTTTACTCTCTGCATCTCATGTACAGTATACGTCCATGTAGACTGGGTCCAGAGAAAGCATGCAACTGAAAGGGCAGCCTTGTTAGTGGTGAGGCAGAGGTGGCTCCATCAAGAGCATCTTGCTCATAGGTCCTTCAGAACCTGAAAAGCACACTGCTTATGGGAACTTGGAAGCCTAACACCTACTATAAGCCAGGGATCAAACTGTGTATATTACAAATAAGCTATTCTTAGAAGAGGAAAAGCTGAATGGATTGAGTTAACTATCTGGCTATGGAGCTAGAGGCTGGGAATTTTATTCCTCGTTGTGCATCCCAGGAGAAAAGCCAGCCTGTGTAGCCTTGAGCAAGCTGAATGGTCCCAGGGCACCCCCAGAAGAAGGGAACGCTAAACCACTTGGGAGTACTCACTGTCTAGAAAACACTGAAAAGGGTTTTCAGAAGTCAGAATTTCCTCAACTGTATGCAATTATTAGACAAGGAACTACGTTAGTATTCCAGATACATAAATCAGGCAGAACTTTGTGTCTGAACAATCATATTTGCAAACAAAAATGTATTTGGGTCTGAAAGACCTATCAGAAAACAGAGCAAATGTTATGCAAGCTGTAAGAGGTGTAAAAAGGTGTTGCTGTGACAAACAGACATCTTTCAGCACCTGAGGCTCTCACTCTCATAATGACAGGTTATCTGTAACATGTAATTTGGTTAAAGAGAACAGTAAAAGCAGAAGACTTGCCAGTGCTTAATGCATTGCAATAAGCGGAGTGAGTTTTGTCTAATGCTAATAAAAAATGGAAGGAGAAGCTTTAAAAAAATGATGTATAGCCTGTGAGAGTTGACACTAAACTGGGCCACTCCAGATGGTTTCAGAATACAGCTTCCATCATCCTTGGCAATTGGTCATGGTTACAGTCCAAATATCTGGGGAGACCCAGACTGTAGAGTGAAAAGAGGACATCTGTAATGTTATCTTACAATGTCTGTAATATTAATCAACTTGATATAGGGCTCTTTGTTTAAAAAATGGGGGACAAATGTCCCCATAAATGAGCTTCAACACAACTTACAATTGGCATTGTGCTATATAATTATACTACTTGTAATGGCATTAGGTCTCATTAGTTTAAGCAACTAGAAATGAAACTTCTCATTAAAAAAAATCTCAGAACCACTGGACTTCTCCCCCACCACTTCTTATTTTATTCTGTGGCTATCATCAAGGATCATTCAGTTTTACATTAGAACTTGATGACTTGCACATTGGCTGAACCCTCACCTTTTACAACCTTAATGGGGATTTATTAGCTATTTCACAGTCTGTAAATTTGAATCTAGGTCAGAAGAGGGAGGGGAATGGAACAAAACGGAGTCTTAAATATAATCTGCAAATAAGGAATTAAGAGTTTTTAAAAATACAAAGTAAACAGATGATTGAAGTTGCGGTAATTGTTTCTGACTGGCTTAAAAAGAAAACCTTCCATGAAGGTAAATTAGTTGGGTACATAGCTCACTTCACTTGAAAGAAAAGTGATAGATAAAAGTCTGGTTTCTATGGTATTTCACCAGAGGGAGGACTTAAAGAGTGTGTTAACCTGTTTCTGCTAACTGTCTTCAAGAGGAAATGTAACACAGGTGTGTCTGATAGTCCCAAGATTAAAGTTTTGTCTGCCCTCAGCTAGTCACCACATTAAAGCTATTTTAATGAGATTGTGGAGGATAACGAATGCATATCTCTAGTCCACTAAGGAACAGGCCAGTTGACCCTTTTGTGACCTCTCTGCCACAGGTATCTAAAGTGAGATTTAAGTCACACTTTTCCAGGATTTTATAATCTGTTCCTGTGGAAGAATATTTCACAGGACAAAGCCTATATCTGTGTGCCAAACTCAGGGCACCCCTCCATCCTTCAGGCTGGTGTCAGATCCCCCATGTTTCCATAGTGCTGCTGGAGACAAGACAGATGAGCACTTTCATGGCATATTCAGGAGTGGTGCAATGCAAAAGTTAAGAACAGTAGCATACTCTGCTTTTGCTAACAAGTGTGTGCAAGTTATAGTATCAATTGGAACGCAGCTAGACATGAATGACTGTGTCTGTTTGCAGCCATGCTACTTTCACGTGTGTTCTTCTATGAGACTGCTTTGTTCCATTCCTCCATTCATCTGTAATTAAAACAAAAACTGCTAGAACCATTGACTCAATTGCTGAATATTAAGTCAACACTTAGGGAAATGCTATGGATGCAATCAGTTTATTTCAGTTGAGATTTCGATATTTTTTTGTTTTTGTTTGCATAGATGAGGTTAAAACCATTTCTCTTGAAATCTACATTGAGAAATGGATGTGTTTTCTAAAAATATGCATTTTGAAGTTCTTTTGATATATCTATTTTAAGCTGTCATGTTAACAGGGATGAAGTATGAAATAATACAATCATTGTATTTGCGAAGGCTTTCATGGCCGGAATATAATGGTTGTTGTGGGTTTTTCAGGCTCTTTGGCCGTGTTCTGAAGGTTGTTCTTCCTGATGTTTCGCCAGTCTCTGTGGCCAGCATCTTCAGAGGACAGCACTCTGTGCTCTGGTCCTCTGCCATCCTCTGAAGATGCTGGCCACAGAGACTGCCAAAACGTCAGGAAGAACAACCTTCAGAACACGGCCAAAGAGCCTGAAAAACCCACAACAACCAATACAATCATTTCCAGCAGTGTAAGAGATGAGAATGGTATCATTCCTGGTCCTTAAGGACTCTCCTGAATACATCTAAATGAGATGTTTTCTTGATGTGTTCCTGCCATCATGTGATGTCAAGGTGCTTCTAATGTAAGGCTACCAAGTGTGGGTGGGGGGTTACGGTATGTGAGATCTTCAAGAACTGGCTTACCATCACCATCACCCTCCTCCAGTGAGTTCTCTTGGGTGAATGGAGAACTTGAGCCCAGCCTCCTGAGTTCTTGTCTGACACTATATCTGCCACATCGTGCTAGCTCTCTTTCTTGAAATATAATAGAGTTTCAAAGTCTGGGAAGCAGCAACAGAGAAGACCCTCTCCCATGTCCCCATGAAGCACACCTGTGGGAGGTGGTGGGATCAAGAGAAAGGCCTCTCCTGATGACCTTAACACCTGAGCTGGATCATAAAGGGAAACACGATCCTTGAGATAGCTTGGGTCCATTTAAGGCTTTATAGTTTAGAAACAGTGCTTTGAATTCTGATCAGAAACAGATCAGCTGCCAGTGAAGCTGCTGAAACAGAGGAGTTATGTGGCCCCATCAGCAATCTGGCTGCTGAGTTTTGGACCCACTGAGGTTTCCTGACACTTTCCATAGGCAGCCCCACATAAAGTGTCTTACAGTAATCCGGCCAGTCTGTAACCAGGGCATGTGTCACTATGGCCAGATCAGAGCTCTCCAAGAATAGATGCAGCTGGCACACTAGTTTTAACTGTGCAAATGCATTCCTGGCCGCCACTTACACCTGGACATCCAGTCTCAGATATGAATCCAAGAGCACCTCCAAACTGTGCACCAGGGGTTTCAGAGGAAATGTGACCTCAGGCTGTATCCTTGTTCCCGGATCTGCCTTTTGACTGACCAGGAACACCTCTTTCTTGTCTGGATTGTATTTCATTACTGACACCAAACACTGATCTATTCCTGAAACAGCTTTCTCGGATTTAGGTGGCAAGGAGAAGTAGCGTTGGGTGTCATCTGCATATTGGTGACACCAAACCCCCAATGCTGGACAACCTCTCCAGGCAATTTCATGTAGATGTTGAATAAAATAGGAGACAAAACAGAACCCGGAGGGACCCTCACAGGTCAGCAGCCAGGGTGTTGAACAGGAATCCCCTAGCATCAACCTGTGCGTTCTCTCCTCCAGGACAGACCAAAGCTTCTCAGCATACTCTTATCTCCCTGCAATCTCCTCTCAGACTACTACTTACCCAACACTATCTGCAGATAAACAGCAATCTGGGAATCCACAGAAAAGTTGTTGTGCGCAGGCTGCCACATTAGCTAGACAATCTGTTGCCATCCCCCCCCCCAACTTTGAGGCCTCAGTGTATGTTCTGCTAGATGGCCTTTGAGGTTCTTCCAATTCTGTGCAATTGTATTTAGTTCATAGCTACTATTCAATGGGATTGGAAACCAGTGTCTTGAGTCTGAATGACGCCTGCATCTAAATAATTGCAGTCAGTAGCTTGTTTCTTCCAAAGCTGGGCAGTGGGGAGACGACATTTGGTGGTGAGGAGGAAATTGCTTGTACTCTGTTAAAACCCAGTGCTTATTCAGCACATTGGATTTTTATTTTCTTGAGCTGCTTTGGAAATTTAGCCTGCACTGGTGAGTAGCTTAATTAGTCTATGATAGTTAAGTCTTGCAACAAAAGCAATACATTTGCCATGCTTTCTCTGCAATGTCATTAAGACTCTTATACAGGTCAAAGGTCAATGTGTGCCAGATAACATCCCCACTAGTTATTAAGAAAGTGGATACATGCACACATACATCCACAGGTATAATTTATTTATCATACATATGTATAATACATGAATCTTTCATATTTTATTGAGGAACTGAAGCTGTTTCTGGATGCACCTCTGTTATTAAATTTCATTCCTCAAGAGAATGAAGGACCATAGAGATGCATACTACCTAGAAACTCACAAAAGGATCCTTTTCCACCTGCACCCAATTTCTGCAGTAGCTACAGTACCTATGTTGACAAATGAAGCTGTATGTTCAAAAGTATATTTTATCAAGAAAGTTACTTCTTGTCCCTACAGGCATTTATCATAGATGTTTGGGAAAACTTTGAATTGCTAGAGTGATTTTCTTGTTTTGTACTGCTTGAAGGAATGATAGAAGCTGGCTGGAAAACTTCAGAACTATTGCTTTCTCTATATGTTGACAGAACATACCTCCCCTGCATCAAATATAGTTAGAGTAGAAACAAAATTTCAGAGAAATGCCAGTCTCTTGCTTTTAAAATGTTTCCTCTCCTGTGCCCATTTTTTCCTTTGTTATGTATACCTGAGCAATCAGATCTACAAAGGCAGTTGGTATTTATATTTCAATGATCGGTTGTGCTTCTCTCTTTTACGTATGTGATTTCACATTCAGACATTTTTTTCAGCTTGAGGGAGCACTGTTTCTGTATATGATATCAGTGTTTTGTCTAGTCTGGCTGACCATCTAACCTTTCCTGACTTTGATGATGCTGGTAGTTGATAGATAGAAAAGTGATAGTGTAAAGGACAGGATACAAACAAGGAGAAGTGTGATTCACTGGCTTAATGTTTAACCAAAATTACTTCATTGGTTCATTTATCTGCCAGACGTGTCACACAATAGGAGAATTATGAAGTGAAAAAGATGGCTTTCTGAATCTATACTTGGGTTCCTGTTTGATGCCTATCTTTATGATGCCTATCCATAATAATGGCAAAATGAGTTCACTGCAGTATGTTCCGTGGAAATCAAGATTTAAATAAATGAACACCTAATCATGTAATATGTATATAGTTTTAAAGTTAGTTTCCATATGAATTACTAAGATACATACACATGCATAATACTCTTGATTTAAGATAGATGGTTCTCTTTATATGGACCAAAATTTACCCTACAGCTGCTGTGTAGTGACCCAGTTTCAAAAGTCTTGTATGATTATAATAGTCTTGAATTGGGATCATCTACCTATGAGGTTTCATAACTTCTGAATCTATTGTACAAAAATGTATATACCTAAGAAACATAATAACAGAAAGCAACATAAAACAATTTTATTTGTTAGATTTTTTTAAAAATATAGTATAATATAGTATCTATAATACAAATAGTCTTATAACACTGAGCCAAAACTGTGCTCACGACCTGGGGTTCAATCCCAGGTAGCGGCTTAAGGTTGACTCAGCCTTCTATCCTTCCGAGGTCAGTAAATGAGTACCCAGCTCGCCGGGGGGGGGGGGGGGACAATCTGTAGCCTGCATAATTAACTTGTAAACTGCCCAGAGAGTGCTTGAAGGACTGTGGGGCGGTATATAAGCAGCAAACTTTGCTTTGCTTTTATAACACTACTGGTGGCCCATGGTCTACATGAGGAAAGATGGGTTCCATGCGATTCCACTGCACAATTAGTTACCCCCGTCTCAGACTAGAGAACACAAGTTATTCTTCACCCCTTTGATAGAGGAAGCCCTCAACTTTCTAGTTGATGGTAGCTTCAGAGGTGGTATGAAAATGAAGGGAAAGGAGGAGGCAACCTGTCTTTTCCCACTTTCTTTCATAAATATGGAACATAAGACAAGGTTTCCACCATTTTTTCCCTTTCTGACTCCATATCCAGTGTCATCACCTGGCAGATGGCCTCCTATCTGTACTTCTTTACTTTCTTTGGTGATGGTAATGTGGAAGTTCTTTGCATCACCATTGTCCCACTTATTTTATTAGGACAGACTGTGGAACAAAAAAATCTTACTTTACTGTAAGCCACCCTGGTAATGCGCTTGAAGAGTGAGATATAGATCTTTATTAATAGTAGTTAATAGTTATCAATAGTCATAGTAGCAGCAGCAGCTATATAAATTATTATTGCCTCATGAGATGGCTCTTCTGTGAAGGGTAGGTCACCAATGGACAGTCATCGCTGGGTGATTCATCAGGAAAGAAGCAGGAGACAATGTGATCACTCTTTTCATAATATATTGCCACTTCTCAGGAGGTAACTCTTAAATCCTTTTCAAAATAAATACTCGTTTCTTGTCTCCACAGTGTTGGTGGCCTTCATAAGTAAGAATGAGAAAAAGAACAAGGGAAATAAGATGGGAATGGGAAGAAGGGAGATTCTCTGATTCGTATAACACCACATCTCTGTAGAACAACCTATTTCTGATATGGTTTAGCCCTCCTGATGACCAGCATAGGACATGAGGAAAAAATAATCAGAACTATTAATACTACAAGTTCCAAGAGACCATCCCCTGCAAAAAAGTGTCTCTCTCTGTGTGTATTTTCCATTAAAAGTTTTAAAAATGTGTCACATTTTCCTTCATTTTTGGATCCTTTTCTGCCTTTAAAAATTAATCACTAGAGGCATAATATAATTCAATGAATCACCACAAAGAAGCCAAGCATGCTTCCCAATGGTATTCAACACTTCTAGCAGACCATGTCAGAGTCGCACAGTACAGCTACAGCATGTCAGATCCATGCAACACCAGCTCTGGTGGAAAAAGACATTCGTCAATGTCTTATTGCAACTGATGCCAGCCAAGGGAATTTCTTGCTGTAGAATGGTGGCTACAAGTCCAATTGAAAATCTGAAAGAAAATGGAAACACATGAGAGATTATTTTTATTTTATTTTATTTTTTTATTACTTACTTCAGTCAAGGAGTAACATCTTAATGCAAACTCTGAATTCATAGCTAACATATGTGCAACTTTTTAAACCCACATAGGCCTCTGCTGACAATTGTCACATTGCTGGATAAGGGAAGTCATGGAAAGATCACTGCTGGGGAACCTGGCTTTAAAGAGCAATTAGTTGTACATATTCAAATGAATTCTGTTTTTCTGTGATGTGCATATATTATGTGTTGCTTAACATAGCCCTAGCTAATTGTCAGGTTGCACCTTTCCTTAATGAGTTTCCAAGAAGTTGCCACAGCGATACAGGTAAGATTTCATTCAACTCCAGCTGGGGCTGTCATAAAAGGAAAGGGTTTCAGTGTCTGATTAATGAAAATAATAATTATATATAGATAAGAAGAGGCTACAGTCAGGGAGCGAGTGAAGATTCCATGTTACTTTAAACAAAGAAGAGTTAAGCCGTTATCTTAACTATGCATTGGCACTGCAATGTGAAATGGTCATGCAAAATTAATTTTTAATGTGTTCAATTTATATTAAAAATTTCTGCAAGTGTGTGAATTTTTTTTCAAGGCTAGAATGCTACTTCATTTAAGATATTCCCTGAAGGTTTTTTTTTTTTAAGGGAGACTCTTAAACTGAAGCCATTTTAAGGGTTTTATGAGACATTATGTGAGCTTTCATATGCAAGTTAGTCGTTAAGTACCAGATATTATATTCTGTAATATGCTTAAGTGATATTAGAGGCTGTATATAGCCTGCAGTAATGGCTGTTGTTGCTGCTGTTGCTTCTTTTTAATTTATCAAGAAAATGTTGCTTAAATAAGGAGCAAATAAAGACTGGGGTGCAGAAAATCTAAACATAGAGAAGGAACACTATTTTAATGTGTTCCCGACTTTCAGTGAAACTATATTTACGTCCATTCTTGACATAAAGGCGAATGTATCAAAAGATAAGTGTCAAACCAGAGTGCATTGCGTATCATTGAGCAATGGTGTCCATGGCCTAAGAAATGACTCAGAAGAAAACGTCTGACATTTGGGCACCCACATTTCCCCCCCCCCCGCATGACTTCTTGGAATTCAACCAAATTGGTGTCTTACTCTTCAACTTAAGTCTAAGAGGGGTCCTGAGGAGTGTTCATCCCACGAAGAGAAATGTTTGTGTTAAGCTGGATTCTTCAGTCAAGTTATGAAAACTTGGATTTAAAGAAAAAAACAAATTAAAGAGTACACCAGCCTCTCTTTTTAATTTTTAAAGAGTAGCACAAAGGAGGGGGAAAGCCCAGCAACAGTTTAAGCTGACAGGTCTGGAGAAATGTAGAAGTAAAGCCCCTTGACATGACTTTAATATCCTTGGTGTTCCAATTCCTTCAGTCATGACTGTAAAGATGGCTTCAAAAATTGTTTAGAAAGGAGAAGCCAATATTGGTCTTCCTGATAAGCAAAGTAGGCCCTTTTTGTTATTGTATGGATATTTTATGCAAGGGACCACCAGTGGCTTTCTGAAAGAAACTCATCTCATATCTTGGACAAAACATTTCTGAATAAGTCCATGGAACTAGCTGTTGGTGCTCAGCTGTCTTGACTGAATAGAACCGTAAAGTGTTTGTGTGTGTGTGTGTGTGTGTGAGAGAGAGAGAGAGAGAGAGAAATACTGTATAACTGTGAGCTCTCAGCTGGCATTCTTAGAGGATGTACAACAAACCTGAAATATTAAATGCACATGCTCCAACCCCTTTGTTGCCTTTTTGCTTTAAAAGCAGTCGTCCATCAGTGGGGAACCCTGCATTTACCATGTCCACAATATGTCCAGCATACAAAACTAAAATTTCCAGAGTTTGATATCGTATGGAGCACCTCCACTGATACAGAAATCTACCAGGTGTGGATATATATCCCCAATAATAGGGTGTTAATAGAGAAGGGTGAACTAGCATGCCTGTTTTTGCTTCTATGCTTGTTCTGCACACTACCAAAATACTGAACAGAAGTTTGAAACCCGGTTTGTTAAGTTGTAATTTGAACTTCTGAGATGGTCTTTTTGGTTTCATATGGGAGTATGCAGGGGGAAAGTGTCCAAATGAAGCAGAGCAGAGAAATTTGTACATTACCAGAACAGATACAGGGTGGTTCAAACCCACCCCCCCTCACTCATGCTCAGGTCAGTTAGGGTGCACCCATGAATCATGGAAGTAGCCCTGGCATTTTGGTGATAAAAAAAACAATGAAATCTGAACCAGAATACTTGGTGCCAGGTGCTGTAGCAAAAGAAGGACGTGCCAAAGCAGAAGAAGATTGACAGGTGATGTTCTAATGAAAGCCAAAACCTCTCATGAAAACTCCCAAAGCAGAGCCCTGGAGAGAGTTCAGAATGAGCTCATCAGACCCTATGTGTTCCCCATCCATCAGAGTGAGCAGCCATTTTGTTCCCAAGCATGGCAAGGGGACAGTATGTATAGTTTAGATTTTGACTGTATTCTAAACCTCTCTCTCTCTCTCTCTCTCTTGTTGTTTCTACACTTACACACTTAGGATTGAGTGCTTTCTTGTGCCAGCTTTTATCAGATAAGTCAAAGTAGTACTATGGACTATTCCCTCCACCTCCTGTCTTTTATTTCTTAATGCCTGCAGCTAGCCTTCATTTGCAGAATCATTTAATTTTTTTTTCTTGCTGTGGTTGCCTGTGTATGTTCCAGAGTGGGTGAGTAACGAACATGCAGCATTCTGAACTGGGTTATGCAGTGAATAGGCAAAGTTGGACAAACCAGGCTACTGATGGGGGACACTAAGAGGACATCTTTCCCAGGTCAATGTATGCTTTTTGTGAGCATGATTTGTTGAGCGATAATGGAAGAAAGGAAGGAAGCTGGCAGGAGCTTTGCCTACAAAGGTTCCCAGACATTTATGTTGCTATAGCGCAGCCACCAATCCCATGTCATAGCCCTTTATTTTCCAAATGTTGGGGTTTCCCTCCCAATCCATATAAATACATACAAATCTCTTCTGAAATCCAGGAACAAATTATGTGTGCATATATGTGCGCTTATATATGAGCTAAATTAAACACTAGTTCTATAAAGAGTGGATTTACTGAAATCAGCGGATGATCAGTTACATGTGAATAACACGTCCTAATTTTTTTCACAGTTTAATATTTTAAAAAGCATTGAGATACTGCCTTAGTTAAAGTAAATCCCGTTTAATTCCCCCCCACACCCAGTATTACCCTCAAAACTGTATTGCCTGTTATTTGGACCTCTATGATTAACTAAGATTCCCATTTGAAAGTACTTTCCAAAATGATATTTAATCTATTCGCGAAGGCTTTCACGGCCGGGATCTAATGATTGTTATGGGTTTATAGGGCTCTTTGGCCGTACTCTGAAGGTTGTTCTTCCTAACATTTCAGCAGTCTCCGTGGCCGGCATCTTCAGTTGCTTTTGCTGATGCAACTTGGCCAAATGAAGGCAATCCTCCTACAGAGTGCTGTCCTGTGAAGATGCCGGCCACAGAGCCTGGTGAAATGTTAGGAAGAACAACCTTCAGAACATGGCTAAAGAGCCCAAAAAACCCACAACAACCATGATATTTAATCCTTTATTCATCAGAACTAACTTATAGCAATATAGCCTTCAAGGTAATTGATATATGTAACAAGTGACTTTACCAGTCCCACTCCCCCAGTGATTTCTCATGGCTGACTAGGGATTTGAACTCAGGCATCGTGAGTTCTAGTCCATCATTCTAGCACCACACCAGGGTTGTTATCATTATGTGTGTGTGTGTGTGTGGGGGGTATTTTTGGATCACCATGTATTCAGGGTTATCAGAATTAGGGTTGTTGTTAGGACTAGAGTTTGAGTTTCTTGCATAAACCCAATGATGTTGCCCCTGGATGGTACTAATCTATTGATGGTCTCTTCTGTAGACCATTCTACGGAAGAATGGTCTAGAGTAGACCATTCGTCTAGATGGGCAGGGTATAAATCTAATAAAATAAATAAATAAATAATAAAATTCTGCCCAACATCTTGATTTGCTGAAAAATGGCATGGGACATTTTTTTTTCTAATATTTTGCATTGAGTGGAACCAAACAGTAATTAGCTTTTTCCCAATGGCAAAAATGTACAGATATGTCCTAGCCACTTTTGTCTAACATCCCTGTACTTTCCATAGCCAAAGGGAACACTGTTTACAACTCTCCAGGTAACAATGTCATAGAACATAGAACCTTGGTGATCTAATTCTATGTGCATTATAGCTCCTGTTCAGGTGTACTCTGGGAAGATCCAAAGTTTTAACATGCCATTTTTAATTAGGTCTACAAGGAATGGATCAGTGAATACTGGCCAAAACCTTGTCAATAAAACCCTGCAAGCAATTGTAATCATCCAAGCAGTCTGCACTCTTTGGCAGGGTGTCCACTGCATGACTGATTTTGTAGCCAGTGTGTAACTGGTTTTGTGGTGGAGATCCTGTCAGAGAGTGAAAACCCTTTGCATGGTTACTGTTGTGCAAAGTTTTTCAGTAAGATCAAATAAAAATAATTAGACACAAACTACCATGTTTAAAACATAGTGGCCAAAATCCAATTGGAAAAAACAGTAAGATGGCTAACAGTGAGCCATCTTGACTTCCATTTTTGGAAGGAAGGAAGGAAGGAAGGAAGGAAGGAAGGAAGGAAGGAAGGAAGGAAGGAAGGATGGAAGGAAGGAAGGAAGGAAGGAAGGTCGGTGTAGCGGAACCCAAAAGATGACATCATTCCTGCATGTCAATCAGAAGATAGAGCAGGAGGGGTGGAGTCAGAATGACAGTTAAGACAGCTGGAAGAGACAGTTAGAGGGAGAGTTGGAATAAGACAGGGATAGAGAGAAGTAGGGACAAGAAGTTATTGAGAGAGTGTTAGGGTTTAGGAATAGATTAGAGGGGTTAGGAAAGAGAATTGAACAGTTTACATCATATTTAACAAGCAGGAATGAACCCATAAGCATAATATAAATAATACCAGTGATTGAATACATGATTTAAAAACTGAACACCTGAAACAGTTATATTTGATTCTCCTTATAATTTTTGTTCTTTAATGAAAGAAAGTTTGATCAAAACCCCTGATTCCTAAGTTCTTTGAGTAGCTCCTAAGTGTGTGGGAATTGTATTGGTATTAAGAGAATACCTGATGGCAGCAAAAAGGGCGTGTTCACCTTTGTGGAGCCCAAAGATATAAAGGGCACAAAGGGAGATCACCACAGTTGGTCAGAGGATGGCCAAGATTGGTGATGTGACAGTGTTCCATTTGCTGGATTGTACACCCATCATTTATTCAAAAACTTGGAAGGAATCCAGGATCACACCTCAGCTTGTGAAGTCAGCGTGAGCTCCATTTGCTTAGAGTTGAGCAAAAAATTCCCAATCCAATTATTTCTGCCAAAATTGAAAGCCTTCAGGTGAAGTTACAGGTTTTGTGATAGCTTCCCCATTCCATCCTTGGTCACCTATCTTACTGCATTTTCATGTTGCTGAACATTCAGGTGCCCAGAGAAAGGTATCCAAAATTCTGGGATTTCTATTATTTTCTCTCTCTAATCTTCCATAATCTTCTAAAACGTAACCTGAAAATAGAGGTGAAATTGGGAACGTTTTAGATGAGCATCTTCACCTCCAATAATCTTTGACTGTACAGGAACTACTGCAATGCTATGCCATGGTCCTGGAAGAGAAACCAGTCTGTCTGTCTCTGTGCATACACTGGCCTTTCAGATGACAAGCAAGTGCATGCATAGAGGCAATAGGCCTGGCTCCTAGAGGGGAAGCTGACCCACTTGTCTCAAGATGGCAGCAGCGGAGAAGGAAGAGGTAGGGAGAACCAGGTAGGGAGGTGATGGGACAGTGGGAAGGGTAGGTAGCAGAAGGGGGCGGAGCATCTGTTTTGGCAAAACAAAATGAAGCACCATGTGGAAAAAAGTTCACTGCTTTCTTTTGTTTTGGCAAAACGGCTTGCATGATCCAAACTGTGAACCAAAATATGAACCAGCCCAGTTTGTAGGGTTTTTTTCAGTTCATAGTTCAGTCTTTGCCCATCTCTAGTAGTGAGCAGAAGAGGGTATCCTGTAGACCATCTTGAGTGCTGTCATTGGTGTTATTAACATTCTGTTTGCCCTTTGCTATGTAATAGCTGGCATTCTTTTTCCTGCTGCCAATGCAGGCATAATATTGTGCAGGAATATTGGGCCATTTCATGGCATTTTAAATCATGGATATGGAAGTACAATACCCCACATTCATAAACATTCAGAAACTTTAGGTTTTTTGAAGATTTGAATCTTTTTAATGTGGTAGCACAGCACAACCATCTATGCGTTAGCTGGCAACCACTCCCCCATCATTTTCCAGCTCCCTATACCTTAATAAAAGCCCCAGTGGAAGAAAGACATTATAAAGTAACTTCTTTCACAAAGATTTTTCAGATCAGGAGATGTGAGCAGCTGGGAAGTTGCAGCTGGATGAAGAGATATGTAATAAAAAAATAAAAACTAATAGGAACCATCGGTCATTTTGCAATGTTATAGCAAACTCAAAAATATAAACAAAAGAGATTCTAAACAGGATGAAGAAGAATAGTAGAATAGCGAAATGCAACTTTGGGAAATTGGTGGATGAATGATGGGACAGTATTAAATTCAGCCTTTTCCTAGTGCTGGCGATAGCATTACCTTCTCTTGTAAGCACTATATGGCTTACAAACAGTGGTTCCCAACCTTGGGTTCCCAGGTATTCTTGGACTAAAATTCCCAGAAGCCTTCACTACTAGCTGTGCTGGTCTGGATTTAGGGCAAGAATATCTGGGGACTCAAGTTTGAGCACCACTGGTTTACAGGAAAGGTGCTGTATTTAAGCAAGTACAGGAAAGATAATATGTGACTAATCTCTCAAAAATGTAACATTCAGATGGCCTGGGGAAGGTGCTGAGCCCTGAAATATCAAAAATGCAGAGCCAAAAATTCAAACATTATTCTGAAAAATATTCCAGTCATTTCTCTTTCTTATCCCTCTAGAAAAACAAGGCCACATTGCAGAATCGTTTCCAATTTTTTTTTCCATTGGAGTGGGTGGGTATCTGCATCCGCCACCACAAAAGACCAGGGTCACATGATGAAGCCAACTTTGTAAAGGAAGCAAAATGATGGGGGGGCAGGCTGCTAACACAGGTGTTGTTATTGTCACTGCAGTCTTGGATGGCAGGGAGAAGTACACGCGCGCAGGAGTGGCACCTTACCGGGCCATCGATCTCCGTGGCGTGCTTTGCTTCCCCGGCCCCGGGAGAAGTAAGTAACCTGGGCCACGTGACGTTTTTGGCGCAGAACAGCGCTATATAAGGAAACGCGGTCCGTTGTGTGATCCTCTTTCGATTTTGGCACCCATCCGCCCACCCTCTTTCTAGTGTGTTTGTGGGGGTCGCCTGTTGTGGGGCTGGATAGGAATTTTTGACCTCTATCCTGATTGGCTTTTGGATGGGGGGATTTTTCTTCTATCCCACACTGGAAAAGGGTTTGTTGGCATTTGATGGTGGTTTTTATAATCGGTCACACTGGTGGGTAGTGTGGGAATAACTGGTTGTCATGGTGTGTCCCTTTTGTAATTATCATAAAGCCAACAGCACGTTGGTCCTGATGGCTCTGTGGATCATGCGATTACAGGGCCGAAGGAGGCTGATGTGTTGGACCACTTGCGGACCAAAGGTCATCAAGTACGATGGCTAGAGGTCCAGGGTGTTTAATTGAGGCCTTACAGGTTCCTCCGGTTGTTAGACAGCTGGAACCTGGGGCCTGGGACTCTCCCATTGACTGATATAGAATTATTTGGTGTTATTTCCCCGCACTACCGCAGGCCCCCTCAATTTTGGAATTGGTTTATTTGGTGGCATTTAAATTGGTTTAATCAAGTGTGGCCCATATTTAAATCCAAAGAATTGTTGTCTTGCGTCTTCATTTCGGGGCTTGGGGGAGCAATAAGGCTGTGCTATAAATACTGGTAAGAATTAAACCCACCTTTTAAAAAATGCTAGAAGTAATTCTTGGAGAAATTCAGTGAAATCTTTCTCACTCCACTTATCTTGCAACAAACAGTATGCACAGCTTCGAAAACCCAACTGGGCAAAGCTGGAACAGGCTCAAGTGTGGACGAGTGATGAAATAAAATGAAGCTATATGGTGGGAATTCCATGATGTAGTAACTGATGCAACAAAAGCATCAGTCTCTAGGTTATTATTCCCAGGACTTTTGGGTAGATAGGTAGTTTAGTCCTACTAAAGTCAACAAAAATTGCTTGTAAATCTGTTTAGAAGGAGAACCCCAAGGCTGTTAGTTACTGAAAGTATAACTTTTACATTACAGTGGGATTATTCGGTATTATGATACTCAATAATGATGTCCTGTTAAATTGATTCTTTTTAAGGGCTAGAGGGTTTGATTAATAATGAAACGTGTGGCTTTACAGATTTTAGAAAATGTGGCCAATGGGATCAAATCACTTCATAGAACACGGTGTTATCATCTGAAACTTTCCTATATTTTGGCATGCCGTCCCCTGTCTGTATTATGATTATTTTAATGTTACTACTTAAGAAAAAAACACACATGGAGCAGGTATAGCTAATTACTTTGAAAAGGAAATGTTAGGGAGGGGAACCGTTTCTCTTTGCCCCCCTTTCTTGGCATCAAGTTTACTTATTTGACAGCAATGATGTTGCTTACATTTCTACAAATGTTTTATTTCTTCTTCCTCCGCACCTGTCCCTCAGTGAATAGAGACACATCTGTCTCTTCTTGGCATGACAAGCACACAGCTACATCTGTGAAAGATGGTTGCATTTTTTGAAGGAAGCAGTGTATATGTTTACACTCTTGCAGTCTGCTAGAAAATATTACACAATGAATTTTGTGTCTTGCAGGAAGGCTTCTTAGCAGTGAATAAAAAGCTTGGAAGGGGCACAAAAACCCTAGAAACCTCCTGAAAATCTTTTTTTCTTTTTCCCTTTAAAAAAAAAACCTACTTTACAATTTTGCTGAAAGCCAATATAATTTTATTTCAAACATCATGTATTCATTCTGCCTACAATTTAATGCTTGTAATATTGGTGGTGTTCATTTTAAATCATCTCAAAATGGGAGTTTGGAGAACAGTAGGGATGGTGAGAGGATACGGGAGCTTTCATTTGTAAGAATAGTATATCACATCCTGCAGAGGCTAGCCATATATGAAAATGTTCACCATTTGGTTTTTTTATTAATTTGGTTTTTTACAAGCAATGGTATATGAAATGTCCCTGGCTTATTTTGTAGGAGAATAATTTCAGCAGCAGCAGCATCCAACCCTCATAGCAGAATTCACATTGTTGTTGAAATCGCGGATTGTAGAAACAGATGATTCATCTCCATATTGCAGTGGTTCCCAATCTTGGATCCTCAGGTGTTTTTGGACTACAGCTTCCATAAATCCTGGCTAGCGAAACTAGTGGTGAAGGCTTCTGGGAATTTTAGTCCAAGAACATCTGGGAAGTCATGTCTGCTCAGAACAAGGGCAGAGAGCCTTTGGTCCTTTATTTGATGTGGAATACAAATCCAGTAATCTCATACCATTCATTATACTGGACAGGACTGTAATTAAGCTGGGGGGACCAAGACTTTGCTCCAAAATACCCAACTTTGGGGAGAGTGCCAAAATCTGGGGATGACTCTACTGGTGAAACGTAAGCAGCAATGCTATCCAGCCCTGTTCCTCCTCCTTTTTTTTTAAAGCAAAAACTTTATTTTGGGGAACATTCTCCTCCTTTTTCTTGATGGGGAGCTCATGCCCTGGCCTCAGGGCAAAGTGTGTGGGAAACAGTGTCATGTGCCTAGGTGACAAAATGTGTAGTCACAGCATTGATGGCGGGGCTTCTTGGTGTTTGCCAGCATCTGAATAACCAAATGTTCGCCACAGGATCACCACTCTTAACCTGATTTATTTGGAGGTTTGGGCATATCTTTACATAGTGGAGTGTCTTAAGTTTTAACATCTGTTAAAAGCTTGGTAGTCCATAGTTCTGAAATAATCTGGTAGTAGCCAAGTAACATTTGATCACTGTCATCTCTGCAGTAATCAACTTCTTGGGCTCACTGATAGTTCCTTTCCCAGCCTGAATCCTTGCCTTTTATCTTAACCAGACAGAGCATCTGAATTAGAACGTTCAAAACATCCTACCCAGGTGTGATGTCAGAGAACAAGGGCATAGGAACACTGTGTGAGTTAGGCGTCTGGGTATACAACTATGTATATAAACCTTAACGTGCAACCTAATTATTTGGATGGAGACAGCCTCAGCTGTTTCTAAGATTATGGTAACTTGTCAAAGGGCACCTGCTATGCTATCCTTGGAACGATATAATCCGTTTTTGTGTAGTTTAGAGGTCAGCAATTACAAAGTCCCTTGGTCATTTTTTATATTACATATTTTTTTGTTTCCCTTCCAGCTATGCCATTCTAAGATGATGATGATGATGATGATGATGATAGTTTCTTAACCAAGTGTTGTTAGTGTTCAAGATGGGAGGCGATGTATGGCTGGCTTGTTTTGGTTGTCTTCCGTCTAACTTTAGGTGAGATGTTTGTAACAGAATTGTAAACCTGTTCCTTTCTGGTCAAAACGACCTGATCACCTACATTAAAGTGCTCTGTAGCAGAGCTTCCACTGCTACAGCTAAGATAATAATTTAGAAGTAGAAAACTCACTCAACATGGTTGCCGTTATTGCTTGCCGCTATGGCTTATTTCTCTGTGTTTCTCCAGTTTGAAGAAAGGATGAAAAAAAATATTGACAGAGTGTTATATAATGTGTATTATTTACTTGAGAGCTGTTCTGGTCTATTGGGTAAATATATAGTCAGGCAGTTTTAAAAAACACGTATTATGTACCCAAGAGACCAGAAAGCCTTTGAATGAGCTTTTACAGTCTATTGGGTAAATATGTATTTAGGCAATTTTTCAAACTATGTTACAACTCCTTTGGTGCCATTCTGGTCAATTGGTTAAATATGTATTTAGGCACTATTTTTTTAAAAAATGTCTTTTATGTAGCTGATAGACTGAGGAGCAGTAGCTACTGAATATGTTTCAGAATTTTAAACCATGTGTAATTTAGCTTATTCCATATATTTGGAATGGAATTCTGCCATTGCGGTTTTCATTTGTTTCAAATGAGGGCTATACATTGTAGTTTATTATTGGAGCTAATTACAAAAATGAAAGTCCAAGATAAGGCATCATGGGGCTGGCTGGAGTGCTATTCATAACTATAATATTGTTCATGCATATACATTTTAGTAAGAGAGATTTTTTAAAACCAGATTTTCTAAATAGTGCTTACCATTTATAAATATTTGACTTGCAGGTCTGAAAGGAGAAAAAGAAATATATTCTAGGCAGCTGTAGAATCCTTTCATGTATGTCGACTAAGAAAGACTACCACTCACCTTATTTTCTGGAAAGCTGGGCCTAGGGACTGATTTACACACAAGCATCTTCATCCCACAGTACATGTATAATATACAGATGTCTAGTGGAAGATATTCTCTTACAAGAATGTGGGGCAGAAGAATCCTAACTTCAGCCAGCAAACCTAAGTTTCTATGCAATGTCTTTATACCTGTATCTCTAGATGATGCCAGAAAGATGTCTCCTGATCTTTTTATTTCAAAGGATGAAAACGCATGTTCCAATATTACAAAGAGAAAGGCAAACAAACACAAATTTGAAGTGTGCCATTCTTCATTATCCCTTGCAAAACACACATTTTGCACCCATACCCTTTTTTCTTTTTAAATTTACACATAAACACGCACACATTATAAATTTAAAAAGAACAAAGGTGCAGAAGGAAAATGTGTGTATGAGACAGTCAGATCTGCAGTATTTTCTATTAGCTATACCAGTGGTTCTTAACCTTTGTTACTCGGATGCTTTTGAACTGCCACTCCCAGAAACCCCAGTCAGGACAGCTGGTGGTGAAGGCTTCTGGGAGTTGCAGTCCAAAACTCCTGAGTAACCCAAGGTTAAGAACCAGTGAGCTATACCATATACACCCCTTCATGGATTGCTGCCTTGTTGTGGCGGAGGGGCTTGAGTGATTCAGAGAAGCTATGGATGATGCCATGCAGGGACACCCAAGGCGGACAGATCATAGTAAAGAGTTCTAAACATGATCCACATGGAGTAGGAACTGTCAAGCCATTCCAGTATCTTTGCCAAGAAAACTCCATGGACAGGAAAAAAAAGGCTAAAAGATATGACACTGGAAGAGGAGCCCCTCAGGTTGGAAGGCATCCAACATGCTAGTGAGCTAGTGAGGAACAGCAGAGGACAAGGACAAGTAGCTCCAGAGCTAATGAAGTGGTTGGACCAAAGCCGAAAGGACACTCAGCTGCAGATGCGCCTGGAAGTGAAAGGGAAGTCCGATGCTGCAAAGAAAAATACTGCATAGGAACGTGGAGTGTAAGATCTATGAACCTTGGGAAGCTGGATGTGGTCAAGCAAGAGATGGCAAGAATAAACATTGACATATTGGGCGTCAGTGAACTAAAATGGACAGGAATGGGCAAATTCAATTCAGAAGATTATCATATCTACTATTGTGGGCAAGAATCCCATAGAAGGAATGGAGTAGCCCTCATAGTCAACAAAAGAGTGGGAAAAGCTGTATTGGGATACAATCTCAAAAATGATAGAATGATTTCAATATGAATCCAAGGCAGACCTTTCAACATCACAGTTATCCAGGTTTATGCACCAACTAGCGATGCTGAAGAGGCTGAAATTGACCAATTCTATTAAGACTTACAACACCTTTTAGAACTGACACCAAAGAAAGATGTTCTTCTCATTCTAGGGGAATGGAATGTTAAAGTATGGAGTCAAAAGATAAAAGGAACAACAAGTAAGCTTGGCCTTGAAGTTCAAAACAAAGCAGGGCAAAGGCTAATAGAGTTTTGTCAAGAGAACAAGTTGGTCATCACAAACACTCTTTTCCATCAACACAAGAGGCAACTCTACACGTGGACATCACCAGATGAGCAATACCAAAATCAGATTGATTATATTCTCTGCAGCCAAAGATGGAGAAGCTCTATACAGTCAGCAAAAACAAGACCTGGAGCTGATTGTGGCTCTGATCATCAGTTTCTTATAGCAAAACTCAAGCTTAAACTGAAGAAAGTAGGAAAAACCACTGGGCTAGTCAGGTATAATCTAAACTTGTGCTCCATGATCACTCCAGATGGTGACAGCAGCCACAAAACGCCTGCTTCTTGGGAGGAAAGTGATGACATACCTAGACAGCATCATTTTGAACCAATGCAATGGGCAACCAGAAGCTGGCTTTCTCAGGTTCCCAGTCCAAAGTGAGGAGATTAAAAGCAAGGAACACTTGCCAGGATGTCAGTTTCCCTAAAGCAAGCATCCTTTCTCTCCTAATCATTTTTATTAAAGGCTTGGTACTAGTGATGATGTGCCACAACCCCCTGGGGAAGGGGGGGGACAGACCATGTGAGGAGAAAATTAGAGCCAACCCTTGTTTGCAGTTTATTAAAGAGGCATAATTCCTGAATATCTGGAAGGCTACAGATGAGCTGCCTTTAAATGGTGCTAACAAATACAAATAAGCAATTGCCCCCTCTATCTGCTGACTCCTCTGTGGTCCACTAATACAAATTAAGCTGGAAAAAACTGACTTCTCAGGTACAAATTCACAGTGGATAAATGCATTTTTCCTGCTGTGTAATCACACCTTTTATAATGCTTCAGTGGCTTTTCTCCCTTCCCCATGTTGAAATACGTACCCAATTGTATGCAATTTTCCCAATGTACACATTTTATGTGATGTAAATATTTTTTTCATTTCATTACTATCCCACATTTCTTCCTGTAGAGCAGTGGTTCCCAACCTTGGGTCTCCATATGTTCTTGGACTGCAACTGCCAGAAAACCAGGCCAGCATACCTAGTGGCAAAGGCTTTTGGGAGTTTTACTTCAAGAATATATGGGGACTCAAGGTTGGGAACCACTGCTGTAAAGGGATTCAAGATGGTGTTTAATTTAATTTAACATTGTCTCCAACTGACCAAAGCATGAATGTGATATTTTTCCAGTTGTTAATATCTCAATCATTCATATTTTGTGCATATTTATTTTTTTCCTAGATTATGATGGTAGGTGAGTCAAAATCATAGAAGCAGAAGTGGGAAATCCACTCCTAAAGCAACCCTCATAAGTGGCCACCCAACCCTTTAGTGAGTGAGAATCCATGTAGATGTTAAACAGCATGGGGGACAGTACAGTGGTGCCTCGCATAACGATGTTAATTGGTTCCGAAAAAAAAACGTTATGTGAAAACATCGTTATGTGAAGCACCATTTCCCATAGGAATGCATTGAAAACCGGTTAATCCGTTCCAATTGGAACGGATTATCCGGTTTTCTCCCTCCCCCCGCGGCTTGGATCTGACCCACGGCAGCTACCTCAGCCATGGCTGGACTCCCTAGAGATCCAAGCTGTGGGGGGAGGCTAGGTGCGGACACCCCCCCACCCTGCAGCCGCCGCTTGAAGCCTCCCCGTGTCGCTTTCCCCAGCCGTTCTCAGACTTCCAGGCATCCGAGAACGGCCTGGGTAGGCGGCGCAGGGAGGCTACCGGCATTGGGGACAGGGTGGGGGGGGATCGGGAAGGCTTGAAGCCTACCCGCGCCGCTTACCCAGGCCGTTTTCGGACTTCTGGAAGTCCGAGAACGGCCTGGGTAAGCGGCACGGATAGGCTTCAAGCCTTCCCGATCCCCCCTGTCCCCGCCGCTTAAAGCCTCCTTGCGCTGCCTACCCTGGCCGTTCTCAGACTTCCAGAAGTCCGAGAACGGCCGGGGGAGGTGGCGTGGGGAGGCTGCCAGCGGCGGGGACAGGGTGGGGGGGTGTCCAGAAGGCTTCCAGGCAAAGGCCTGGAAGCCTTCGACACCCCCGTACCCTTCCCCCGCCGCCGCTGAGAGCCTTCCGAGCTCTCAAAGGGCTTTCTCCAATATCGGAGGGCGCCCTTTGAGAGCTCGGAAGGGAATTGTCGGCAGGGGACAGTGGCTTTGGGGTCCTTCTGAGGCTGCAGCCCACTGCCGACATTTTCCCCCAGCTGAGCGGCGGGGCTTCAAAGCTCCCGCCGCTCAGCTGGGGGAAAATGGTGCCTATGGGGAAAAATCGCAAAGCGATTTTTCCCCATAGGCAAGATCGTAGTGCGATCGCACAAGCGATGGCAAAAAAAGCCATCGCTATGCAATTTCTTCATTAAACGGGGCACTCGTTATACGAGGCACCACTGTATTGAGCCCTGAGGAACCCCATGATGTAAATGCCATGGGGCAGAGCAACTGTCCCCCAGCATCACCCTCTGGACACAGTCAGCCAAGAAGGAGCAGAACCACCGTAAAACAGTGCCCCCAACTCCCAACCCAGCCAGCCTATCCAGAAGGACACCATGGTCGATATATGACAAATTGAATGATGGACACATTTTCCATAGAAGGAAGGGAAATGGGCTATAATGTTCCTACCTCAATCTAGTCATCAGGTTTTCTTTTGGAGAGGTAATGGAGACAGAGATGTGCACTGAACCATTTGAGCTCCACATGCAGTTTGAAGTGGTATAGTTAAAGGCATAGACATACTGCCTCAAGAAGTCCTTAGCACAGGCCAGAACAACAGGTGGAAAAGCAATTGATACGAGTTTGCTGAGCTTCAGGTCAAGGTCAGCCATGTATGAGCACTTTAGATGGCAGTGATTTACTGAAAACTGAAAACAGAGGAGTAAGCTGGCAAATCTCTGCCATTCTTAAACTAATTAACTCCCCAGACAAATGAATACACTATAGTTTGTGGATATTTCAATATATGTTGTGCATCAACAGAATTATGTGAGAGGGAAAATGGAATATGTCATTTAGGAAAGAAATTTGGTCTATCGAAAACTGCAAGATTTACGTTTGATCTGGGTTATTGTTTATATGGTTATACCATAAAGTATACAGAGCTCTAGCTTCAGCTCTTTCCCTTTGATTCTTGAAACATGTTCTTAAAATACGTTCTATATACATATACAGTGGTGCCCCGTATAGCAAGGTTAATTCGTTCCGGATTAACCTTCGCTATGCGAAAACATCGCTGTACGGGGCAGGAAAAGCCTATTTGAATGCATTAAACTTAGTTTAATGTGTTCCAATAGGCGCCAAAACTTACCCCTCCAGTGATGTTTTCGCGGTCCGGCGGCCATTTTGGAGCCGCCGATCAGCTGATCGGCGGCTCCAAAATGGCCGCCGGATGACCCGAAATGGCCCCCGTCAGTGTTTTCGCACCCTCCCCTTGCTTACTGAGGTCGCGAAAACGCTGCGGGGGAGGCATTTTGGGTCATCTGCAGCCATTTTGGAGCCGCCGATCAGCTGATCGGCGGCTCCAAAATGGCCACCGGACGCCCCGATCATCGCAAAGCGAGTGCGGCGATTGGGGCAGCTCCGTATAGCGATACCCAAAAAGGGATCGCTATACGGATTCTTCGTTGTACGGTGCGCTCGTTAAGCGAGGCACCACTGTAATTCGTAAAAAAATAGCCCATACGCTTTGATTGCTTATGTAAGCACCTGATACAGAAGAAAAAGAAGAAGAAAAATACGCAGAGTAAGGAACAACAGCAAAGGAATGTAACAAAAGGAGGAAATGCCTTTTTGTTTGTTTCAATTTCAAGTGCTAGTTATGACTTTTATTATTACTGTTATTCTTAATTGCATTTACATGTAGCGTTCAAAGCAGCTTATAAGTGTAATTTTCAAAATCTCTTCCCCCACCTTTGATATGTTGTCCTAAATGGCTTAGGACCAGGTTACCCAAAGGGCTGCCATCTTTCACATTAAGCCATGCTGGTGCTGCTGAGCTCTTCCAAGAAGGCCTTTTCTCTCTGTTCTTCCAACTGTTGATGTAAATACTGTGCCACTTGAACAAAGGTTTTCTCAGTGGATACGCCCAGCGTTCTGAACTTCCTGCCAAAGGAGACTCCCCTATACCTTTTGTTAAAACCTTTGTAGCTGGAGTGAAATATTCCATTTTAATCAAAGATTTTTAGCCTATGGAGCAGATTTAACCCACCCACCCACATACTATATTTTAATATGTATATTAATGTGATTACATTTTAACTGGCTACTATTTCTAATATTCTAATATCTAATATTTGATTTTTGGATGTCTATAGTTGTTTTTAATGCTTTGCCTTTAAATGTGTGTTTTTTGTTTTATTGCCTTAAGCTGCTTTGGGTATATTTATGACAAGGCTGGATACAAATGCAATCAATAAATAAGTGACACATTGATACATATGTGTTAGGAATGTGTTCCTTCCCCTCCCCATTTAGATATAAGCTAGCTTGTTTGTGAAAACATTCCTAACTGGGAACTCTTCCAAAAAACACTTCAACACTGCATCTTGGAATTTTCTCAGCAGTTGTCTTTGTTCCTTCTCCACACCTCATCCCTAGTGCATAGAGGCACATCTGTCTATTTTCTGCCTTATCAAGCAGACATCTACATCTGTGAGGAAAACTTCACTTCCTCAGTGGGAAAAAAAGGGTATCTGATTGTGGTAATAAAGCACTACTTCCTCAGTTCAAAACGTACGTCAGACAAGACCAATTACTTCAAATGACTTAGAGCAACAGGCAAAGCAACGGTCGTCTTTCCAAAGCCTTTGAACTTCTACTGCTTCAAAGGTGTACCGAGGCGATTGTCTAAAATTGCCAAATTACCAGTTTCCAAGCTTTGACATTTATTATTTTGAGACACAAGGGAAAGAAAGAGAGACGGAAAGAAAGAAAGCAACTCACCCACTGAGAGGAAAAAGAGCAAAAACAAAATGAAACAAAACATATTTTGTGGGATGAGCAGAGGGTTTCTTTAAAGAGACACGGAGAGAGAGAGAGAGAGATTCCTGAACCAGGAACAAAAACAACAACATTTCATGTTAAATTTGAATGGGGATAGTAATGTAACGCGATGATCCAATCACTCACAAGAGCAGTATAACACAGCGTCTGATCCAAGACTGCCGATTGAATTTCACAGTCTTTTAATCATTTATTGTAGACCAGGATGCCTGATAGTGTTATTAGCAGGACTTGGAGCCTTTCACCTACAGGTCACTCGTCTGGATCTGGCCCAAAGTTGGCTGTTGCTGAACATTGTTACCATCTGGTAGCTATTGGGTCTCCTGTGTCAAGTGAGTTAGTGGACTCTGTCCAGCTCCTGGATGAGAGATTTTTGCAGGAACTCACATCACGATTTTCACTAACTGGCACATTTATTGGGCTGTCCAAGCCAAATGCTAATGAGCAGGTAGGATGAGGCCTGATCTGGTGCTCATAATATTGTTCCAGGACTGTTGCTAATAGACACCTTGCCTGAAATGGAAATCATGCAGAAATCCATTGCTGTGTATAGTTTCCATCTCACTTTAGAGCTTAAATATCTGCATTCCTAGCTATAATCAGACATCTTTTTTATCCAGAACTGACTTGCCTTCAGTGAAAAGGTACTATTTTGGATTAGCTTGCCACTATACTTTCGTTAGTAAGGGCAGCTGGAGTAAGTCTCAGATGCTGAGGACCAGAGTATAGATGGGTTTATGGGTTCATATACATTTGCAAGAAAGTAATACTAAAGACGCCCAGATCCCAAGCTGTTAATGGATGTTCTTAACTCAATACAAAATGGAGGATAATAGGAGTAAAATAAGACAGGTAATTTAAATAACCCTTTTCTAAAGATGATCTAGGATCAAAATCAATTGCTTGACTCCTTTAAATAAAAAATGATGTCAAATTGCAGAAATAAACCATTGAGACCCTTCTCAAACTACTCCCCCAGCTCATTCTTACGCTTGTGTTAAAACACACAATAACCCCTTCTCAATTGGAGAGGTTTAATCTATGTGCAAAAAGGGACTTAACAGGCAGATTTTCTTTCTTTTTTTCCTGCAGGCCTCTTCTATTTTCTTTCCAGGTATTGATTGTGAAAGTGATATCACACCACAAGGTGCATTGATATGGTGTTGAGTAACAGAAAACTGCAAAGAATCCTTACAGTATAATCAAAGCTCCTGTCCAAGCCCAACACTCTGATGAAATCCAATCAATAGGGAAGATTAAATGACACATGGAGAGCCATCAATATTAAATACAGTCCATTTCCTGTACACGAGCAATGTAAAGTGGACAAGATAAAACTTAAATAGGCAGGTTATTTACAGTGTCCATGCAGTATTTAGCAGTGAGAGAAAAATTCTGGGTCTTTTAATACCCATGTATTCGTGATTTTTTTTTTTTTAAAAAAGCCAATAGCCACCAATCACTGCAAGATTTAAATGTCTATTTTATTTCAAGCAGTAATTTTTCTTCGGGCATTTTATCTAAGTTTTGCCATTTTGGGGCAGGGTGGAGGTTTGGACAATAATGTTGTTTGGCAATATCATTGCAGATGTAAAGATTTGCAGGACAACATAAACAAAAATGGTCAATTTTGCTATGGCAAAGCTCTTCTGGCCTACTCTGTCCCCAAGTATATGACATTAAGTGCATGTTTCTGGGACTTAATTAATTTAAAAAAAACAACAACCATAAATGGAGGGGAAACGCAGACTGTTATGGCCTGGGGGAAAGGCTACTCAGCACCGTCAACTTGAGAAACATAGTAAAATGTAAACTTTGAGGCCAGAATCTTATTGACACTTTGCATACGTGTTGGTGAAATTGCCTGCCTTAGAGTGCAGAATTGCCACTAGGTGATGGCCATGTGGCATAGACCTCCTCAGGTGTGGGATCCAGTCACCTTCAAAGCTGTGTGTTTGGACTGGGAAAGGATGAAGAAACTTTGCCTTTACTCCATGTCTTGCTCTGTGTCTCGATCCTGCGTAGGCGAAGCTCTACTCTCTAATTCCACTCAACTCCTTTTCCAATCTGGTATTGCTTCCTTGGCTCCTGCCATTCCACAGGTCCATTGTTGGATTCTCTAAAACAGATACTACCAAAGCCAGTTCCCATAATTCCCTGCCAAAACCATGCACTGTTACCTGGCCGCCATCCTTTCCTGGATTTTCTTCTAAATTAATCCTCAGTTGGCATTCACCATTGGATCCTCTACAAGGAAAGCTGCTGTCCAAGCCAGTTCCTTTTCCCTTGCTAGGAGCTGGGCATTGTTGTTGACTCTCCGTGGTCCATGGAGCCTGTTTAGGCAAAGTTCCTAGTGAGAGGACCATGTAGCTGGGCACTTGCTCTCTAGCTTCTATAGCTGAATGGATTGGAAGGGGTATTGGAGTTGTCAGGTGGGCTTAGCCATAGACCTCTTGCTTTCCTCTCCCATGAGCTGTGCACTTTTTGCCCAGATGCTTTAGGAAGGAAAGCTGCTGCCAAGACCAGTAGTTGTCATCCCATCACCTGCACCTGAATCTGGTGTAGGAAAAGCTCCTGATAAGGCCATGGTGTGTCACCTTGGCAACACTCTGGCACAGATCCTGGGGGACAAACGGAGGTGACTGGCCTTGCTAGCAGGCACCTTCCCTTCCCTCATAAGCCGGCTCTCAATTATCACTGGATCCTCTACAAAGAAGGTGCTGATGCTACATCCCTTCCTTCCTCATGACCTGAGCAGTGGAATCTCTGGGAGGAAAAACTCAAGCATGCTCAAAATTTTCCTGTTTGTATAGAGCTCCGGAAAGGACCATATATCAACATTTCACTGAATATTCACTTTTGATATATAATAAAGATTAATGATACTGAATCCCTACAAACAGCAAGCAAGTGAAAACTGGTCATTTCCTCTTTGTGAGACAGAGGCTTTGCTCTCCAGCAATTTTTGCAGATGGGGTTGGAATATTGTGCCTAGGATGCCACCCCTAGGCACAATCTTGTTTGTAGATGACCTTCTTCTTGATGGTCCCTGGGATTATTGCAATGCTAGATTAAATGGGTTTTAAGTCTTGAGTGTCTACCTAGGCCTCAATAAGAAAAAGGAAAATAGAGGTTTTCATAAATTGTGAATATGCTAATATATAAGCTTATGTTTAAATTTAGATACAATTAGTACAATACAGTGGGGTCTCGACTTACGAACTTAATCCGTATTGGAAGGCAGTTCTCAGGTCGAAAAGTTCGTAAGTCGAATCTTCATTTCCCATAGGAATGCATTGAAAACCATTTAATCCGTATCTGCTCTTTTCGTCCATAGAAACTAATGGGAAGCTGCTATTCTGCCTTCTGCCACTAGAGGGGGATATTTTTTCTTTTTTCCTTTTAACCTAAGATGACTTAGCTTTAAAAAAAGGGGGGGGGGAAGAGTCCGTAACTCGAATCTAAGTTCGTAAGTCGAGTCCATATATTCCTATGAGAGCAGTTCGTAAGTCGAAACGTTCGTATGTCGAGCCGTTCGTAAGTCGAGACCCCACTGTATCAATAGGAGGGAAACACATTTCATCATATTGGGACAAATTGTGACCAGGTCCTGTATGTCAGTGCCCTGTTTGCGTTCAAGATGCTTCTAAATGTTGATGGACAGTGCCAGATCCACTCTTACCTCTTTAGCCTGAATCTCCAGGGTAATCCTGTTCAATCAATCCATCAGAACATAATGTTTAAATTAAGTTAAACTAATAGTTAAGAGTAATCTAAAAAGTGGTGACAAGAACAAAAGTGGGCTTTGTTGTAATATTGTGACAAAACTTCAGGGAAGATGCAGTCAGTGCATGGCTTCATTAATAAACCATGTTTGATCCCTCCTTTTGCACTAATTTGTACACACATAAAAATGTTTGTAACTGTATATATCAGGAGAGTATGGACATTTTATTAACACAGCTACAGCAATTTGATACCACCTGGACTGTCATAACCCCCCTGCCACAGAATCATGAGATTTGTGCTTTGTGGAGGTACTTGTAATTATGTGTTAGACCATTCTATTGTACTTCCTTGAACTACGGCAGAGAATGGTAAGTATCTCAATAAACTTTAAATCCCAGGAATCTTCAGTGTGGAGTTGTGGCAATTAAAGTCGTATCAAGCTGCTCTAGCTGTGTTATGTACATACTGTACTAAGGCTATGTACTCGATTTGTCTTGATTTAGGAAAGAAATGCATGAAACCAAAGTTGAAGGAGAATGGTCAGATGTGGTTCCTCGGCAAAGAAAAGGTAAATTTACAAATCATTTTATGATCAATACCCAGAAATGGGGGCACAAAGATTTTTCTTTTTGTTTTAAAAACAATATCAAAATTTAAAAGTGCTTGGTGCACAAGCCCCTGTTTGGCCCATTTACTCCCTTCTTTAAGGTCTATGATGTGTCTGATTTGTTGGAGCTATTTCAACCTTGAATGCTGCCTTTAGTAGGTATGACTGGGAGGGATCTTCCGGGACTGATGCGATTGCCAGTCTGTCCAACAGTAACCATTCATTTCCTCCTACCTCTGAATTCAAAGAGAACCACAACTCTCTGCTGAGACCTTTTTTTCATTCTCTGTAGTCTGTTGGAGTCAATCAGTTTGCTGAAAGCAGTGAGTCTGGTGAGTCCTGTTGCTTAAAGCAGTCATGTTTTTAGCTTGCTGTTATGTATTCAATTGTACATAATGAAATCTTCTATTCTTTATCTTACAAATATCTCAGAGTGAGTTATTGAGACTCTAAGTGTCAGTTGATGAGAAAAAGGAGTGGTTTACTCTGGAACACTTGAAGCTAATTCTGCTCTGGGAATCCCTGCACTTCTGCTGCACAGCTAGAAAAAAATTAACCAAGAAATTCAAAACTCTGCAACATGAATTTCATATACACCAGCATGAAAGCAAAAAGGTTATAGTCATTTTGGTTTCCCAATGCAAGTCACTCAGAGGCTTATAAATGGCTTTGCATCTGGGGCACAAACTGCTCTGCACTGATTTGTGATACATTCCAAACCACCAAAGTTGCCTCCATGTTGGATTAGGGCAATCCTTGTAGATCCCATCTAAATCTATTACCTGGAGCCAGAATTGTCTTGTCTGCCCATCCACCCAACAACACAACTAAAGAAACTACAGTGGTGCCCCGCATAGCGACTTTAATCCGTTCCAGGAAAAACGTCGCTATCCGGAAACATCGCTAAACGGAATGTAAAACCCCATAGGAACGCATTAAACTCCGTTTAATGCGTTCCTATGGGGGGAAAACTCTCCGGTAAGCAAAGATTCCCCATCCAGCCGCCATTTTTGCCACCTCGGTTAGCGAGGGCAGGGTGCGAAAACGCTGCAGGTGGCCATTTTCTTGATCTGATGGCCATTTTGGAACCGCCGATCAGCTGTTTCCCTAACATCGCAATGCGAAGATTGGTAAGCGAAACGCTTACCGATCATCGGAGTGTGATGTTTAGCCTATTAAAACATCACAATGTGATTGTAAAAACGATCGCAAAAATGTGTCACTATGCGGATTCGTCGTTAAACGGTGCACTCGTTATGTGAGGCACCACTGTACTTTGGCCCCACTTCTAACTGACACCCTATGGCCACTTTATGCACAAAGAAGGGGACAGAAAGTTGAAGAAGGACAATAGAAGCTGCCAATGGGATCACACTACTTGGCGGGATCAATAATCAACGCTGCCTTTACATCTTTACAGATGTGAGCAACCATCAGTGGGAAGGGAACAAACAGCCCAGGCTTGCTGGAAAGTGGAGACAACAAACACAACAAAAGCAAGAGCAACTTATAAAACATCTGCCTCTTTTCTGCTGACGGAGCTATAACCAAGATCTTGTTCATTCTTTCGCTATCTACAATACAAACAACACAAAGCAGGGATTGGATTGATATGGAATGCTACATAAAATGTTTGCTTATAATTATTTCTAGCACCCTTTTGAAGCTCTGGGATAAAACATTTCTAATTATTCATCGGGCCTGTGGAACTCCTAGGTCTCTGTAATAAGGATTTAGCAGAACAACAAACAACATACAGGGATCCAGATGAAAGTGAAGAATTTGAAGGGATTACTTACCCTAAAAGAACAAATGGCTGTTTGATGGAGTTACAACAATACAAAGAGTCAGACAGGGAGAGAAAAATAATGCTAATTGATAAATACGTAGCTGCTTAAGTATTAAATTGATCTGTTGCAGAGTTGAAAAACGAGAAATACCTGTAATTTTCCTTTTTAACAGAATGACTCCACACTTAGCTTTTGAAATTGTGTGTATGATGGTGGATCTGAAGTGAGCCTCCCTCCCACTATCTTTCACATTAACATTCACACTGTAAAGCCAAAACTTATTAAAATGTAGGAAGACAAAAATGTGGTTGGTTTGGGGTATGGCAGGAGATTTGATATGGGGCAGGATGAAAAGAAAGTGAATGCTGTTCTGTCATTACTCGCCATCCTTCTCTTTCTCTGTGCAATTGTAATGCCTACTATGGCCACAATGCAGGCATTCCTGACCTTGGGTAACCCAGGTGTTCTTGGACTACAACTCCCAGAAACCTCAGCCAGCACAGCTAGTGGTGAAGGCTTCTAGAGGTTTTAATCCAAGAACATCTGGAGACTCAAGGTTGGGAACCATTGCTCTAGTGGAACAGCTTGCCACCCTTGGCAGGAGGATTCTTCTCATGGAAGCAAAGCAGAAGCATCCTTTTCTCTCTCCTCAGGTATATTTTGGGGACACCTTTCGAAATGGTAAAATCCTTTGTGTAGGCAGAGCACAGGGTGAACATGATGGTTTGCAACTTCGCCGTCAGCCATACCTTGAGTGAAAACCTTCTCTCTGTGTATAGATTTGGATTTGGTGTATAGACCTCTGTGATTTGGGATCACACAACATTCTATATCACAAAAGGATCCTACATGAGCAGAGCAGGCCCTCACCTCCAGAACTCCCTCTCACTGGTGGCAGGAGGGCTGTTAAGCATATGAAAGTAGGAGCCAGGCTGCAACCCAAGGAGGGTTGTGACTATCCAGCAGTCTTTCACATAATGTTGCAAAGGTTATACCAATGATCTTCTGCTTTCTCTCGAATGCTTTTTCCACATGTTACAGCCGTGATCCAGGAAGATGAATGTCCATTGGAGGGCATGTGGTCTCCACATTTAAAAGCTGATTGAAGATTTCATGGAAAGTCACTGTGCCAAAAAGGCATGTATAACGAAGGAGGAGACATTGCGAGCGACTGGGTGATCATCCACATAATAAGCAGCTTTGAAGCCTCTGCATGAGTGGAACGGGACTCACCCCAGATGTTCAGGGTGGAACACCATCATTGCTGTGGTCCTAGAAAGCTTCTGGTGGCCATATTGTTTGACTTGTAATCAAAAGCTCAGCATAGAACACATTTCCAAGGTGAACAGAGTAGTTATATCTAAACAGTTTGAAGTTTAAACCAGATCTGTCACTGGGACTGAATCAGGGGCAAGAATTCAAATGTTTTGGTTCTACCTAATTGTAGGCTTAACTGACAGCAGGCTACTTTTCACCGCCTTAATATTGTTAATCATTTAAGTGGAGTTGAACCTTTAACATTCTGAATTGTGGACATCATAATTCAGATTTCTGTTTTACAGAGGAAAGAATATCTGCATGATTAGTGTAGAAAGTATCATGCTAAGGAGTTGTGCTCCTAAAGCCTATTACAGTAAATCACATTTTATACACAGACATTACCATTTTTTTCTCTTAACTTTAACGCCCTTTGGGTATTAAACTTCAGTGATACCCTGAAAATCCACTTTAGACGGGCAGAAAGAGGCGGTTTGCGATTTACCTGTGTGACATGTCTTGCAGGTGACAAGTATTAGGCAACCAAATCTCAGCTAAACATGGGATTCTCTCTGTCTTAATTCACTTGGAAAGAAAGGATAATTACCTGAACTGGATTTCTGCACCCATGTGAAATGGACTCCAGGGACTATCTTGCTGCAGATTAAAAGGCAGTAAAACCATCAGAAAGAAGGATGTGCAAGTAAATCTGTGCTTATGGTCTACATCAAAACTGGGAAACAAATCCTGGAGCAGATTATGCAGAGGATGGATTTTTAATGACTGAGAATTCAGATTCTCCAATAATAATAAAACAAATGGCTATGTGGTTTTGCACATGTGTTTTCCCTTGTGCAGAGGTACAGGATTTAGATGCATGGTTTCAAGGACAGATCTGTGTGGTACATACAGAGACAGGCTGGCGCAGGGTTCCAAAGTTAGCTACAAGACATCTTCATAGAATAAGTTTACAGTTAATGGCAACACTGAACTAGCTCCCAACATGGAAGGCTATTAAGCTATCATGGAACATGGAGGGAGGCATATTTTAGACCTCAGATCAGAATCTCTACCTTCTCAGTCCTGGTATCTTCAAGTTTTTGTTTTTCACACATACGCACACAGACACACACACACACACACACACACACACACACACACACACACACACATGCATGCTTTCATTAAAGGAACAATAAAAATAAAACACACTAAAGCAAACGTAGTTTGGTACCTTTAAGATGAAAAGATAAACAAATGCACCTCAGTGCAAGCTTTTATGGATACAACCGACTTCTTCAGATACTAAGAATGGTCAACCTACTATTTAAAAGCACCACAAACAAACATGGATATATTAGCAACTCAAAAGAAACCATAAAAAGCAGCAACTTCCCATGAAATTAGACCCATAGATTAAACTCAAAAATGTCAATAAATATATTTTTTCTCCTGTACATAAATTTTCAAGCACAAATGTCTACCTGGAAATAAAGGGATATTTTGCAGAATTAGAGTGAAATGTCTGTAATATATCCCGGGTGGGGGGATAATTCAGAGATGTAGCAATCTCTATTAGAAGTTTGGCTATACAGTAGAACTCCCCTAATCCCGTGGATACTGAAAACTGCAGATAAAAGCAAATAGTTTAGAGAGAAAGTGTGGTAAAAGGGGGGAGCATTTTTTGTCTTTTAAAGCAACACTTCTTTTGCATTACAGTGGTGCCTCTCATCACGAGAGCACTGTTTAACGACGAATTCGCATAGCAATCTAATTTTTTAGATCGCTAATGCGATCGCATTGCGATGTTTTGTATAGGCAAAAATGGCGGCACTATGGAGGAACATCGCTGAACTGTGAGTTTTGGAGCCATAGGAACGCATTAAAAGTTTAATGCGTTCCTATGGCTTTTTACATTCCGTTTAGCGATGTTTTTGCATAGTGATGATTAATCCGGAACGGATTAACATCGCTATACGGGGCACCACTGTATATACAGGTTTCTAATAATAATCATGTGCTTCAAGTCAATTCTGACTTATGCCAATGCTTTGCAGGATTTTCCAGGTAGAGAATACTCAGAAGTAGTTTGCTATTCCCTTCTTCTGGGGGCATTCCAAGACTGGACATGCAGCTTGCCCACTGGCTGATTCTTCTCCCTGGAGTCACATTGGGGAATCAAACTCCCAACGTCTGGTTCCACAGCCAACTATCTCACTGAACTATCCAGCCAGAAACAGACAAGTCTCTCCATTTTACTTTCGCCTGCATTCTTGAAGCCTCGTGTTTTTTCTGCCCCATATATGTAATTAGGAAAACATGGCAAATTCTTTAAAAAAGAACGAATATGCCATCTCCACCCAACCATTGTAGCCAGATTCAATAGGTACAGCTAGTATTAGCAGAGAGAAGATCATGCTATGGCTTCCATGGGTCAGATGGGGGTATCTGTCAGGTTCTTCCACGCATGCTCAAACAAACCAAACCAAACTCCACCTCCAATAACTCTGCAGTTCTTTCCATTCTCAATATGACATAAACTTTCTGGTTATCCTGTAGCTTTGCAGCCAAAATTCTGCTTGTCATCAGTGTTTGATACCAATGGATCTGACAGCTGGCATGAGGTTCACTCAGCCTTCCATCCTTCTGAGGCCATTAAAATGAGTATCCAGCTCACCGGTGTGTGTGTGTGTGTGTGTGTGTGTGTGTGTGTGTGTGCGTGCGTGCGCGTGCACGCACACCCGCGTGCGTGCGTGCGTGCAATGTGTAGCCTGTATAATTTAAAAACTGTAAATTGGCCAGAGAACTGTAAGTGCTATGGGGCAGTATATAAGCAGCACACTTTGCTTTTTTTAAAAAATCCAAATTCTCTCCATCTCACATGGGGTTTGCCCTTCTTTTTCTGCCAGTGAAAAGTGACATGAAGCTTGATATTGTGGTTATATGATAAAAGGAAGCATGAGGGGGATTTTCAAGAGAAGTCTGTTTTCTTTCACAGGGACTGCCACTGCTTTCAAGATGAGCACTTGCCTCTCTGAGTGCATGTCAGCTCCCTCATGTTAAACTTTGTATATTTGTACATGAGCAGAGGTGATGGAATGTACCACAAAATCCTCAGTGCTTTCTTCTCACAAGGAAACTGGCAATGCCGCAGATTACCGGAGAGACGCAAAGGGGCCTGAAACAATAAAGTAGCAGCAAATGTAGGACATGCAGAGATTAAGGAAGGGTTTGGACTGAAGTGACAGAAAATAAGTTTCATGAGCTTTCTGAACGCGAGTAATAGGAATTAGGAAGTCATATCATGTTCCCACTCTTTCATATACACCATCTCTCCAGCTCATTCAACGGTTCCCTGTCGCCCACCAGCTCCGACTCTTTCTTCCTTTTTTGCTTCCCCCCCCCACTCAAATTAAATAAATCTTGCTAAAACAATTGTGAATTCTAAAGGCTTTTGTGTGTTGCCACTTGTTTGGCAAAGAAATGTCCTATCGCCCTGCAGTTTCTCTCCATCACACCCACCTCCCCCTTTTCTGCATTCAAACTATGCCAATCCGTGGCCTGCTCCTTAAAAAAAATGAAATAAGCCCTCTGTTCATAGTGACAGTCAATAACGCTACAGCATAATAATCAATTGCTATTTGTAGCAGCGGGGCAAGCAGTGGGGGCAGATCAGCGCAAATTACTGTCACCGTGTGCTGTCGGGTTACTGCAGCCCGCCTGTATGCTCTAAGACAAATGATACCACATTCGGTGCAATGAGACAGTATTTAGTCATACCTGTTCAAGAGTGCCACGCTTAGAGCTGGCTTCGGATTCAGCTGGAATAATAACAATAATAACAACAGTAACAACAGAGGGGGTGGGTATAAATCTACCAAATGGAGAAGGGAAGTTAAAGTGAATTAATGCAGCCCTCAACACCACTTGCCAGATTTTAAAGTTAAACACTCCTGATTTAGCTTCTACCTGGAAATGGGAAGATTACAATTACCTAGTGATCCAGAAAGAGAACAGATAGCAATACAGCCATTTCCAGTCAGGTCCTCTGGGCTGCTGAACATTAATGTCTCTGAAGAATGTCATGAGGACATTTTGTTCATAATCACCTGTGTCACCAATAATAACGATCTAGCAAAGAAGATGGGCAGATAAACACATACACATTTCCCTCTATAGATGAGAGACAAACACACACACACACACACACACACACACACACACACACACACACACACACACACACCACAGATTTTCACTCCATAGACAAAGGGGTGCAGAGTGGTGTTGCAGATCATGGCAAATTGGCCATTGGATATCCTTCTTTTTCCTCCGTACTGCACTTGAGGAAAAGAGAACTCAGCTTTTGATCTCAGTGGGAAACAGAGCTGTTATTGGAGCACGAAGGGACTCTGGAAGCAGGAGGTCAAACAGGTAATTTTAAAGACAGAGTTGTTCAGTTTCACTCTCCATCAACACCTTTCCACCTCTGAGCAAGGTAATTTGCGGCTCTCCTCTGTGTCTCCCGACTGATGCAAGATCGTGTACATGGACGGAAGAGAATGGGCAATGCATTAACTATAGATTAAAGGCCATCAATTTGTAAAACAGATTGGGCTGAGATTACACATCTGGGTAAGACAAAGGCTGAAGAAGATGCTTATACAGAGGTTTCCGTCTGTATGCCAGAATGTATCCCTTTCTGTTTTAGAACCTTTCCAGAGGATAAAGGATGGATTTTATCCATTACACGATCAGTGATTGTAATCCAGTGCCAGCAGAGGAGAGCCCCATTCCTGTGTAGTGAAGAAGAATATTCAGAAGACGGGACATGCCTATTGCTTTTTGAATTGTTTCCATAGGACTGACTAAATACTATCTCAACACTATGGGGCAAGCTGACTTGAACTCTGAGGTCTGAGCCAAAATCACCCTTCAATGTTATCAGTGTGTTATCCGCCACTTTCTTCAGCGTCCCTCTCCCTCCCTCTCCCCACCAGAACAGAGGTTAAAAAAGAAGAGGAGGAATTTATAGTGGCGTCAATGAAAACTTTTTTGTTTAATTGTTATTGTTAATTCCCACATGTTAGACAGGCAATGAATTGCATAAAAGAGAGAAGCTTTAGAAACCACCTCTCCCTGTTCCCAATCAAGGTTGGAGCCCACATATTGCTATTAAGTTAAAAATAATAAAAATTATAACAGGTCCTTCCTTCCTGCCACATAAGTACAGTGGTGCCTCGCATAGCGAGGTTAATCCGTTCCGGATTAACCTTCGCTATGCTGAAGCATCGTTGAACGGGGCAGGGATTTCCATTGGAACGCATTAAACATGGTTTAATGCGTTCCAAATGGGCCAAATACTCACCGTTCAACGAAGCTTCGTAATGGCCGGCAGCCATTTTCGCGCCCTCGCCTCGCTTAACGAGGGCGCGAAAACGCTGCGCGCAGCCATTTTGGGCCATTTCCGGGCTTCCGGCAGCCATTTTGGCCACCGAACAGCTGATCGTCGGGCTTCGTTTTGCGAAGATCGGTAAGCGAAACGCTTACCGGTCTTCGCAAAGCGAATTGTGCCCTATAGGAAAAACGTTAAGCGATCGCATTAGCGATCCGAAAAAACAGATCGCTATGCGATTTCGTCGTTATGTGGTGCGCTCGTTAAGCGAGGCACCACTGTAACAGAATATGTAGCCTGACACTTCTTTACGCAGATATCTAGGTCCCTCATTTATTTTATTTTATTTTTATTTTTTATTTTTTTTGAAGGATGCAAGGCCCAACTTCCTCACAACGAGCAACCAAACAAAACATGTCATTTTTAGCCAAATTCACCCTTCACTTAAATGATGATGCAAGACATGTGCATAAAGTTCAAATGCTGCAGCAAGAGGCTTAAATTCCGTAACTGGAGTGCAAGTTTCTGTCATAAAGTAGTACTGCTGAATAAGATAGTAAGATACAATCTCAGTGACCACAGCTGAGGGAGAGGGCAAATCAGATATCAACCAACCACCAACTCTCTCTCTCATTCTCTCTCTCTCTCTCTCTCTCTCACACACACACACACACCACACACACACACACACACACACACACAGAGAGAGAGAGAGAGAGAGAGAGAGAGAGAGAGAGAGAGAGAGAGAGAGCGAGCTTGAATCTTCTCATGCAGAAAGATGTTGGAAAATGTTTTCCCCTCTTAGGTTGTAATAGTTTGCCACTGGTCTCACAATTGTCCATCTGTGACATGAAACAGGTCAGCTGAAGGGTAAACATATGTTAAATTTGATGGCATGCTGTGCGTGCTGCAGAGTGTAGATCTACTTTGGATCAGGCTATCTTTTTCTACCCTGCCTTTCAGTACCAGCAGGCAGGAGAGACTAATTCAGTGATCTTTCTTTCTTTATTCGTATCAGAGCACTGCACAATTTAAAATTATGGATGTATATGGAGCATAGGTAAAATTAAAAACAAATTTAAAATGTTAAAAGGATTAGACTATTTTTGACCAGAAAGTGGGATACTTCAATAGCATTATCTTGGCCATCTGCTAAATCTTATACACATGGTAGAACATAAACTGCATGCATGTAAGTGCTGCATTGATTGAATGTCTCCACAGTCACAGAAAAATTGTCCTGTATCCAAGCAGCCCTATTTTACATGTTCATTTTTCAATCTTCCTGCTTCACTTTAAAGTCTATTAAATGACTTACAGATGGCCCAGCCAGAGCTTTGTGCTGAGGGAAGACACTCTTCAGAATTTATCCATTCGGTGAGGTGTGCTGTTTTTGTACTCCATAGGTTTATCCTAGCCTCTTTTGGATTCATATTTAGAGCTTGAGATGTGTGCAGAAAATCTTTCATCCATTTTAGCCATCATGTAGGGGTTGGTGTTCATGAGGTGGAAGGGTCTGGTGCTGTATTATATTATTCATTATTTGCTATCATCTCTCAATGTATTTCTGGAGATGCAATGCCACCCAAATAATAGACTTCTTCAATTGTGGGGAGTTAGATTTCAGCTAGCCAGTAATAATCCTGCATGATTCCTAGAGAGTGACATCCACTTTTTTGCCATGTGCTGATTTATGCCATATGGCACTAGCATATTCTGGAATCAGGAATTAGAAGAGATTCAATTTTAGGTTTTAGGGGCTAGATGGTTTGCTATCATTCACTCAAGCACTTCATTTAAGTGGCATAGTAGGGAGATTGGCCTATATCTTTTGGAGTCTGGCAGTTCTTTGCCTGCTTTCAGTATAGCAATTATTTTGGTCTTCCACCATATTTCTGGAATTTGTTTACTCATCCAGCAGTGATAAGAGAACAGTTTTGCTTCCATTCCATAGTGGACGTGAGCCTAACTTTTCAAGGTGTTTCAAAGGGAGGAAGCAATGGATATGGTTTAACATGAGGTTTGGGATGTGCAGATACAAAGAACTGGAAAGAGAACAAAGATTATTTTAACCCACAGCACATTACTTAAGAAAGAGCTGTCAGGATTGATCCCAGCCAGAACAGAGCCATTGACCTAGAGGTGAAAGTCTCAGAATTTCATTTCCAAACCTCTGAGCCATGCAGAGGTTTGGAAGAAACACTAACAGACTTTGGAGGAAGGGTGTAGAGGGACAGCCCAAGCAAAATGTTTGAGAAAGAGAAACTGTACCTGCTGGCTAAGCAAGCTACAGTAATAAGCTAAACAGAGTGATGAAATATATTTTGACTGTAGACTTCAAGTGGGATTCACTCAAAACTTTTTTTCCCCAACACTGGGCCCCACAAAACTCCTTGCATGCTTCTTTTCTTCAGAGATCTTTCGGTGCCTATACAAGTCTGTCCAAAGTTAGATAGGGCATGTTTGGGAATGCCTCAAATGTCCCCAGAAACTGAAATAAGTGTCATATGACACTTTGCAAATATTAAGACGGTCAAGTGGCAGGATTCACTTGGTTGAAGGAGGATGTCAGCTGTTTTGGTTGATTGGCTGAATCTAGCATGGAGACTCACGGTATTTCGGGGAAAGAGAGGTTTCAGCATTTGCTCTGTAGTGATGTGGGAAGTTATTAAACTACA
Organism: Pogona vitticeps; assembly: GCF_051106095.1. Lineage (NCBI taxonomy): Eukaryota > Metazoa > Chordata > Lepidosauria > Squamata > Agamidae > Pogona > Pogona vitticeps. The sequence goes on along the minus strand of NC_135783.1, from coordinate 218,650,674 downwards.
CTTTGATTTTTACACTCACTCACACATACAAACACGTGTTGAAGGGAAGTCTGTGTTCAAAAGGCAATATTCTTCTTCTCTCCTTCTCTATTTAAGCATAGATCTTTCTCCCGCTGCATACTACTAGAATATTTCTCCTTTCATTAATTCAAAAGGATAATTGCACAAAGGAAATCAAACATCTGCAGGGGTGTGTGTGTGTGTGTATGTGTGTGTGTGTGTTCCTGTCTGGAAATGCAGTGCTGGAAAGTGTTATCTCCTCAAAGGTTGTTTTAGTTACAAGAGTAACGCTTCAGCTTGGCAACTGAAAACTTGCATGTGTTTGATTTTGGTTTCCTGCAGAAATATAAGATGCCAAACCAATATGGCATTTTTCCCTGAGAGAGGGCTTGACTGATGGAATTCTCTTCTGTGAAGGAAGGGGTGACTTAGAATTAGGCTTTTAATTAAATAGAATAAAAGAGAGTTGAGTAATTTGTTTCTCAAGTCAGTGAGTACACTGCAACCTCCTGGGCACTAATCCTACTCAGTTTTTCAGTCATCAACAGCCCTGCCTGTCTAGCACTGTTACATCTCCCTCTTGTCTGCTAAGAGCACACAAGGCCTCCAGTTCTTAGGCCCTGCATTTTCCAAACCAGCTATAGTAGTAGACGTAGTCATAGTAGTAGCAGTGGTAGCAGCAGCAGCAGGAGTAGTAGTAGTTCTTTCAGAGAAGACAACATACAACATCTGTGAGCATTCTATCATTCACAGTCCCCTCTCCTTCCACCACAAAGAATTGAAGTTAATAAACATTCTAGAATACCACACAAATTTAGTCTACATAACAATGGAGGGGAAGTTACATTTTTAAACAGCAACACCTTGACTCAGTCACCACAACCAAAAAGAAATCTGTGGAATTTTGGAAAAACTAAACTGAAACAAAATTCCCCTGCATCTCTAGTTGACTGATGGAATGCTTTGATACAGTACTTTCACACAGTGCCCCAATATTGTACACACTTACTTTGGAGTGAGTCCTATTGAATTTAATGAGGTTTACTTCTGAATATACACATATAGAGCCATACCACATATCAGCTTTGCACAGCTTTTGACCCAGCAGCCATATAGTTTGGTCAACCAGTTATTCTAATACCTTTCTGGTGTTGTTATCCTGAAGGAGAAGGGTAGGGGAAGAGGTGTGGTTCCATATAGGAACTATGTTTGTTTGACTAGGGAAGCTGTTGTTGGAGAACAATTCTCAGAATCTTCTCCACTAGGAAAAGGCCCTGATCTCACCCATTGGTCATGCTGGCTCTTGCTGATGGGTACTAGGGTAAAGGAACATCTGCAGTTGGCACAGTTTCCCTCTCTTCTGTTTAGCGGGACACATATGGTACAGTGGACTCAACTGCTGTAGGTACAGCACTATCTGTGTTATTATTCCCAAACATCATTCCATCTCCCCTGTAAAATGCCAAAGTTAAAATAATGCAGACTAGGAATGTGTGCTTGACACACATGGACGAAACCCCTCGATACATTTCCTTTCCTTTCTCTCTCCTCTCCTTCCATTTGCTCATCTTCCCTGGGTCTGAATGGGGTGGTGTTGTGTCCCCACTCTTGCCACAGCTCTGTAGGGTGTGGGATGTTGGAGGAGTGCAGAGGTCTCTCAACGGTACAGCAGCTAATGATTTAATAAATGAGTTCACATCAAGGAAGGCAAGGAAGGTTCCTTTCCATAGCAAGAACACACTCACTTTCTCTATTGGTGTGAACTCAGTGTTTTCCTTTGCTTCTCTTTCCCTTTCTCCACATGTAACTGTGTTACTTTTTTATAATTGTTATTTTTATCATTTAATGCAAGGAATCTCCTCAGGATGCAAATCTGCCCTGTAAGGAGCCAGTGGCCACTCTGGAAATGTGCAGATACCCCTGTTGTAGCTTGCAGTTATACATTGGTCTGAGAAGAGTACATATTGCTAATGCTGACCAATATAAAATACCAGAAAATGCAAACAAGCAACCTGTTTATTTATTATTATTTTTCCTGGCACAGTGGCTAAACTGCTGTACTGCAGCCAAAACTGTGCTCACAACCTGGGGTTCAATCCCAGGTAGCCAGCTCAAGGTTGACTCAGCCTTCTATCTGTCCAAGGTCAGTAAAATGAATACCCAGTTCACTGTATAGCCTGTATAATTAACTGGTAAACCACCCAGAGACTGCTTTAAGCACTATGGGGCGGTATATAAACAGAACACTTTTTGCTTTAAAAGTAAAAGTATTATACTTTAAAAATGTTTCATTAATATATTATTATAATTACTCAGATCAGTCTGCATTTACAAAGCAACAATTTGATCTCTGAATGCACAGCAGCTTCAACGTCTAGAATGAATCAGAGTCTCAGTGCTGAACTTCCCAGGATAAGCCCATTTCCCACAGCAGAATTATCCTTTCATTGCTTGGCCTCCCCATTACACTCATGTCTAATGCCTGTAGACTCAGTCGCAGAACAAGACGAGGTTGCATCTGATTAGAAATGTTCTTCCAAAGAGCCAGCACTCTGTGCTCTATTGATGAAAATTCAAAGTTATTTTAAACCTAGCATAAGCCTTGTAGAAGATGCCATACAAAGAGCTTGTGTCCTTGTTTTATCTCTTGGGATCATGGAAATGTATCTTGATGATCCACGGACAAGATCTGTCTTAGCCCTGGTGCAGTGACTAAAAGCAGAGAAGTTGGCATAGAAATCAAGAGAAGCCTATTGCTGCCCATTCCTCTCTTCTCTCCTGCATGGAGGCTTGGCCTGCTCCATTCTTGGGAATAGGAAATTCATGCCCATGTTGCTGTCCTCTAAGTTAGTATTTCTCATCCACAGGCAAATTGCTAAAGGTATCCACATATTCCCTTAGATGTTGCAATAAGCCACTCTGTGAACATGGAGCCAAACTTGACAAGATCTCTCTTGTTTCCACTCCCTGTGAGTTCCAGTTGTACTGTGACTCTTATCAGCAAGGTCCCTGTCCATCCAGATTATGTAAAAATTCATATTCCAGTGCTGTATATTTTCTGCTAAGGTATGCCTTCTTGTAGGTGTTTCCCTCTGGAACACCTATATTGCATACCTTTTCTGACCTGAGAATCTTATTACAATATTCAGGGGAGTACACAGTCCTGGGACTAATTTCATTTTCTTCTAGCTATCCATAAACAAAAATGCAGATATGATCAAGTCTTGGGAGTGGAGGGGAAGGCAGACCAGAGCAAAGTTCTCCACATCAATTTTCTCACAATGTTGCACAGGATTTGTAGTTCAGAAACCAGAAGTCAGTGAAATATTGCTTGTGCAGACATTGCCTTGCCCAATTCTGTGACTTCCCCCAGGTTCTTATTGAGATCCTGCCACAAGAGCTCAGCAATTTTTCTTGGACAAGTAGTGCACATAGAGTGCATGCCTTCTTTACCAGCAGGGGGTTGACAGCATTGCTAGTGTCAACAGGTTTTCCAGTTCTGGTGAGTTCTGGGAAGCCAAAGAAGCTCCACATTCTCAGAAAGCTTTTGATATACTCAGACCTGGGATAAATGGCCCAGTGATACATGAACATCAATGGAACCTCTCAAAAACCTCTCTTATGCTTGTCAACTTCTAGCACCACAACCAATAATGCACTCAAACCATCATCAACATTTATATCTGCTTAGGTGAATTTGGCTGGCAACAGCATTTTTGGCCTTAAAAATATGGTCTCTACCTCTCTCAACTATAAAGTATTCCTATAAATTTCTCTTCTACCTCCCTTAGCATTTCACTTTCATAAATTCCTTTTTGACATCCTCAGTACATCAACGACATCTCCATATCATAATTTTACTACTCATACGACCATTGCTGCTAAATGCATTGTCTTTTTTTGGGGGGGGGGGGAAGAAAACTATGCAGGCTTAGTCACAGACTGATCTGAGTACACGGCATCTGTAGTGTATTCCAGTGGTTCTTAACCTTGGGTTACTCAGGTGTTTTTGAACTGCAACTCCCAGAAACCCCAGCCAGCACAGCTGGTGGTGAAGGCTTCTGGGAGTTGCAGTCCAAAAACACCTGGGTAACCTAAGGTTAAGAACTACATGGTTTTCTTTCAGCAATATATCTGTAATGAAGAGTCAAGAGTTATGGCCTTTCAGTGCCTAAACATTTATTTGAGAACATGGGTGAAAGTTTTGGTCAGATAACACTATGAGCTTTCTCTTTCTCTGAATTTATGTTAAAATTCTTCTCCCTCTCCTCCTCCTCCTCTTCCCCCTCCTCTTCTTCTTCTTTGGATTTCTCATTTAATTTCATCAAATGTTGCCACTTCATCATAAGCAGGATCATTACAAATGCAAGGCAATAATTAAATTTCACACAGAAATAATTATTAACACACCTCAAGAAAGCCTCTGTTGTCTTTAAAATATTTCCTTTTGAAGAGTGGAGAAACTGTTGAAATCATCTGTGCATCTGTGATCACCGAATGCATCCATATTCAGAGGGACATTCATTAAAGGCACACTTTTTTTAAAAAAATGTGTCATGCTGCAATTTAACAATAAAATGTTCAATTATAGAAAAGGGAAATGACAGCACTTCTTCTCCAGAGCTTCCAAAATCTACTTCTTAGGATTAAACTTCCAGAATTTCCTAGGCAGTCTAACCATGGCAGGAATTCTAGGAGTGTAGTCTGGAAAAAGCAATAATTTAAAAGCTCTCTTCTACCAGTGATTTTTTTTCCCGACAGATGCTTCCCAAAAAGAGAATGTTATTTTAGAAGCAATGGGATGTAAAGGAATGCAGGCCAAAGAAGTATTGCAAGTTACTCAATATTTTTCAGTCATTCTCCTTCAATGTGATAGAAAATAAATTGCTTTTGATTCCCACCGCCAAAAGAGCACAATATCCATGGTGAAATTCTCATGGATGGGTGTGGGGATTTTGTATTTAATGTACAAGTTGCCCAAGGTTTCTGTGTGAGAAAGAAAAAGGAAGGGAAGGAGCGAGAGACAAGCCTGTCTTTGATTGTACAATCATTGCTCTGGCACGTTCGCAGGTTCCTATGTTTAAATGAAAGCCTGGGAAAGATGTTCTGAGGTAACTCTTCTCACAGCACTTTTTTAGATCAGAAAAGAAGGGCAGCTGGGGAGACCACAAAATGATGCAGAGATTGTGGAGTAAAGCATATCATGCCTCAGGCCACCTGAAAATAATAAAGTAAGGTCAACAAACACCACCAATAGTAATTCAAAGGACATTCTTAAGAGCCCTAAAAGTGAGGCAATGAAAGAGAGCCCCCCTATGACAGAGAAGGGAATCTTCGGAAACCAGAGGGCAGATTTCAGTACTAGATGTAGAAAAATGGGAAGGGAAACTGGCAGCCCAGTTTGTTATGACTTAAGTAATGGGAAAGTCTAATTTGTTTTAGTGGGTTTATATCAGTGGGCATTGGTGGAGGGGATAGCTACCCTGATGAATTTTCCAAATTGTAATCTGGATGTTTCTATATTCAGTTCTTAACAATGCTCTCAAAACATATGCTCTGAGAACTTACACACTGCGCTAAGGTACAGATATATTTTTTAAAAACGGCAAACACACACTGGTAAATATGTGCGTGCGTGCATGTCTTTACCCTCACATTTATGCACACGGGCATCTTTCTGCTGCTGCGTTCCTTCAGTGCTTTCCTGGCCAACTGTAAACTGATCACTTACAATTGTACTTGAGTGTTTAGTGACCAGAAAATGTACAAATGCTGCCTCTGCCAGAGTAACTGAAAGTGCACGAGCAGATTCAGGGAAACACCACAGGCAACAATTAGCCATCACAGTTACCCCTGCTAATACTGCAGAAAATTGAAATGTTTGCCTCACTGAAAATTGAAGAGCATTTCAGAAGTTTATCCAGAACAGATAAACAAAATCTGCCTTTAAAATATGATACACGCAGTGGCCTACTGTGTATTGCTGTTCTACATGTTAGGGCTTCAAAGTCCTTCTTTTGTTGAACCCGTCCTAGATCAATGCAGTGCTGCTGAAGTGACATTTCAAACGGGGGTGGGGGGTGGGGGTGGGAGTTGTTCCACATGGCAACGTCCATGAGTCTAACAATATCAAAAGAAGATTTGAGAATGCCCGAGCCTCATCTTCAACACAAAAAACTGCATTGTGTAATTCTTACAAATTAAATCACCAATGTAATATATGAATTAGTTGCCTAAGCAAAGACTTAACTTTCCTGCTATACAAAACCTAATGGGCAATTTAACTTTCTATGTCATTCTGCAGTCAAATTGGGCTGGAGTTTTGTACTGGAATTTGGCATTCATAGGGTCATGTCGCATTTCTCTCAGGTACCAATTGGGCAAGGAAATGCTTATCTATTTATTATGTGATAAACTGCAACAGCAGTCATCTAAAGAGCTTTGTGGTCTGATTGTTTGTACTATTCTGCAAGTGGTGTGAATATTTTGCCACTTCCAGATTGCTCCATCTTATATGGGCTTCCCCAAGACATTTTGCCCCCCTACCCCAGAATAAAGACGCAAAACCATAATTGTGGATTAAACATGGGCCACACTTTATTGAACACAATCAATGTTGCCAATCATTTGGTAAAGGGGGGTCCTGCCATAGTGTGGACTCAGGTTTGAACACATGGGTCAGAACGGACCCTTTAACAAACAAACAACTGGGCAAGTCGTCGGCCCAGGTTTTTCACCACCCTAAAGACCGCTACAATCCCGGCCAGTGAAAATTTGACCACCCCTGGACCTCAAGCCACCCTCTGCTTGTTGACTGCTGGTCTGGGTGCGTCCCCAGCACATCTTTCCCTCAAGCACTGTAAACGTACAATCCGCAGTGCTGGGAGTTCAGATGAGCTATATTTACCTGATATTGCTGTGGGACTCACCGGAAAATGCCTGTTTTTTCTGCACTACCTGCCACTGCATAGGGACTAGCTAAGCTAAGTCCGATGCCCGCCATAAAGCTCACCAAGCTCCAACAGCAGACCCTGTTTGATGTCTTCCAGGAAGACATCCAAACCTCGTTCGGATAGATCAGTGATGAAGAACTTATGGCACGCGTGCCACAGGTGGCACACAGAGCCCTCTCTGTGGGCACATGAGCCATAAGTTGCCATAGAGAAATACTTACCCGTCTTCCAATCCTGGATTTCAGCATTCCCTTCTGCTGGTGCAGTGACTTAGCAGAGCGGTGCAATGGTGACCATTACCGGTCTAGCCCAAAGGGGGATTGGAGGACCAGTAAGTATTTATTTGTTAATACTGCCCATAGAGGGGAAAAAAACAACAACAAGCATTTAACCCTTGCAGCACAGAAGCAGTTGTTTTTTTCTAAACTAAAACTTCAGCATTCGGGTTTGAATTGCAGTATTGACACTTTGAAATAAATAAGTTGATTTTCTGTTGCATTTTGGGCACTTGGGCTCAAAAAAGGTTCACCCTCACTACACAAGGCACTCAGAAGCAGCCACTGCCCTCAAGCAGCAGATTTTGCAGCACCAGTGTATTTTTGCCATCTATCCATGGCATGGATCCACATGAATTTTTGCCCATCTCCATTTACTCAGTTGTGGCACTGGCGTGAGAGGTTGGACTGGAAGCTTCTTCAAAGTGGCATATTTTCTCCCCAATTGTACTCTGCAAGGAGCTGTCCATGGAGTGCTCATGGTGTTGATGAAGAAGATGAGTCTTGCCAGGTCTCAGAGAATGAGCCGCTGTGCCAGGAAATGGCTGGGCTCCCCTGAATCTCCAGGCCAGGCAAGCAAATGTGAGGAGCAGTGGTGGAAGGGAAGGAGCGAGTCTCGTTTATTGTTACGGGGTGGCCACAGTGTTTGGGTATCCAACTCCAACCCCCTCCGAATGGCACCAGGGCTCACTATAATATGACACATCATATACTTGCTTAGAAGCTCAGACAGGGAACCCACAATGCCTAGCTCACTCCCTCAAACATGCATCAAGAAATCCCCACTCAGCCTTGAAATACTATGTTCCCAATTCCTGTGACATCACAAGGCCCCACAGCATGACTTCACAAAGACCCACCCCAGGCATTGGGCCCCAGATATAATGAAGGGATGGGGAAGATAATCCCGTGACAGCCCCTGACAAACAAGACAACATTCAAAACCATTCCGGACTTGTCCACTGCTGACAACTGGCTTCAACCCAGGTGTATCCACCGACCAATGTTCTGGTAACTTCATCACAAAGTTCCACCTGCCAACATCCACTGGATTCCACCAGGAATATCCACCCGTTCATCTCTTTCACTCCACTTCTGAAGCCAGCCTCCGCCAGCTCCCAAATGCTTGGGTCACACACGCCCCGGTGACATCCCCACGGAATGCCAGCCAGCCCATTCACATACACAGACACACACAGACACACACAGACACAGACACAGACACAGACACAGACACACAGACACAGACACACACACACACACACCAGCTACCCCCCGACACACACACACCCCTTCACTCCACCAGCCATTCACACACATGCCTGGGCTTCCGTCCACCGATATCCACCAAGCTTCCGACAGCTGGTTTCAGGAGGCTAACGTCCCCCAGCTTCATCCGCCAACCTCTGCCAGCCTCTGCCAGCCTCTACCTTGCATCCTCAGCCGGCTTCCGCAGGGATATTCCACCAGCTTCTGTCTGCAAACGTCTACCGACTTCCCCCCGATCCATCGCTGATATCCACCAGCTTCAAGCCATGGATCTCCACCAGCCTCGAGCTGTTAACTCGCAAGCCCAATTAGCAAGTTCATCTGTTTTTGTAAGAGAACTTGTCTTGGGCAGAAAGGCTGGGTCCCCTGCAGCCACTGCCGGTCTCTCTGCCGGATTGCCCTCTGGCCACTGGCCTCCCTTCTGGTTTCCTGCCCTGCCCAGCAAGCTCCTTTTATCTGCCAACAGAGAGGTGGGGCTCTGTGAGGTCACAAAGACCCAGGAAAGTGGGGTTGGGTTACCAAGGTGGCGGCAGCACCACCCTCAGGATTGGCTGAATCCTGAAGATGATGTCAATAGTTCCTCTGATCATGTGATTCATCCACAAAAGCTTGCATTTTGTATGTTTTATTATTAATTTGTGGCCTATTAATATATCCCCTTTCCTATTTAAATACACAATAAACTGCTGCAGATGTTCAACTGGGTTGGCCACATTGGGTCCAAGACCACCAGGCATCTAAATTCCTGAAACTCCATAATCACGACACAGTACCACTTTTGCATACTCGGTGCCAGGGCCAGGCCTATTGCCCTTCCCGCATCAACACGGCAATTTGCCAGACCCCTGTGGGAAGAGTCTCCATGAACTCGTTGGCTCCTGGAGCTAACTCTCTGAACTGCTTGATCTGTTGGTGTGATAATACATCCGCCCATCCTTAGCCTGTTTTAAGGGAATACAGGCTGCCCTTTGCAAAGATGGCAGCTGCAGCTTCCCTACCCTAATTGAAGCCACAGCCACCATCTTTGCAAAGGGCAGCCAATCTCCTTTTTTACACGCTGTAACTGCGAAGGCCTGATGGAGACCTCGGCAGCAGCTATTAAGGCAAGGGGGTGTCAGTGGGAGTGGGGTGGGGGCTATGGTAGGGAAAGGAAGGGGGTGTGGGAGTAGGCTGTTGGGGAGGCTGGCTGTGTGTAGGGGTAGCTGCCTATTGGCTTCTGATCAGCTGATCGGCATACGGTATGCAGAATGGGCTTCTGTGCCATGTGGTAAACTCTCCTGGGAGGAACCCAATTTGTGGATAAATAACTTGGATGTCTGATATCCAATCTTCACCAAAGTTGGCAGGCATGTTGGGCAAAGACATAAGAAGCTCCGTTGTAATTCTGGAGTCTCTAAGTACCTGGGGGGAGCTTTCCCAGGAGTCCTCTTTATGACTATATAACCCGGGGTTCTGTGATCCAATGCTCACCAATTTTTCAGGAGTTGAAGAAATGCATCTGAGGAAGCTTCCCTGCAAATATGGTGTCTCTAGGTGGTTGGGGGGCAGTGTTATAGCCATTTAAAGTGCAGATGAATCGACAGGTCAATTCATTGATTCATTGAAGAATATTCGTATATTTGTATTCATTGATCCGTCAACCCTGACGAATAATGGATCAAAACGAATCACCATTTTTAAAATTTGTCCCCATCTCTAATCTATATATAAATTATTGGCTTTCTTTTTTCTGGGCTTTCTTTTTGTCTCCTGACCACATGGCCTGGGGGTGGGGCCTAGGGGTGGGACTTCCTGCTTTAAAAGAGCATGTCCCAGAACCCTGGACCCTTTTCCCTAGGAAGCTGGGCTGAGGGCGAAGGAAGGTTAAAATAAATATAAGGAGACCCAATATAAGGTTGCATAGAAAGGCACTAAGTAAGATCCCCAGAGTTTAACGAATATAAATAATGTCAATGCCTGTAGACTGCATAGATGTGGTAGACATTGCAGGATGACATACTTTGAAACTGACTGCCTTCCCTCCACAAAAAAAAAGTTTCAATTCTTTATCATGTTGGATTTTAATTTTGTTCATGCAGTTGCTTGCATTTTCCTGTCCTCTTTCCTTCCTTAAAGGACCATGTACAGTAGCTAAAAGAGCACTTAACCAAAGGACTTCTGGGCAAGTTACATGGAAATGCTCTTCCATACCTCCTGTTCCTCTGACTGCATTGTCTTCATTAAACATCATGTTGCCAGAGAAGCTTTAAGCATAACCTTTGATATATATTTTGGATCTTTGTTCCACAAATGTCTTGATTGTCAATACTTCTGTCAAGTACATTCTTTCTGGCACCTGTTAGAAATGCTACAGGCTTGCATGCACACATGGCACCATATTGGAACGATGCAGTTGATTTGACATAATGCAAATAGGTAGAGTGCATGTTCTCCAGTATATTTAAACAGTATTGCACAGTTTGATTTATCTAGGAAAGCTTGTTTAAAATAAAAATGTCTACAAAAATCTAACGGGCTGTTCTCTGATGCATTGTGATCTTCGATATTCTTCACTCTGTAGAAATTATAGCGTTCTAGAAATTCTGAGTAGGATTCAATATTTTGTCAGATTGAAATATCTTAATTTATTTTTCTTCTGTGAGAAAACAAGGGTCTTTTTAAAGGTTCACTTATATTTTGTGTTGTTACTAGCTATATTGTGGGCAGCTAATGAAGGTCCAAATAGAAATGCTTAAATTTATCTCTATGGGGAGGGGGGCATGAGAAATATGGAAGTCCCATGAAAAGAAATAGAAGGTGTATGATTTTAATTTATTTTTTAAAAAATAAGTGTGCTGGTTGCTGGAAACTATTGAATGTTTTAAATTATTAATGGGATTTCCAACAGGGCTCCTGCTGTTCAGATTCAAATACCATCTGTCTGTCTGTCTGTCTGTCTGTCTGTCTGTCTGTCTGTCTGTCTGTCTGTCTGTCTGTCTATCTATCTATCTATCTATCTATCTATCTATCTATCTATCTATCTATCTATCTATCTATCTATCTATCTATCTATCTATCTATCTATCTATCTATCTATCTATCTATCTATCTATCTATCTATCTATCTATCTATCTATCTTCCCACCTTTCTCCCCTGCAGAAACCCAAGTGGTTTACAATACACATCTGAAAAAACAACGGGCAAAAGCACAAAGAGTAGATATAATTCAATAAATAAATAAAAACACAGGACGTTTGTATTTGGGTTCACAGCGTAACATTTAGCTCTCATAAGTGTAAGCTTTCTTAGAAACTGTGCCACAGAGTGTATTTTTATCTTTCAGGAGTTCAGAAGAAATATTGACAGTTCCTGGGTCCTAAAATGCATCACTGTTTCAAGTTAAATAGCAAGTTTGCCTCAGGCTGTACGTTCATGCTATGTGATCACTTGATATTTGGTCTATGTAGCGTCAAATGATAGAAGAATAAGGAACTGCTGTCAGAATTGGAGGGAATCAACCAACCATTGCGTAAGAGATTATTATTGTTTCTTTTTTCCTTATGATTTCAACTTCATGGTAATTAATGGCAGCTTCCAAACAGATTTGTGTGATTTCAGAAGAACAGCAGATTGGCTGGATAGGTCACTAAGTTAGGCATTTGGTTGTGAAGCCAGAGGTTGGGAGTTTGATTCCACACTGTGCCTCCTGTGAGTAGCGCCAGTCTATGTGGCCTTGGACAAGCTGTACAGGATGCCTCAAGAATAAAGGAAGGGTAAACCACTTCTGAGTATTCTCTACCTAGAAACTCCTGGAAAGGGTTGCCTTAAGTCAGAATTGACTTCATGGAGCACAATTAATTTAGAGGAACAGCAACACATTGTGTAATTCACTTTTGGCTCTGATCTCAGATCTTATTCTGGGCTTAGTAGCAAAATAATCAAAAGCAGGTACTTTATAGCATGCATAATTGGAAATATTTAATGGGGGGATCATAGTATTTAGCATACAAATGTAATATTGTTCTCAATCAATATTTAACCTTTAGAAAAAGCAGCTTAAGTGTACTAAGCAGAAAGGGGAAAGCTAATTGATACATGATATATTTAGTTCTCAGGTATATTCAGATGGCTAAAGTAAAATTAATTAAGTTATAGGCAATGCAGTAACACTAGGGAAATATATCTTTCACTTCACAGGCCTTTGGTTCGGTCAATAGGTATGAAAAATAGGGCTGGAGTACGCTGGCAATACTATGACCAATAATTCAAAAGTCTGAGAGTATCAGCAGCATGATAAATGCACACTAACATTTTAGAGGGATATAAGCAACCTGGATTAACAGAGTCTTTGTAGACTCTAACAGAGTTCATTGGCATTCACACTTTCTGAATGGTGCACCATTGCTGGCTCAAAAATGTGTGCAACCAGTAGTTTGATCTGAAGTTTTTAGACTTAGACCATACAGATGAGAAATTGATAAGTTCAGCCGCTACTCCTACTCTTTACTTAGTATGAGCTGTGCCAGGCAAACCATAGCTGGGATCCAAAGAAGTGTGGCCACAAGATGCAAGTACATGACTCCTGTTTTGTGAATTCTTCTTCTGTTGTATACTCTAAAGCAGAGGTCTCCAAACTACGAGCTGCATGCCACATCCAGCCTGCCTTGTAGTTTTATCCAACCCATTCTCTTCAGCATGTGGGGGTGCTGGCAGGGAGGTCCATGTGTGCATGTGTGCATGCGGGTGGGCAGTGTGTGTGTGTGTCCATGTGTGCATGCATGGGAGGGGGGAGGGGGCAGGCATGTGTGCGGGTGGCCAGCCACACATACACATGCACACACACGGATTCCTGTTCCTTTGGCCCTCAAAAATGTTGGAAATATCTGGTGTGGCCCTCACAGTCAAAAATTTGGAGACCCCAGCTCTAGAGCAAGCTAAGCCTGACAATGAACTCTAGAATTCAAAGCTAGGTCAAGATTTCTTGGAGTGTTTCAGAGTTTGTCCTAGTGTTAGCAATAGTAGTACTGTACCTCACTTTTACAGGCCATGAAATAAAACCGAGAATATATTTGTGCAGTATAAGACTTAAGCAAACAGGGGAATTCTCTGGATGTACTCTCATTGTTTCACACAACAGTCTTCCATGGAATCAAAAAAAGCTCTTCCACAGGCAGAACAAGCTTTCTCCAACTCCTTTCTGTCTCTTTCTCTGCCTCTCTGTCTCTCTCTAACACAGGGACACACAGAGTTTGATACCAGAGAAAATGGTTGTGCTATCCCCTGAATATTGTTATCTCTTGTGTTCTTTTTTTGTATTGATGTTTCTTGGTCTTTAATGGTGATTGTTCAATGATGATTATAGTTTAATGGCGGTTATTACTGTAGTTGTCTTGCAGGTGCCATTAGGGATAGGTAGGCAGGGCAGACATTTCAATAATGGAAAAAACACAAAGATTTCCTTGAATAAGCCATTGGTGGGATAGAAAAATGTTACCTGCTAATTTGTCCATCTTCCTATTTTAAAAGGAGTGAAAATAGAGGGGAAGGATCTCCATTTTTACATTCCACCAATGCATCAGGGTGACTTCTACCCAAGCCATGTAAGCTACCTTTTGGAAATAAAGTTGAACCAGTCAGATGCCATCTTAAAGTTCTCCCCTTAGACGTGGAGCGGTTTGTAAAAGATAGGGAAGATAAATTAGGAATTTGGATGGAAAAATGGCATCTGATGCTTCTCACCTAGTTACATATAATTTACCACAATTGGTATAGAGCCATACCATTTGCTTGCATAATTTGGGCAGGGCAAAGTGACTTTTACTTAGCAGACACATCTTTGTATGGATCCAAATTACTAGTGCAAAAGCAAAATTCTTGAACATAGCTATGAACAATTAAACATGGTGGGTAAGGGAAGTGCAAAGCGTCTAAGCCATTGGTTCCCAGCCTTGAGGCCCCAAATGGTCTTGAACTAAAAATCCCAGAAGTCTTTGCTGTTAGCTCAGAACCTTGAAAAGGTTTTGGAGGGGAGAGGTGCTAGACTAGAGCTAGTCCATAGCAAAGCAAAACAACCCTTTATCCTGGACACCTGTCATTCCATACAAAGGAAAAGCTTTTAGATTTTTGTGTCTACAGTATATCACAGAAGTGAGTACACCCCCTCACATGTCATAAATATTTTAGCATATGTTTTCATGTGACAACACTGAAGAAATGACACTTGGCTACAATGTAAAGCAGTGAGCATACAGCTTGTATAACAGTGTAAATGTGCTGTCCCCTCAAAATAATGCAACACACAGCCATTAATGTCTAAACAGCTGGCAACAAAAGTGAGTACACCCCTAAATGACCAAATTGGGCCCAAGTAGCAGTTTTCCCTCCCTGGTGTCATGAGACCTTGTGAAGGGTCATTTGGTTGGGCTTCCCTTGTTTTCAATAAAACACCATCAGACTGTTTGCCAAATAACTTGTTGTTGTTTATTACTTCACCCAACGGGGTTTCAACCATAACATGTTTGTTTAACTGAGTCTCTTGTTCAAGCAACAGCTCTCGCAAGGGCAACCAAAGGCTTTCATCCATAACGTTTCTCAAACTCTGGTCCCATCGACCGGCACAAACTTGTCCCTGACCCTCAGTTCCCAAACCCTGGTCAGTAGGACTTAGAAGCGGGAGGGTCTCTTCATCTCCCATCTATACCCAGGACAGGTCTCCCTCTCTTGGCGACTCACCCCAAGGTCCAGGAAGCATCCCACCTTCCTCAGTTCTTCTAAATGCCATGCCCGGCGAGCATCTCTTTCCCTTGAGTTGGCTTCTGTAAAGGTAGGAGGCCACTCTGATGTCACCCCCAACTCAGGCCTCTCAGAGTGCCCACCACACCACTTCACACTCGCTGCCACCAATTATAATGACTATTTAAGAAGGACAAAGGTTTCCTTCAAAACAAAACAGGTTTATTGAAATAACAAAATAAAATATGTAAATCACAGGTAGCTAATCAAGGTGTAAATCACTGTTTCTTATTTGATCAATCACAGACTTTCCCTCACTGACTACTTAGGCACACAGGCCTCTAAAAAAGCTCTTTCTCTCTCACACCCCAGATCTAAATCTTTCTCTCCCTTCACACCCCTTTTTCTTCCAGCTCCTCCCCCTTCAGCACCACCCTCCGTCACCCCATTGGCTGATGATCCACTGTCCAACTGTGACGGACAGGTGAGGTCAGGGCTGCCTGTTACAGCTTCCTTCACCTCCCTAATTTTCCTTCTCCATTCACGGGTCTCTGACTCACCCCAATATGATGGCTTTTGGGATAATCCTTTCTTCCTCCGATTCTCCGCTTCAGCTTTAGGCACCCAGACTTGTTCCCATTTTCTCATCCACGGGTCCTGCCTCCATATCCATTCCCAACCTCCAGGAATGTTGTCCCGTTCTGCCTTGATTTCTCCCAGCCCCCCTTCCTCCACCAACTCATGAACCTCCTTCCTTCTCGCCAATTCTTCCTTAAAAGGATTAGTTATGTTAACCCTTTCCATCTCTCTTCCACCTCCCGGGTGTCCACTGCTTTTGACACTCCTTTCCCCCGTGTATTTGCCTCTTCTAAATCCTGAGTATCTGAGCCTTGATCCCTTTTACGACTTAGGGTAGTCGGTGGACTAGTCTGAGTTTGTTTGGAAGTCTTTATGAGAGACAGCTCCACCAGAAAGACCCAGTAATTCTGGTCTTTCCCTTCACAGACCTATTAGTGTCACAATCTCAAGTGTGAAGTAGGAACAGATGTTATCACTCTCACTCTCCCAGACTGGTCACTGGAAGTTCCACATGGCACCTCATGGTCATGAACTATCTGAGGATCTGAAAAAACAAATTGTTGCTCTACGTAAAGATGGCTTAGGTTATAAAAAGATTGCCAAAAGCCTGAAAATGAGCGGCAACACAGTGGCCAAAACCATAGAGTGGTTTAACAGGACAGGTTCCACTTAGAACAGGCCTTGCCATGGTTGACCAAAGAAGTTGAGTGCCTGTGCTCAGCATCATATGCAGAGGTTGGCTTTGGGAAACAGATGTATGAGTGCTGCCAGCATTGCTGCAGAGGTTGAAGGGGTGGGGGTTCAGCCTGTCAGTGCTCAGACCATATGCCGCACACTGCATCAAATTGGTCTCCAGGGCTATCGTCCCAGAAGGAAGCCTCTTCTAAAGATGATGCACAAGAAAGCCCGCATACGGTTTGCTGCAGACAAGCAGACTAAGGACATGGATTTCTGGAACCATGTCCTGTGATCTGATGAGACCAAGATAAACTCATTTGGTCTCAAGCATGTATAGTGGCAACCAGGTGAGGAGTACAAAGAGAAGTGTGTCATGCCTACAGTCAGGCATGGTGTTGGGAGTGTCCTGGTCTGGGGCTGCATGAGTGCTGCCGGCACTGGGGAGCTACAGTTCATTGAGGGAACCATGAATGCCAACATGTACTGTAACATACTGAAGCAGAACATGATCCCCTCCCTTCAAACTGGGCGGCAGGGCAGTATTCCAACATGATAACAACTAGAGATGGGGACGAATATAAAAACAGATCGGCTTTTTCAATGAAAATAGCCAATAAGTATTTGTCCTTTCATATTTGTGGGTTCCAGAGACCCCCACAAATACGAAGGGATGAATATTTACCGATTTTTATTTGTCCTTCGGTATTAAAAACAGAAAACAAAACCCTATTCTGCCTACTGGCCACCAGTAATCTGGCAGAGGATAGGCAGCCACCCCACAGCCACCCAACCCCACAGCCTACCCTCCCACCCCCTTCCTCTCCCTACCTTAGCCCTCCCAACCCCCACCGACACCCCCTTCCTATTAAAAAACAACACAATTCTGCTTACTGGCTGCTGATCAGCTGATCGGCAGCAGATAGGCAGCCATCCCCTCCCACAACAAGACACCCCAACAGCCAATTCCCTCCTCCCCTTCCTTTCCCTACCTTAGCCCCCACCCCCACCGACACCCCCTTAGCCTGCCTTAAGAGAATCAGGCTGCCTTTTACAAAGATGGCAGCTGCATCTTCCCTACCCTAAATGGAGCTGCAGCCGCCATCTTTGCAAAGGGCAGCCAGTCTCCCTTTTTACATGCATGGCTGGGAGGCCAGAAAGAGACCTTGGCAGCAGAGATTAATGAAAGGGGGTGTCTGTGGGAGTGGGGTGGGGGCTAAGGAAGGGAAAGGAATGGGGTGGGTAGGCTGTGGGGGTGGCTGGTTGTGGGTGAGGGTGGCTGCCTATTGGTCTGCAATCAGTTGATCGATGGCCGTTAGGCAGAATGGGCTTCTGTGCTGTGTGGTAAACTTTCCTGGGGGACTCAATATGTGGGTGAATAACTTGGATGTCTGATATCCAATCTTCACCAAAGATGGAAGGCATGTTGGGGAAAGACATAGCAAGCTCCGTTGTGATTCCGGATTCTTTAAGTACAGTGGTGCCCTGCATAGCGACGTTAATCCATTCCAGGATTAACGTCGCTATCCGGATTCGTCGCTATGCGGGGGGAAAAAACCCATAGGAACACATTAAACTCTGTTTAATGCGTTCCTATTGGGGAAAAACTCACCGGTAAGCGAAGATTCTCCCATCCGGCCGCCATTTTCGCTGCCCGGTAAGCGAGGGCAGGGCGCGAAAATGCTGCGGGCGGCCATTTTCTGCACCCGGTGGCCATTTTGGAACCGCCAATCAGCTGTTTTCTAAACATCGCAATGCAAAGATCGGTAAGCGAAACGCTTACCGATCATCGCAATGTGATGTTTAGCCTATCTAAACATCGCAATGCGATCGCATTAGCAATCGCAAAAAACGTGTTGCTATGCGGATTCGTCGTTAAACGGTGCGCTCATTAAGCGAGGCACCACTGTACCTGGGGGGAGTTTTCCTGTGGTGTTCTCTTTGTGTCTTTATAACTCAGGAGTCCGTCATCCAATGTTCACCAATCTTTCAGGATTTGTAGAAATCTGTTTGAGGAAGCTTCCCTGCAAATAATGGTGTCTCTAGGTGCTTGGGGACCAGTTTTATAGCCATTTAATGCAAAGATGAATCAACAAATCGATTCATCAATTCATTGAAAAATATTTGTATTTGTTGAGTCGATAACCTTGACGAATCACAAATCAAAATAAATTGCCATTTTTTAACATTTGTCCCTGTCTTTAATAATGACCCCACACATACCTCCATAACGGCCACTGCCTTGCTAAAGAAGCTGAGGGTAAATGTGATGGACTGGCCAAGTATGTCTTCAGACCTAAACCCTATTAAGCACCTGTGGGGCATCTTGAAATGGAAAGTGGAGGTGTGCAAGGTCTCTAACATCCACCAACTCTGTAGTGTCATCATGGAGGAGTGGAAGAGGACTCCAGTGGCAACCTGTGAAGTTCTAGTGAACTCTATGCCCAAGAGGGTTAAGGCAGTGCTGGAAAATAATTGTGGCCACACAAAATATTGACACTTTGTGCCCGATTTGGACATTGTCACTTAAGGGTGTACTCACTTATGTTGCCAGCTGTTTAGACATTAATGGCTGTGTGTTGTGTTATTTTGAAGGGACAGCACATTTACTCTGTTATACAAGCTGTATACTCACTGCTTTACATTGTAGCCAAGTGTCATTTCTTCAGTGTTGTCTCATGAAAAGATATACTAAAATATTTATGACATGTGAGGGGGAGTACTCACTTCTGTGATACGTATACTGTATATCTGGAGCACAGATCTCAACTCAGGAGAGAGTGTGTGTGTGTGTGTGAGTGAGTGAGTGAGTGAGTGAGTGAGTGAGAGAGAGAGAGAGAGAGAGAGAGAGAGAGAGAGAGATTCAGTAGTGTTCCTGAAAACTTGGTGCTTCACAATTTTCAGTTGATTTAAGACCCATTCACCTCTAAGGGACATGTGCCAAGAAGCACTCAAAATTCGGTTGTAAATCTTTCTTTCTTTCTTTCTTTCTTTCTTTCTTTCTTTCTTTCTTTCTTTCTTTCTTTCTTTCTTTCTTTCTTTCTTTCTTTCTTTCTTTCTTTCTTTCTTTCTTTCTTTCTCTCTCTCTCTCTTTCTTTCTTTCTTTCTTTCTTTCTTTCTTTCTTTCTTTCTTTCTTTCTTTCTTTCTTTCTTTCTTTCTTTCTTTCTTTCTTTCTTTCTTTCTTTCTTCAAAAAGCCTCATTGCTCCTACAGAGTAAATCTTCTATAACTTGCTGCAGTGCTAATCATACGCATGTTATACAGTAGGTTTGCCCGAAGCTAAGTTAAGCAGCCAGATTAAGACTGTAATATAGTATCAAGGCTCATAAATCAAGTGTGCTTGCAGATTTCCTTTCACTTACTGCTCCTTCTTACAGTTCAGACAAGTCATAATTACACATCAGTAGGCATTGTGAGCAGAGGAATGAGCTACAACATAACGCACAATAAACCCTGTCATATAAAAGCAAACTGGATAAAATAACAGAAGCAATACTCCATTTTACAACATCATACTCAAGAATTACACCATACCATTGTGTAATATTCTGATCAATCAAGAGCCCATCCACAACTGACAGCCCTACTCGGCTAAAGTGTACCATGGAAGAATATTTTGTTATATTTAGATAATTCCCTGCCCCCACCTTGTGCTTCTGCAGGAGCCAAGGAGAATGATAAATGTTGCTGTAGTATATGCAAACTTACCCACCAGCACACTTGACAAAGGAATGAGTTCTGGCATTGATTTCAAGGTAATGTTTCTTCACATTAGCCAGCCTCTGAATAAATCAGATTAGGATGCCTTGGTCCACTTCCTGTCTCACTTTTTATTAGAAGTGCAGGACCAAAGGACTCTTTGGGCTTTCTTCCTTCAGTCTCCTGTCCAAAATGCTTGAGTGTCCTATAACTCCTGCAGTTATAGGTGGCTCTGTCTTTTAAAAGAACCATTTGAAGTGGGTTGTGGCTGAACCGGAGGTAGAAATGTGGAGCCTTTGTGGTGGGGTTTTATGTCCAGAGAAGGAAATGGAGGATCCTTCACCCCATGTATAGACATGAACACATGGAAACAAATTATCTGTATAGCTTCTTCTTAGTTATAAAAACAACAGTTGTATTATCAGTAGTGCTCATGGGCTCAAAAGACGAGGGAGAACGAAATCCATTGCCTTATTTCCCTTCTGAGCCAAGCCAAAATGTTGTGTCTTAAGCAAAGGACAAGATATTGCTCCTTCATGCCTTGTACCAAAGGTGACTGAACTAAAGTATGTTTAGCCTAGAGAAGACTGAGAGGTGACATGATAATCATCTTCAACTATATGAAGGGCTAATGGGTGAAATATGGATCAACCTTTTTTTAAAAAAAAAAATTCAGCTCCAGAGGACTTTACTTAAAAAAGGATTCATATGAACTGGAGCAAGTTCAGAGGAGGGCAACAAAGATTATCCAGTGGACTGGAAATCAAAATCTATGAGGAAAGCTCCAATGAACTGGGCATGTTCAGCCTTGAGAAAAGAAAACTGAGTGGAGATATGATAGCACTTGAAAGATTGCCATACAGAGGAAGGGCAGGATTTGCTCTCCATCATCCCAAAATGCAGGACATGTAATAAAGGGCTCAAGTTACAAGAAGCTAGATTTCTGTTGAATATCAGGAAAAACATACTAACTGTTACAGCAGTATGGCAATGGATCCATTTACCATGGCATGTGGTGAGTGCTCCATCACTGGAGGCATTCAAGAAAAATTGGACCACCACCTGCCAGATATACTTTGATTTGGATTCCTGCATTGAGAAGGGGGTTGGACTAAATGGTCTTATAGATCCCTTCCAATTCAATAATTCTATGAGTCGATGGCAAGTTTCAAAACAATGGATCCAAACTAGAAAGGAAGTGATTTTGACTAACATTAGAAAACGTCCTGATAGCAAGAGCTGCTCAACAATGGACTGGACTGTTTGGCATAGTGGTGGATTCTTCTAAATAGAGGTTAGATGGCCCCCTGTTAGGGACGCTTTAACTGGGGAATATACTGCTTGGCAGGAGGTTAGACTTGATGACCTTTAGCATACCTTCCAAGTCAATGGTTCTATGTTAAGACATTTCACCATCAATTTTGCATATTGATGATATGCAAGTTTGTACATGCGTTGCACATACATGTCCATGTATATATCACTTCCCGCCATATCTTGGATAAGCATGGGAATAAAATATGAAGCATATTGAATAATTGCTCAGACAGGTACAAACTCTGAGGCTCAATGGATGCAGAGAGACAGAGAGAGGAAGAAACTTACAGTGGTTAAGTTTGAAAATTGCTGAACTAAGGAATAGTGCTTGAATAAAGCACTTCTGTGTCCTGTTCATAACTCTCTATGAATTTATTGGATTTAGAGCCAATCTTGACATGGGAGATGCATTGTCACTTAAAAAACTGCTATTGGTCTCTCATTACTAGATATGTGTGTGCCACCACATATGGTTTGTTTTTAAGACTTCCAAACATCCCAAAGCTCCCACATAATCGCTTTCATCTCCAGGAAATTATTGAGGACCATGGGAGGTGCATCTTTAATTACTGAAACTCATCAATGCCAGCAAAATCACTGATTTTCAGTAGTTAAATACTTCCAGTCGCACCCTACAGCCTTCAATGGCTTCCTGACGATGAATATGATTACACAGCAGATTCAGGACCTTCCAAAGAGGAGTCAGGAATGTCTAACTTCTTAAAAAATTGCTACTGTTCAGGACATCATCAGCCTTATGTAGCATAACTTAACAGCAACAGGATTTCACCCAATGTGTATAAAGTTTAGGATTGGGAAATAAACAGAGATCTTTTTCCACTCAATTTTGTCTCCTTATGTATTCATATTTACTCATCTAATGCTTTCTGATTGCTTTCAGTAACCAGATATTATTTTAGACCAGGGGTCTCAAACATGTGGCCCGGGGGCCATCTGCGGCCTGCCAGATGATAGTTTGTGGCCCCCGCCTTGCCTGCCTCCTGAAGCACCCACACGTCCTCTGCTGTCAAGAGTCAAAAAAAGCTTCGCTTTGCTCGACGGATCTCCCAAGACAGCGCCTCTTGCACCCTCCATTCAGACCTGCAGCCTGCCAGCCGGCAGACAGGCGGGCTGGCTGGCAGGCTGCAGTTCCGGATGGAAGGTGCAAGAGATGATGTCTTGGGGAGAGCCGGCGAGCGATGCCTGAGAGCGGAGCTCGTTCCCGGCCTGTCCTTGAAGAGCACCCCCAACAGTGCAGCCAATAGCATCTGCCGCCGCTGCCGCCTCTTCCAGGGAAGCAGCTCTCTGGGTGTCTTTCTCTCTCAGCACCCCCAGCACCAGCCCAGCCAGCAGCCACCTCAGCGTTCAGGAGTGCTTTGTCCTCCTCCTCCTCCTCCTGCTTCAGCCACCTCTGCTCTGTAGGCTGCCTGGGCTCGCCTCACAAAGTTTGCTCCCCTGTTGTGGTGGGGGTAGCTGCTACTGCTGAGTGCACCTTTTTCTGAGGGGAGGCCCTCAGAGGAAGGTTGCCAGACCTCCGTGTGTGTGTGTTTGCGTGCGCATGTGCGCACCTGTGGGGGGGCGCCCCATTCTGTTTAATTTTGCAGGTCTTCTGACCTTGCTGGTCTTCTGACCTTGCAGCACGGAGGCTTCTGCGGTTTAACCCGCAGCACCACCATGTCCCACTTAAAGTGCTGTACTGTAGCCAAATCTGTGCTCACGACCTGGGGGTTCAAGTCTTCTATCTTTCCTAAGTTGGTAAAATGAGTACCCAGCTTGATTGGGGGGGGGGGGGGGAAGCAATGTGTGGCCTGCATAATTAACTTGTAAACCGCCCAGAGAGTACATGAAGCACTATTAGGTGGTATATAAGCAGCACACTTTGTTTTTTCAGCTTTGAAGCTGGGCTGCTGCTTTTAAGTACGCACTCACCATCCAACTGCTCAGAGGCAGCACCAAACTTCCCTGCCAGTAGCTGATCACTGCCTCTGTACATGCATCTGCAGCTGAGAAGGTGGAGGTGACAGAAGCAAATAGCCCCACCCCCGGCACGAACCAGAAAAATGAACCATGAACTGGTCCATTTTTCTGGGAATTTGTGGTAGTTTGTAGCCACAAACCACAAACCACCAGTTTTCGTGCCCATCTCTGTTCATGACCTGTGTTAATAATGCCATTGTCACCTTGGGAGCTTATTGCTAGAAGGTAAGATACAACAGGCATTCCACTTCCGCTATTTAGTCCATCTCTCATCCTCTCCATCATGTAGAATATACATAAAGCTATGGTCTAGATAAGATGCTTCATATGTCTGAAGAAGCAGATTGCAGTCCATGAAAGTTCCCACTGCAGTATTTATTTTATTTTATTTATTTAATTTATATCCCGCCTATCTAGTCAACTCAGGACCACGTTCAAAGTTTGAAAAGTGCTAAAATACTAACATTTTAGTTTTATTTGGGTCCTTGTTTTTTGCTGAAACAGACTAACCTGGCTACCCCTTTGCGGAGGGGAAAAGTTAGTGTGGTAGGAGATGGTTCTGGACTCAAGCCATGCTAATGAAAACCACAGTGAAATAAAACTTGATGACACTGAAATTCTTTGGACCTGAAAACTATGTATGCCCCCCACACACTCTAGTTGTGTATGTTTTCCACACATTAGTGTGCTGGCATTCTATGTGTGTTTCCTGAATTCTCTGCATTGGGGAAGCACCTCATTTAGTTCAAATTGCTAAAGAGCTCATTATAGAATGCCTAACAGCAAGAGTTTATGCATACTATTTGGGGGAGAGAAAAAAATCAGCCTCGATATTTTTTTTTTAAAAAAAATGTGCCTGAGATGAACACTTGGGTTTCAGAGTAAACATAATCAGAGATTTACACAAACTCGGGGAAACCCTATTTGTTATACTTGTGCAGAACAGGGTCAGAGGTCCAATGTCTTCATGCAGAGACAGATCATGTTCTAGCTGATACTGAGGAGGAAAAAACCAGTAGGCAATGCTTTAATGAATGGCTTATCATGTGGAACACACCGTGTGATAATAGCAGTGGTGGTATGGCAAGAAGGAAGTAAAGAAACATAAAGAGGTTTTGCTAGGTTTGTGTTACTTAAAAGGCTCCATTTCAACAGTAGCAGATGAAGAGTTTTTATTAAGAACATACAGCAAAATCTGCAGCAAGTTGAAAACCTCTTTGAAGATTTTTTTGCATTAGTTCAGTGGAATTGTCTATACCCTGGCCTTCTCTCTAAACAGAAACATGGATTAGATTCTCTCAATTTTACTGTACATTTTTTATGATCATTCCATCAGTCGGTCATATGTACACACATCTAATTTACAGAAATGTTTTTTCTCTAAGAACTCATTCTACAATGAAGTGTTCTGTACACATATCCCAAACCAATACAAAATAGGTTACATAAAGAGAACTTGTATTTTTAGTTTTTGTATTTTCTTCTCACCAGGAAAAAAAAAAACATCTTCACACAGTTAAATCCTATGGGTGTGCTTTCACATTTTCAAATTGCTTTTGTTTCTTATTAAATTCTGATGTGAATACATGAAAATGA
The DNA here is from genome assembly GCF_051106095.1 of Pogona vitticeps. Lineage (NCBI taxonomy): Eukaryota > Metazoa > Chordata > Lepidosauria > Squamata > Agamidae > Pogona > Pogona vitticeps. The sequence continues at coordinate 218,625,622 of NC_135783.1, read as the reverse complement.
CAGTACTGGCTGAAATCCTGTAGCTTTGTTAAGCATGTGGAAGGTATAACTTGCGGTGCCTTTCAGCTGGCAATTAATGAGTTCTTACTGGTTTTCTCAGGCATGCACCAAGGCAGTGGGTATGTGTACCTCTGTGAATCTCAGCAGCAACTCATTAATTGCCAGCTAGAAGCAATTTAATGTTACATGGTTTGAGTAACAAAGCAACGGGATTTCAGCCAATGAGTTAGAACAGTGGCCAGCGTAGCTAGTGGTGAAGGCTTCTGGGAACGGCAGTCCAAGAACACTTGGGTTACCCAAGATTGGGAACCAGTGAGTGTATCAGGTTTAGAATTCTCTGCAGTGACTGAAAGAAGGTCTGCAGGGTTTACAAAGAGGCCTTTCCCAGTCCTATACAGAGATGCTGAAGACTTTCATCATGCATAACATGATGAAATGAATGTTACTGAATAGAGTCCCATTTAGAAACCATGAAAGAGTTAGTCTCGGTAACCCTAATACAAGAGTGGTCTCAACCGGGTTGAAGATCACCTTTCAGATTTGCCAGCAGCCCAATGACTGCAGTCCCAAAGGGTGGGGGTGGTTTCTAAACAGGGACCCTGTTTGCATGGTCAAACAGATTAACCTGCATGTTTACCTTAGGAATTTAAAAATGCATGCATGTTGTGTATCATGCAAATTGCTACAATAGGCTTTTGTTAACTGAAAAATCAGTTTAACTGAAAAAAAACTGCTCTAGTAGCAAAAATAAAATAAAATAAAGGAGTATGGAGGGAGACAGGAGTGTTGATGGGCCATCAAAACACAGCAACATTGTCCACACACACCTTCCAGAGGGTACAAGGGGACTGTTTGAGCCAAATATTTAATCTTTCTTGTAAAACATTTTTATGAGACAGAGATGGGCTTTGTGCCTCTGGGAGTCCTGAGGGCTCAAAACTGACTGTGAAGAAAGCAGGCTGCCAGCAGGCTGCTTTTTGTCAACTCCTGCCCTAGAAGACGCTTCACTTCAGACGGGCAGGGCACACAGTCATATGGAAATGCATCGTCATCAAATATTACATAACTGACTTCAGAAACTGAGCCCCAGGATAGGTGATATTTGCCTGCAGTATTTTATATTTCTCATTCATATCTGGCAGTATTTGACTTGGTAGAATCCTTCAGGCTCCTTCTTTCCTGCCAAGCTGGCCATTTGTTATTTTACTCGGGATCTATAGGATTTTAGTGGTGTGCAACAAAGATGGAAGTATATTTTCCCAACAGTTACGTAAATCATTGATAAATATTTTTATTTTGTTTCCTTGACCCATGAGTAGCCCTTTTATTGATGAATAGTGTGAGTCAACTACTAGAGCGCTCGAAAGAAATAGTGAAAAGCAAAAAAGTGAATGGATGTTTTCTTTTCATTTAGCATCCCTGGTCAGCCTTTAATTTGACGTTGTGGCTCATTGTTACAATTCCAAAATGCCTTTGTGCTCCCCGTCATCGTATAAACTTGTGGTTTGTTTGTACCTATTTTATACCACAATTTGCACCCAAAAAAAAAAAAATCATACATTTTACCAGTAGGAGCCAATACAGTCAAATCTGACTAGCAACAAGGGCAAATAAAACTGTGGTCAACAGCAATCCAGAACAGCGATTAATTAAAAGCCCAAGGCTACATTTTATAACACTCTGGAAGTACATCCCAATGAATTTATTAAATTTAGTGGGATTTGCTCCTCAGAAGATATCTGTAGTACTGCACAATAAATGATTAGAAAAGTCAAATACTAGAAGGCAGGAAGAGAAATACAGTGGTTGAGGTTTGCTCTGAGAATGTACAGGAATTTTATTTGGATTTTTTAAAATAAGCAAATCTGACATTTTTATTAATCTTTATCACATGATAGCATAGTGGAGCAATCATATGATTGTTTTGCCATTTATTAACTTCTAATACATACTGAACATGCCATCAGAACTGACTTCTGGATCATCTTCAAGAGAGGCCTTAATGTGAGGACAGGTGGTTCTGCACATTGCAACTGCTTGCAGCAAAAACATCGCCATTTCTCTGTGGATCTGGTTCTCTGTGCTGCGTCTTTCTTTATAGCTTGTGTGGAAAACTTTCTGTTTCATGTCTGTACTTATAATATTGATTGATTGATTGATTGATTGATTGATTGATTGATTGATTGATTGATTGATTGATTGATTGATTGATTGATTGATTGATTGATTGATTGATTGATTGTATTTTTACCCCGCCTATCTGGTCAGACAACCACTCTAATATGCACAGGTTATACTATAATTGATAATGTATAGATTTAATTTGGCTTTCATCCAGTAGATTTTTTTTAAAAGAACCTTTCATTGAGGATGTTGTGGGATACTTTCTGGCTTCCATGGAGTAGAGTTAACAGTAAGGATAGGATCAGGGTGAGGATAAGTATTCAGTCTAGTACAAATATTCAATTTATATATCTTATACTTCCTGGATGGACCATGAATTCTAGTGTGTCATCCAAGTGAAGGCAACCAAGTGATAACCGAAGAAGATAACTTTTGCTCCTTGGCATTATCATGTGCTGAAATACGGAAAAGTGTTGTAGTTGTTATTGTTGTTGTTGTTGTTGTTGTTGTTGTTGTTGTTGTTCCACTGCATTACATTGCTGGTGTGTGTGTGTGAGAGAGAGAGCAGTTTTGGCTGCAGTACTGGTGTATTGTTGAGCTTTCTGAAGGATCACTGGGAGTTTAATATGGCTGAGGAAAATTGTTTGCATGTGCATGGAGGTTCTTTTTGTCAATGTAAATCAGAGGTAGACAGCAGGTAGATAAGGGTGTCCCTTGTTTTTAGCTATTAAAAAGTCTTGTTGGCCAATGGTTACAACTGCAAAGTCTCCCAGAATCTTCCCATGTCAATGAAAAGATACCCAAATTTTATACGTGTATTTCTTGCTTGATTTATCACTTCAAGTGACAACTAAAAGACAGATTGTCGGGGTGCTCTCACATTTACCAAATCTGTGCACATAAAATGGTTAACACTAGCTCCTTGACTGGCATGTTTTGTACATGGAGAGAGCTGACTTTCATTTCAGTTCCCTTTTTAATAAGAATTTTCCAAAATATGTAAATTATTTGAGGCAAAGAACCGAAGATTGAGCTTGTTCGATTGATTGTTTAGCTTAAAATGAATGTAGGAGAACCTGAAACTAACAGTTTTATCCAACTGGGACCAGGATTTTGGTGATGAATTCTTAAATGTCTTGATTTGTATCCTATGCATTCAACCATTTTAGTGCTAGCTTAGATATGTCACATGCTTTTCTGAGAACTTTCTTTAATATGGGCCAGACAGGTACAACACAGTCTTCTCTGTTAAGGATTAGCTCGATCGCTTGTATTTGGGTGGAATAGATTGGTAGAAAATCAATTTTTGTTTGGTTTTGAAGAATTTATCAAAAATACACAAATCTCATACCTGGGATGTGAAATCTGAATGCAGGAAAAAGCAAAATAAACAGATTCCCCTACCCTTGAGTACATCAAATGTTGGGCAGTACAATTCAACAAAAACATTGGTGGTCCATGGGTAGTGCTGATTGGATGCCCAAGAGAGAAGGAAATGATAGGTCAGCTTCCAACTACAAGAGAAAACAAGCTTGGTTGCTAATCACCCAGCCCACATTCATATGATCAGAGAGCTCTGGTAGGTTGTCTGCTTCACCTAGTAAGATTGATGCTGATCCAGCAAATGTGATGGGAAAATCAACTTATTGAATCATGCGGCGTTGTTATTTCACTGGAGTGATTTAATTATTGTAGTCCCATTGTATATTTCAGGCAAATGCAAGCTACTTTGTGGGGGGGGGGGGGATGAGGTCAGAAACGGAGACCAGATTCGGTTCTACCTGTTTACAATGATTCTCGAAGGCTTGGATGCTGGACTTAATTTTATTCTAGTGTTCAGGCTGAGTGGCACAGCAGGGATCTCTTTCCCAAGCAAAGGCAATATCAAGTGAGAAGAAGTGCCTGCTGCCAATGCAGGTAGAGGCCTGCATAATGGAGCTGTGACATCCTGAAAGAGGCTTTTTTATTTTAACAACTTTTCGAGTGTGGAGTGAAAGACATAATGCAGGCAGTGTAATTGAAGTGGGAGAATGAAACATTAAACATGCACGGAAGGGATTAGAGAGGAAGACTTTGGGGGTTATTAAATTTTGGCTCAGTTGTTATCTGTCAGTACTGTCTGGGAAACGGGGGGAGAAAAGTTAAAGAGCTTTGCAAGAACAGAGAAACGAAAAAGATTATTACCTGCCTAGGAGCACGTAAAACCTTGTTAAACTATCAAACTTGAATAAGAAAGGGGGGGAAATCATTCTTTATTATGTGGTATCATAGTCTGCAAGGTATCTTTCTTCCCTCTGATCTAAATAGAGCCCTTTTCTTCATTTTTATAGAGTTGTGAATTCTGGAAATCATCTAATCATCATGGGGATTTAAGGTATGTACATGTATCTTACTTCCTGCTAACAATTCATGAGTGCTTGACTTCAAAGTCTTTCTCTCCAATGCCATGTAGTTCAAAAAGCAGTAGTCTAAATGCAGGGAAGACATTAGAATATGTGTTTCGTGCCTTATGAAATATTTAATAAGAGATGAGGCACGAAAGTAAATGTTAATTTATCATTGCCAGTCAGGTATTCACAACGAACAAACAAACCAACCAACAGCTTTCACTTCCAGAAAATCTTTTCCCACTGGAATCAGAAATGCGTATGTTGTAGACTGCAGCACAATTTGGATGGCTAAATTTTCAGAGAGGTAGCTTTGTTCGCATTAAGGAAAACAAAAACAAAACAAGCATCTTTAAAGGAAACACAGTTATTATGGGGTGTGCTTTCATGGAGATAATCCACTTCTTCAGTTCAATTGTACAAATCAGTACAATTTTATCCTTTTAAAAATCTGCACACTTTTCATCAACTGTACTGCATTTGGCTTGATTCTAGGCTTGGAATGTTTGAGAAATTTCATGTTTGAGAATTCCAGTATGAATAAACCTGATCTGCACGGCTTGAACAATGTGGCATGTATAGCTTAGGGTCAGACCACATTGCAAGGCAAATAGGTATTACCTCTTCTAATGTTAGCCCTGCAGACATGCATGTTTTTTCAGTGCCATGGGTCTGAGATTTCAAGCATGCAGAAAGAGCCCAATTGGTCTCAAATGATCAATTACAAAATAAAAACAAGCTAATTTCCCAAATGCAGATGGAGGCAAGTTCTTGCTTGAGTAAATAGTCAGCCTTTTCTCTTGAATGTGTTAAAGGTTTTGCCTAGACTGACTCTTATTTAATATAGGAAAATGAGGTGTGCTGGATCAGACCAAGTGTCTACTTAGTCTACCATTCTGTTCATACAAAATGTTTCCTATGGAAAACCTATCATCATAGCATGATTACAGCTGTACTTCTGAATCTTGTACTCTTGCATTTCCCAGCAACTAGTACTCAAAGAGTTACTACCACTCTGGCATATGGCTAGTCTGACTAGTAACCAATGATGGTTGTAACATGTATGAAATCACCTCATTCCTCCTGATACATGGAAAAAAATAAAGTAATTGCTTTAGTCTCACCTGCATCAATACTGTTCAGATTAGGAAACAAGAACAAAAAGAGCTGGCAATTCATAAAATAATTTATTTTTAAAAAACCTAACTATTGAAAGCAGCAGTTGTAAGTAATACAGAGAAGTTAAGCTCCTAACATAAAGATACTGGCAAAAAACCAGTTGGTAATCCTAACCAAAGTAGACTCATTGAATTAATTCCCAAATAATGAATCACTGCATAACTAAATAGTCTAGTTGGGACTGTGAAATGGATTTAGGCCATCATCACAATCCGATGATTATATTTTTCCATAGGGATCCATGTTAAGTTGGAGTAAATACTTTTCTATTATCATTCATTCAGATATGCAGTAAAGAAGTGCCATTTAATTATCTAAATAATTAGTTCCCTTTAAAGCCAACCAGTCTTATATTTCCAAAATGGGATTCCCAGTGAGATTCTAAGCCCCAAATCAGGCACAAAAATGCTATTTTTTGAAAATTGACCTTCTATAGAAAATTGCGCAACAACATGGTTTCTGGTTGGATGATAGCATAAAAATATTCTAATTAATCCATTGAATGATAAAACGTGTTCTAAAATGCCACCTTGGAAAAAAATTACTTAGAAACACGTAGTTTAAAAAAACTATGTTTCAAAAGACAGTGTCACTTTGAAAATGCATAGAGAAAATATAAAAACTGGCTGAAATCCTATTGTGTATTTCCACAGGCTTAATGACAGTGATGTAACTTTCAGTGGCAACTTGCCATGTTAGGCATTTTGTATTGCATACTGAGACATGCAAATTGTGTACAATGGGAAATGGCTAGCTTGACGTCTTAACTGATGGCAATTCTGTGCTGAAAGTTAAGTCACTGGTGTCACACCCTCCAGAGCAGTTCTTTGGAGCAGGAAGGGGCTGTAGGGGAAGGCAGGAACAGTAGGAAAGTATCCACACTATAAATACAATGGTCAAAATCCTGTTGCTTAGTGTAGTAAAACACATTAGAGTGTGGTCATCGAATCAGTGGGGATTTGGTGAGTCCGCTTCTTCATGAGTTCCCCAAATTCACATTGGCTTGCTCTGAGAGTTACTATGCCAAAGTTGCTGTTAGAATAGGCCCATTTCAATCAATGCAACTTTTGAATGAACTGACTCATCAAATTCCCATTGATCTGATGGGCCTACTCTAGCGCTATTTACTATGCTAAAGAACAGGATTTTGACCAGTGAATTTATCCTAGAGTATGTTGCATTTCTTTGTGTGTGTGTGTGTGTGTGTGTGTTTGTGTTTTAAAAGGTTTTAAATTGGATTAATACTCTGTTGGGCTTAAAACAATGAGTCATTAAATAATATTTTATTACTGAGGTTTTGGTTTGTTGTTTGTGTGTAGTTTTTTTTAATTCATGTTGCCAGATGTCATGGGTCTTGAAAGGGGAAAACACAAGATATAAATTATTTTAATAAATAAATAATAAAAATGTTCATCTCTATCCTAGGTGTTGTATGAGATCTCCCTTAGAAGGTTCATTCCTCACCACACAACCCAGCTTCTCTGGTACCTTAGCTTCTCAATCAGGTCCCTTCCAAAAAAGACTTTTTTTATCTTCAAAACAGGAAACTGACTATGCTTCCAGTCTTATGTGAAGGTTTTCTGCCAAACGAATCCCTTCTCTTTCATTCACAGCAGCTTCACTATACACAGAATTTTATAAAGGTTCCCATCTCACCTGCAGGGAAAATGGCACTCTTTCCAGGACAGTTAAAACATTGGTCAACACTTCATGAATACAGTTGCACATTTCTTTAGATACATGTTTCTAATGCCTGTGCTCCTGTGCTTTTAGAAGCTGTCATATGCAACGAATTTAAGAATGTGAGATTTCTTTCTCCCTTTGGCTGTGTCAAAAAGAAAAAAAAGCATCATTTGTTATATTTCTGATTGTCAGGCTACTGTTAAAGGCACTGAACTAAGGAGAATATTTTAAACGGTGGCAACAATAATCATGACATTACATAGGGATAGATAAATATAATAGATTCATATTCACCCAGTTTGAAATGTTAAAGTGTTAAATTCCTTCTATTCATTTTATGAAGACATTTGAAAAGCAAAAGAATTGAATGAAATTCTCTTTCATCCACCCTGGCCAAATTTAGTTGGCAGAACTATTCTTAGTCTGAAGAGAATTATGTTGCACCTAACCTGCTATGTAGCTGTTAAAGCTGAGGCACCCCCTCAGAAGAAGAGGTGGCAAACTTAATTTAGCACAACAAACATAACTGGGAGATTCAAAGGTGCACCTTTAAAAGCTAAGCACTCAAAGTCTTCTCTTAGAATGAGTGAACTTCTCAGTTGTACATTTTCATTTGCATTTTTATGTATTTATTTTGTGTGTGGGGGGGGGGAAACACCCTCTAGCTATTTCCTCAGTGGTTTTTATGAAGAAATCTGCCAATTTTGGAATGTTCTTATTAAAAACTACTAACTGAATGATATTCCTACCAATCCTTGATTACAAAGGTTAGCCAGATCAGTAGGCCACAATGAAAACATAGCCATTGCCTACCAGTTCTTAGCCTTCTGGATTCAGGCTAGAAAATGAGGCTATCTATTGGAAGTTCAGCACTTCAGAGGATGAAGGAGAAACCATGGGCTTCAATGGCATCAAATCTGTTCTGTCAAAAAAAATCCTTCTTGAGGCCAATGGGCTTTCTGAGGCAGCAAAGACTTCAGGAAGCAGACAAAACTCAAATGTGCAAGCTCTTGAGAGGCTGTTGTGTGGATAACTTTATCAAAGGCGGTTTTACAAACTTGTTTGTTTCTTCCTACTTCCTGAGCACTTTGGGAGTGCCGCTGACCAACAGCTCCTGTGAATTTGGTTAACAGTAAACAGAAGCACGGGTCTCCACAGTGCATGTACTGTTTGTAGCATGTTAGCTACCTGCAGGAGCTTGATACAGAATACATACGAGGATAAGAAATAGTCACTCTTTATTCCTGTCAGTGGGCTTTGCTTTTGACTCTGTGGATCAATATTAGCCCTGCCTTGGTTACTATGGGAATGAAGCTTTTCACTCAATAAACCCCAAGTTCCTTTTAAAACAAAGGTGAGCAAAATACTTTTAAAAGAAGGTTTTATCCATTTTGTGCCTTGAGGGACTCTGTAGCCATCACTTTAAAGGTACTTAGACACTTTGAAATGCAGAATATTATGATCTAGCTTTGGGCGAGTAAAGACTTAAAACCATTTGTTATCCTAGAAATCAATGTCAAATTCATGTAGAAATCTATAGCCTCTGTGTGAAGGACTTGTGCATTTGGTTTAAATATCTATAATAACAGGACTGCACCTACGCGCACATGTTCCACAAGACAATACTCTTATTTGCACAAAGAAAGAGAGAGAGAGTGGGAGAGGGAGAGAAATGTTGCTTATCTCTAAAGTAACCAGGATAACAAAATTTTAAAACGTGTGTGTGTGTGTGTGTGTGTGTGTGTGTGTGTGTGTGTGTGTGTGTGTGAGAGAGAGAGAGAGAGAGAGAGAGAGAGAGAGAGAGAGAGAGAGAGAAGAAAGAGAGAGGGAGGTACCAGGATAAAAAGATTTAAAACCAGGTTGTCAGTCTCTCCTTGAGTGAATGGACTGTGCCTCAGATATTTTGAAAAGTATGCCAGAAATTATATATGTGTGTGCTTAATGGACAGATAAATTAAAAAACAAATAAAGATGAAGCCAGATTTACATTCAATAAAAATTAATTTAACATCACAGTTCTGATCCCTCTTTATTATCCAACACAGAATGTGGACAATGTGATGGATATACATAGGAAGGCCCACAGACTCCAAGGCTTCATTTGCTTATTTGCTATTTACAAATTATTTATTTTTAAACAAATTATCTGTAATTATGAAATCATCCTGTATTTATTTACAAATTATTTATTTGTAAATAAACACAAGATAATTTGATCATTACAGATAATTTGTAAAGTTATTTACAAATTATCTGAAAGCCTACCTGGCAATTGATGGGGACGTGGTGGCACTGCAGGTTAAACCGCATGAGCCTCTGTGCTGCATAACAAAATTATTATTATTATTATACTTATTATTATACTTATTATTATACTTATTATTATACTTATTATTATACTTATTATTATTATTATTCTTATACTTATTATTATACTTATACTTATTATTATACTTATTATTATACTTATTATTATACTTATTATACTTATTATACTTATTATTATTATACTTATACTTATTATTATTATTATTATTATTATTATTATTATTATTATTATTATTATACTTATTATTATACTTATTATTATACTTATTATACTTATTATACTTATTATACTTATTATACTTATTATTATTATTATTATTATTATTAATAATAATAATTATAATAATAATAAGTATAATAATAATAAGTATAATAATAATAAATATAATAATAATAAATATAATAAATATAATAATAATAAATATAATAAATATAATAAGTATAATAAATATAGTAAAAATAATAATTTATTATTTGGCAAATATTAATTTGTCAGTACATCAGGTAGCATTTTAATTAATTAACTATTGTTGAGCGCATTGCATTAATGGTGGGTCTGGCTGTATCATTCTGTTTCTGACACAGGTTACAACACTGTGCCCTTAACAGGCCTTGCCATTTGGCAATCACCCAGTGGGAACCACTTTACCCCGGCAGCAAAAGAAAAGATATGGAAAAAATTTGTGGACTTGTTTGAACTGCTAAATAGAAATGTTGAAAAGAAAGAATTAGACAAGGGGAACTATAAAGATAAGGAGAGATGCCGGAGGAAGAAGCCAGATAGGATATGGGCCAACTGGTTGCCAGGGTTCCTAATCTACGTGGGAGTAGTTGAATCATTCCATATGTGAAGCATTATTCACCCAAACCTTCAATAGGATGAGCCCCTGCTGGGTATCTGGCTACAGTCCATGACACCTGCCAGGCCCAACTTGGGTGACAGATTTGATAGCAGGCACCTTATCAGGAAAACAGATTTGAATCAGAATCCCTGTCTAGGAGTGGGACTGGTGGTTCAGACCTGCCTGCTCTGGTGGGACTACAATGCCAAAGGTGTCTGTAATAGGAAACCATGCCACTTTAGACACAATGACCGCACAACATCCCAGTTCTTCATGTTTCAGGGCAGGGACTCAACATCAGAATAAAGGCCCAGGTGGTGGTAAAAAAAACCCAGTAGCAGGGGCAGTAACCCTGGAAAAGGGTCCGAGCCCAATTAAAGTATCCGTTTTGAAAGCATGACTCATGGTGTATCTATGCAGAGAAGATGCTAGCTACCTTTCAGAGGGATTTAGATATGGCTTTAGGATACCGGCGGCTGGCGAGCGCAAAGCATTCTTTGCGCAAAACCTGAGATCTGTTCAGGGAATGGAAGGTGTTGTCCAAGAGAAGATTGACAAAAAGGTGAAGGAAGGCAGATTGCTAGGGCCATTCGCAATGGCTCTTTTAGAAACCTTAAGGCTCTCCCCTTTGGGAATAGTTCCAAAGAAGGCCCAGGGGGAATTTAGGTTGATACACCAGTTGTCTTATTCTGTGGGGGCTTTGGTCAACGATACCATCCCTTAGGAACTTTGTACTGTGCACTATACCTCCTTTGATGAAGTGGTGCGCATAGTGTGAAGGTGTGGTGTGGGGGCAGAGCTGGCAAAATGTGATATAAAATTGGCTTTCCAGATTTTACTGGTGCATCTGCTCGATTTTGACTTGTTAGGATTTTCCTTTCAGGGCTTTTTCTATATAGAGCTCTGCTCATGGGTAGCTTGGTTTCATGTGCAGCATTTGAGTGTTTCAGTTCATTTGTGGCAACTCAGGAGGATGGTGGGCTGGAGGAATACGACCCATTATTTAGATCATTATCTTTTTTGTGGTGAAAGGAATTCAAGAAGGTGTAGATTTATTCTAGATACTTTTCAGTCAATAGCTGAAGAGTTAGGGCTACTCCTGGCTGAGGAGAATACCGAGGGGCCAGCCACATCCCTGATATTTTTAGGTATTGAACCGGATACGGTGCAGCAGACGTCCAAACTGCCGGCCAGTAAGTTAGATGATCTTAAGATTCACATAGCCACACTGTTACGGTGGATGAAAGTATCCCTGGAGGAGCTTCAGGAGATTGTTGGCCATCTTAATTTTGCCTGCAGGGTAGTTGTGCCTGGGTGTGCCTTTTTACGATGGCTCTGTGATGCAATGAAAGGTCTTCATCACCCTTTACACAGGACTAGGATTACACAGGGTATGAGAGAGGATTTGCGAGTTTGGAACCACTTTTTAGACAAGTTTAATGGAATATCCTTCTGGAGGAGTGAGATAGGACTTAAGGCGGACTTTCAAGTCCATTTGTACGCTGCAGGTTCATCAGGATTTGGGATTGATTGCAGAGGTAGATGGTGCACTGGAAAATGGCCAGACGAGTGACATCAGGCTGGCGTCACCAGAGATCTAATGTTTTTGGAACGCTTTCCTATAGTTGGCGCATTATACCTCTGAGCAGGTGAATGGGCAAACTCAGTCATATGGTTCTAGTGTGACAATCAGGCTGTTGTTTATATTATAAAGAACCTCTCATCCCATTCAGAGCAGGTAGTGTCATTAGTTAGAGCAGTGATGGCGAACCTATGGCACGCGTGCCACAGCTGGCAAACAGAGCCCTTTCTGTGGGCACACAAGCCAGAAGTCGCCATAGAGAAATACTTACCCATCCTCCCAACCTGGATTTCAGCACTCCCCTCTGCTGGTGCAGTGGTCTAGCGGAGGGGGTGCAATGGTGACCATTATCAGTCTAACCCAATGGGGGAATGGAGGACCAGTAAGTATTTATTTGTTAATTCTGCCTATGGGGGGGGGGGAGAAACAAGCATTTAACCCTTGCAGTACAGGAGCAGTTGTTTTTTCTAAACTAAAACTTCAGCATTTGGGTTTTAATTGCAGTATTGTCACTTTGAAATAAATAAGTTGATTTTGTGTTGCAGTTTGGGCACTCGGGCTCAAAAAAGGTTCACCATCACTGCACTAGGCACTCAGAGGCAACCACTGCCCTCAAGCAGCAGAATTTGCAGTAACAGTGTATTTTTGCCATCTATCCATGGCATGGATACACATGAATTTTAATGTACGCTCATCTCCAAATCATTGCCCATCTCCATTTCCTCGGTTGTGGCACTGGTGTGAGAGGTTGGACTGGAAGCTTCATCGAAGTGGTATATTTTCTCACCACTTGTACTCTGCAAAGAGCTGTCCATGGAGTGCTCATGGTGCTACTGCTGCTGATGAGGCTTGCCAGGTCTCAGAGAATGAGCTGCTGTACTAGGAAATGGCTGGGCTCCCCTGAATCTCCAGGCCAGGCAAACAAATGTGAGGAGCAGTGGTGGAAGGGAAGGAGTGAGCAGTGTTTATTGTTATGGGGTGGCCATAGTGTTTGGGTACCCAACTCCAACCCTCTCCGAATGGCACCAGGGCTCCCTGGCTTCCTGTGTCTGTCCAACACGACACATAATATACTTTCTTAGGAGCTCAGACAGGGAACCCACAATGCCTAGCGCACTCCCTCACACATGCTTCACAAAGACCGACCCCAGGCATTGGGCCCCAGATATACTGAGGGGATGGGGAAGATAATCCTGTGACAGCCCCTGACAAACAAGACAACATTCAAAACCATTCCAGAAAATTCTTTTATTAGTTTTGGAAAAGAGGCTAGTGTATCCTCAGCAGAGACAATGGCCTGGTTCAGCTCCAGCAGGATGCCTGCCCTCTGGTCCCTCACATCACCCTGGGGAAGAGGACGCATTGGGCTCTGCAAGAGAAAGAGAGAGGGAAAAACAACTAAGGGGTGAGCTCGTCCACTGCCGTCAACTGGCTTCAACCCAGATGTATCCACCGACCATCATGAACTTCTGCCTGCCAACATCCACTGGCTTCCACCAAGAATATTCACCCGTTCATCTCTTCCACTCCACTTCTGAAGCCAGCCTCTGCCAACTCCCAAATGCTTGGGTCACACACACGCCCTGGCAACATCCCCACAGAATGCCAGCCAGCCCATTCACACACACATTCTCTCTCTCTCTCTCTCTCTCTCTCTCTCTCTCACACACACACACACACACACACACACACACACACAGCAGCCAGCCAGCCACACAGACACCTTCACTCCAGCAGCCATTCACACACATGCCCGGGCTTCCATCCACTGATACCCACCAAGCTTCCGCCAGCTGGTTTCAGAAGGCTAACGTCCCCTGGCTACATCCGCCAACCTCTGCCGGCCTCCGCCTTGCAGCCTCAGCCAACTTCCGAAGGGAGATTCCACCAGCTTCTGTCTGCCAATGTCCACCAACTTCGCCTGGTCCATCGCCAACATCAGCCAACTTCAAGTCACAGATCTCCGCCAGCCTCGAGTTGTTAACTCGCAAGCCCACTTAGCAAGTTCATCTGCTTTCGCAAGAGAACTTGTCTTGGGCAGAAGGGCTGGGTCCCCTGCAGCCACTGCCAGTCTCTCTGCCGGACTGTCCTCTGGCCACTGGTCTCCCCTTTAGTCTCCTGCCCTGCCTAGCAAGCCCCTTTTATCTGCCAGAAGAGAGGTGGGGCTCTGTGAGGTCACAAAGACCCAGGAGAGTTGGGTTGGGTTCCCAAGGCAGCAGCAGCAGCACCCTCAGGATTGCCGGAGTCCTGAAGATGATGTCAACAGTCCCTCTGATCATGTGATTTACCCACAAAAGCTTGCATGTTTTTTTTTAAATTTGTGGCCTATTAATGTATCCCCTGTGGCCAATACCTCTGATTGTTAAATCTCCCCATGTTGGCCTTCTGACAGGATTCTAGGCTGGTGCTCCTTTGCACCAAAAGGAACTTTCCTAAGCCCTGAGCTAGGGGGAAAAATGAAAGTAATAAATGAATAAGGATGGGCACAGTCACCCAATGAAGACTTTGACCCTTTTTTTGCCTCTTTTGGGACATTTTTCCTTGCCCTTGCCATGAAAAAGATATTATAAGGAGCCCGTTAAGAAAACAACCTAAGTTTTTGAAACACATACAGGTATTTTAACACCATCCCTGCACTATCAAAGATGCAGCTGTGTTTCAAAGACTCTCCCAGCTGTTGGAACCCCTCCCACTGGAATACCACCCATGGGGGGGGGGGGAAACAAGCATTTAACCCTTGCAGTGCAGGACCAGTTGTTTTTTCTAAACTAAAACCTTTGCATTCAGGTTTTAATTACAGATATAAAGTAGATCGTTAGCCCTCGCCTCTTATGCCTGAATTCATGGTTATCAGGACTTTTGCTCAGATTACCGCATTAAGAAGATGATTGAAGGGTGGGTGAAAGAAAGAGGTAGCGTTAAGGACACTAGAGCTCCCACATCGCCTGCCTTGTTAGAAGGCATTTGTAAACAGTGGGAGGCGCTATGCCCGGATGACTATGAAGTTACATTATTTAAAGCTGCGTCCTTACTGACATTTTTGGAGTCCTCAGGATCAGTGAGGTAGTAGCTTCAGGGAAAGGAGATAGGAGCAGGGTAGCCCTGCAATGACAAGATGTTAGGGTGGTGGAGGGGACGGTTCAAATATATATTTGCTTATTCAAGGCCAACCAGCAGGGTCGGGAGCCTACATTATGTTGGAAGGTTGCCACATGGACAACCTTTGCCCGGTGGCAGCTATGGGTCAATACCTGCAGATTAGGGGACAGACCCAAGGATATTTCTTTATACACAGTGACGGAGTAGCACTGACAAAATATCAATTTTGGAAGTTGACCGATTTAGCATTAAATAAGGTTGTCGTGCAGGGAATGAGGTTTGGCACACATTCATTTAGAATAGGAGCAGCATCTACAGCAGCAGCCTTAGGCTATAACGTAGAAGACATTAAACGGCTTGGGCGGTGGTCTTCATTCACTTACAGTAGGTATATTAGGACACTACCTAATGTCTAGGCAGGGGCCTGGTTCTCTTATGTATTGCAGGTATCTTGGAAGCAACAAGGAGAAAGTGTGTGGTGATCGTGGGCCACAGCTATGTTCTTTGGGCAGCTCGCTATGCGGCTGCATCCCCATGGGGGAGCAGTCTGGGCCTTGGAGCTAGAGCCCCTATCGAGTGGAGAGGACTGCATGGAATGCAGTGGAGCCAGCTGTGCAGAGTGGCTGCCTTTGGACAATTTTCCCAGATGTTTTGGTGGTACATCTGGGAGGCAACGATCTGGCCAAACATTCTGGAAAGGCCTTGATCCTGGATGTGTTGCTTGATTTGACCTGGCTGAAAGCCACGTACCCAGCGATGAGCATCATTTGGTCAACAATCATCCTTCGGTTGGCTTGAAGAGAAGCCAGAGAATTTTTACCCATTAACACTGCTTGCAGACGTGTTAATCGGGAAGTCTGCAGGCCAGTCTGCAGGGGCCTTGGATCGGTCATTGGTCACCAGAGGATCTGTTTGGATAAGCCTGAGTTTTTTTCGGTCAGATGGTGTACATCTGTCTGATGGTGGTTTGGATGTCTTTTTGGATTACATCAAGGGTGTCCTGCATGCTGAACTTGATAGGCTCGATGGCAGGCATGGTACTTAGCTATGCTAGTCCCTATGCTGTGGTGGGTAGTGCGGATAAACAGGTTTTCGGTGAGTCCCACTGCAATTGAAGGTATTTATTTATTTATTTATTTATTTATTTATTTATTTGATTTTTACCCCGCCCCTCTAGACAATGTCTACTCGTAAGGTAAGTATAGCCCATCTGATCTCCCAGCACTGCGGATCATGCAATTACATTGTTTGGTGAGAAAGATGCACTGAGGCCACACCCAAACCAACAGTCAACAAGGGAAAGGTGGCTTGACTCATATCTTGCATTACACTGTTGATGTATGCACCTTTCTTCACCATTATTCAATTCCATATACCCCTAAATGTCTTAGTTTGTACCCCTGAGAGTATGCACACCACAGGTTGAGAATCAGTTTTAGCCAATTCTAGCCCCAATTCCAGCCCAGACCCCTTGCCTTTTGAGGGGCCCATTCTATATATCTGAAAGGTAGATGATAACCTTCACAGCCATAGTACTCTGACAGCATCTTTAAAAGAAATAGTATGGAATAATAACAAGTAAATTTATTGAGCTGCTCTATTTCTCACCCACAACACAGGCATTGTGTTATTGGATCAGATTTATATTTTGCTGGTGTTTTCATCAGCAAAGAATCATGTGAACCTTTTACCATGAGTTGTAAATAGCTGGCCCTCTTAGCTTCCAAAAAGGATTAATTATGTGTATTTGTAATGCTGGTGAAGGAGAATAGTCTTCATGGCTATCAACAGTGTTCAAACCCTCACATGTTTTTTTTTTGTGGGCTTTGTGGTTCAAGTTGGCCAGATTTAGCATGAGCTTTCTGCCACTTGTACTCATATCATATTCCAGTCTGTTTCATTCCTTCTAATTCAATCAGACTGAGGTGAGGGGCTCCAGAAAACAATTCTGTCGATTCTTTAACTTACCACCAATTCCATGGGCAGTTACAACATTCTTTTTTACATTTTCTTTCACAAGCCCCCTAAAGTCTTATGGAATGAAACAGATTCCAATGGTTTTTGAAGGTAGAAGCTTCTTGCGAATCTAACCACACTGCCTTGATCAAATTCATGATCTGACCATCGTGAAGGCCTTATTTTCCATCTTCTGCATTTCATATCATGAGCATTCTCTCATTGTGTAATAGTAAATCCAGAATGTGTGTCTTAGGATTTGCCTCATGCTTGTCAGACCTCAAACATTATATCCCTAACTTAAGACATACCTGTATATCAGAGTTGGAGACTCCAGCCCATCCCCCAATATGCAAATATAGTACTAAGAATTGTTTTTACACAGTGCATGTCTCTAAGTAGGCAATGAAATACAACCCTGTACATGTGAGGGAGAGGATGTTTTCTTATTTACATCTAAAGTTTTGACATATTTAAAGCTGTTTAGAACTACAGGTGTCGGACTTATTGCAAAACTAAACATTCTTTTTCAGCTGGGCAGACTTATAGGAATAGAGAAAGTGTGTCATCAAATCTACAATTGTATCTTTGACGCTGAAGGAATCATTTAAAAGTGCTACATTTTTTTCCTTTGTTTTGCCCCCTGAAATTCACTAGCTCTTCACTTTCTCCTCTGCTTTTTCAGTGTTGAAGAGAGGAAAAAGTTGTCTTTTGGGCCCAATTCATTGTAATTCTCTTTTCTAGTCCCTGATGCTGATATCTCAGATTCAGTCGTGCTCCAAAATAAAATAAATCACATTTAGAGTGAGATTGTGACAAAACAATGACCGCGGATGTTTCCGCAGTTCCGCTGACTTGTGCAGTTAGAGCAATCTGAAGTGTTCAAGTGACCTAGCAACTCTGTGGTGGGTAATTTACAGCTCACTCTTCATTGCCAGCTTGCAAACTGAAGTGTTTCTCTCACAATCATGGCAGTATGTTGTTCCAAAGAATGCAGTGGAAGGAGGAGTCAGAAATTCAAAGAAGAAATTCAAAGACTGTGGGAGTGAAGAAAGCCAAATGGCTGACCATCTGGCTTCACATTGCCGCAACTCAGGAGCAGGAAGCAATGATAGGTCAGATGTTCAACAGTAAGAGGACATTATACATCTGTCTCTTAGCTTCTGTAGATGAGATGGAATGTTGTGGTTTTTTAAGGACTTTGTAGATGATGTCAAGGATCCCCAGGTTCAGAGAAGCCCACGCTAACTACTCAACTACACTAGCTGCCTAGGAGTGGGTGAACCAAGGAGGGCCAAATGCATGGGTGGATGAAGGCATTTTTCTTCCCACCAACCTTCCAACACCTTAGTCTGACCTGACTAAGCAGTGCTTTCAGGGAGTTCCCATAAATCCTCAAGGTTAAGTGTTTTGACTCTCACACTAACCCTACATGGTAGAAATGCTACAACATCAACAAAACAAACAGGTTCCCAGTAGAGAGTCAAGGCAAGACCTGGCTTTTAGTATTGCAAACCCATTTTAAAAACAAAATGATTGTTTGAAGAGTTTTTATATCCTTCTGATAGTGCAGGATCCCAGATTTTGTTGAACTGTGGCGTTCAGTTGTCCCAGCCCCAGGGATTCTGAAAGATGTCATCTGATCGCAGCTGGTGACCCAAATTTGGGGAAGACAGTGCTAAGTGGCTACCTTTAAAGGTGGATGTCTTTGAATGTGAACCATGACTGAAATAAACCCATGAACTGCATACATCAGGAAAACATGACAGACTACAACAATTTGTTGAATGTTCACCATCATGAAACTAGAGGATTCGTCTGTGGTGTATGAAATGGTCTTTATCATACTATACTGGAGTGGATTAAACATGGAAGTAGATATAGTTTTAAATAGATGCAGGAGAAGCATTATGGACCTTAGGCTACTTACACTTAGTGAAATCTGATGTCAGTCCAGTGATAGAATAACAGTGGAGTTCCCCCCCCCCACAAAAAACACACACCCAATTTCCCCAAATCTATGTTGGATAAAAATTACAATCTTGAATGATTCTCTTCCAAACTTGGTCTCAGTGGAGAGCATGCTGTGTACCTGCTGCTAAGCTAATTTTTTATGCCCCAGAGTCCTTGAGACCACCTCTTCCTGCCTGTTGCTTTCTTTGCTAACTCCCTATTCCATTTTTTCTGCTCTCCAAAGATAAATTTTTGTGTCCAGTTGAATTCTACCACACATGTATGCACTAGAGATGGGCATGAACCTTCATTCTGCAGTTTGGTGTTTTGGGCTGCACAGCTTCTCGTCTGTGTGCCATGACTTCCCAGCTCTATCCTCTCCAGGTGCTGCCTCTGAGTGACCACCTGCTAGAGGAGGCAGGGCTGGGAAGCTGCCCCCCCCCCCAAGCAGCTGTGTGGCTGAGCAGCCAAAGTGTGCCAAACTTGGAATGGAGGTTTGTGCTCATCTCTATGCACATTCCCATTCAAAAGCAACACACCTGGGAACAGTAAAGACTTTTAGATCCAGAGAGAAACAGCAAGAGAGAGGACAGCAAGGAATTGTCAAAGGAACTGACCAACAAGTAGACAATATTCACCCAACTCAAATGATGATCTCAGCAACAGGATGGCCTCTGTTGTGATGATCAGGGAACTTTTGATAAGAGCTTGAACTTAAGCAGTTTTTTATATGCTCAGTGGGAGTGGCCCACATAAATAAATCTCTTTCTTTCTTTCTTTCTTTCTTTCTTTCTTTCTTTCTTTCTTTCTTTCTTTCTTTCTTTCTTTCTTTCTTTTGTTTTTTTCTTTCTTTCTTTCTTTCTTTCTTTCTTTCTTTCTTTCTTTCTTTCTTTCTTTCTTTCCTTCTTTCTTTCAGCATGTGAACAGTATCTTCTGAAACAACCACAAAATATATATGATAAAGCACTTACTCCCATTCTATGGAACTGAGAGAAGTAAAATATATCTAAAATCACTAACAGCTTCAGTTCTACCAGAAAGGCAGGCAATAAAAAAGATTGGTCATTGCTACATACATATTTAAAGTGGTGGGGCATTAAAATAGTAATTAAGATAAAGCATTTCACCAGAGTACCTTCAATAAACACAAATTAATAAACCAATCAGCAACAAGAGCAACTTCAGGAAAATTATAGCATGCATCATATAATCTCACAGAGATAAGTTAGGAAAGCCTAATGTGAATTTCTTTAATGTGCCAGTTAATTTGGGGCATCGCCTAGGAAAGGTACTTTAACCAAAAAAAAAAGGGGGGGGGAGAAAGAAAAGAAAGAAACCAGTACACGCTGGAAAGCACATTTCCCTTTGTCTCAGAGACATGAAAACATCACCCCATTGCTTTAATTTTAATTATTTCTGAATAAAATTATTTTCAGTGCATCCTTCCTCCAAGAAGCTTGGGGCAGTATTTATGATCCTCTATCTTTTCCTCATATCACATATTTGCATTGGGCCAGATAGCTGGCTTCCTGCTCATATATCCTGTTTGGACTTTGCACTCGCCACTCAGCCATTTATCATAGTAGATAATTTGAATGTTGAATGCTTAGAATTGGGTATTCAAATGAAAATTTGCAGCCAACGAGAAAAGGGAAAATCTACTAGGATCGACTTTTAGTACATTAGCTGTGTGCATGCAACCAATTTATTCATTTTCTGATTGCTTCCCTGTACTTATTTTCAGTTGATCCGCCATGTCTTTTTACAAACCCCATCCACGCACAACTTTGTACGCATTTTCAATTCTGCTGCCCAGACATTTTCAACCTTTTTTGGCCACATCCATAAACACAATATGAAATAATTATAGGATGAATCAGGATTGTATAAGTTGCATAACAAACCTTATAAGGCAGTGTATGAAGAACTGTTTCCAGTCTGTTACTCCCTTCAAATGTGCCAGCCCCCCTCCCGGGGGGCCATATGGCCCCCATTGAGAATAGCTGGTGCTGCCCATATTTTGAAACAGTACACACAATTTTATTTCTCTGAAGTGTAAGAATTTTTGAGCCAAGGTGTGCTTTCCATACAATAATTTTCAAGAAATATAATAGGTCAAAACTCTTTCCACCCTGAGGATTTGTGAATACAGGGACATTTCCCTAGAGTACAATTGCTTAAAAATAAATAAAGGTCTCAATTTATTTTTATAAATGAGGGAAGATGTCTGTCCCATGGAAGCAAGCAACACTCTCACCCTCAGAGGTTTATGAATGTAGTGTCTTATCCATGAAACAAACGAGCAAGCTAAAAAATAAAAAATAAACTGTCAGGTCTATATTTCTGTGGATCCATTTCCCCAGTCAATTGGTATTATATAGAGCTGCTTAAAAAATAGCAGGTTTTTAATATTGGCAGAAGCAAAATGCTGGCATTGAGTCTACAAAATTATTGGCCTTATAATGGCATGCATAATTTCATAATGCTATAGAACACAAAAAAGTATCATAGTTTGAACTACTGTAGCAAGATTTTCCTCATAAACTGGTTTGCCTTTAGAATTCTGACATTAAATTGTAATTGATGAATTGATTGTAATTTATATACAGTATTTATTAAAATATGAAGTTCTGATATGGACAATATTGCACATATGTTCTTTAAATGCTAATGGATGCTGATAATCAGTGTGAGGGGGACAGCCATGAATGTCAGTTGTCATATTCTGACCCAGGGCTCACACACCCCACCCAGTCTCCTGTGAGCTGCCAGTAGGTCTCCCACACAGGAACTCGAAAAAAGAGATGTAACCACCTGTTATTCCTATGAAATCAGAACCTAAACAGAGACCTTCATGATTCTGTCAGCCCTGAGGAATGGAGGACACCCACTGAAAGAGAGGAGATAGTTAAGCTATCTCTGCTGGTGGGCGGGTGGGCGGGGGGAACCTGAAGATATATTATTAAGAGGGAAGAGGCAGGGTGAGAAGGGAGTGAATCCGCTAAGAAGGGTAAGTCCTTGTTGGAATTCCCCAGTAACAGGCCCTAGAGAGAAAGACAAGGGGCCTAGTGTGTGTGTGTGGGTGTGTGTGCGTGCGTGCATGTGCACGTGCACGTGCGTGTGTGTGTGTGTGTGTGTGTGTGTGTGTGTGTGTGTGTGTGTGTGTGAGAGAGAGAGAGAGAGAGAGAGAGAGAGAGAGTCGAGTCAAGTTGAGTCGAGTTGGAACAAATGTGTGATGCATTTATGGATCATGGAATGGAAAGAGGGGCATCCTGCCGAAGCAGAGAAGGCAGAGAGGGCTGGTGTGGCTCACAATCAGTTGGGGGGGGGGGAATGACAGGGGGAAAAATGGAACCTGCCAAAACTGTGTGTGTGTGATCTAGAGGTATCCATTCACCAGGAAAAGTGACACCACAAGTACTGTAGGATGCAAAACTCTAAGACAAAGGTGACATAGGGGCTGTGGTCTTGTTGGACTTCAGCTCCCAGTAGGGAAAATCAGCATGCCCAATGGTTAAGGATAGAGATGGCCAAACAGGTGTTCCATGGTTTGGTGCCCACTCCTCTGACAGACAGGTGCCCACTCAGAAGCAGCACTCTGGCTTTCCTGCTCTGCCTCCTGCAGGCACTGTCTCTGAGTGGACTTCCACTGGAGGGGGCGGGGTGCTGAATGTGGAACAACTGTTTGGCCATCATCCAAACCAGCACGAACCACCGAACCAGCAGTTCATGTCCATCTCTAATTAAGGACGTTAGAAGTGGTAATGAAACAATATATGAAAGGCTACAGGTTCCTCCCATTATGCTAACTGGCTAATTTTTAGCATTTTTGTTTGTTTGTTTACAGACAGTCATCAATAGTTGCATTTCTTTTGCACCACATGTCATGTAATATCTATCATAATACAATGGAAGTATTTGTTGTATCTTTTGTATACTTTTCCTACTATGGTCCAGGTGTTCAGAAAGTAGGAAAATATATTTAAGATGACAGGAGTGTGACCAGTTAGCTCAACAACAGGGCTGTAGGGCTGTGCACTGATCTGTCCGATTCAGTCCTCCAAGGGGGCCATGGACCAGTTCCTGGAAATGCGAAGTGTAAACACCTATACTTGTGAAGAGGCAGGTTTCCACAGTGTCACCGGTATTATTTCTGGCAGAACTACCCACAACCTAGAGAACATATGAAAAAGAGTAACAGAAGACAGCTATTATAAACTTTGACATTTATGCCACGACAGCAGGAAGAGCAGAAACACAGAGAGAGAGACCAAATGTGGGAGAATAAGACAGAGCCCAACGTGCCAAAGTGAAGCTCTCCCCAACCACTCAAGACCTATGCAAGAATGCAGTCATTGGACTGCAGCTACACGTACACTCCAGTAATAATATATAATAAGTTGTAGTAACTAACAAAAACCCAGAAAATTTTAAAATGCAACACTCATGGCTTATAAATTGCACAGACTCAAATTCCTTCTTTGCACGGCAGTTCCATGAAATGCTGTATAGAGAAATACAGTATACAGGCTGGTGACCTTACTTGGAGACCCTTCCCAGTTCCTCAGTGACTGGAGTATTCAGGAGAGGTCCTGAGAGCTAAAGCAGTCAGTCTCCTCCATCGGCATCTTCCTTATAAGATACATTTGATTTCTCTTCTCCCAGTTTTAATCATATTGTGCCTCTTTGGCCCTTGGTAACCACAGAAACACACAAATAGCACAGATTCAATCAGGGTTTGGGCAAACAGCCAGATACCGTGCAGAGCCCTACCGAATAGATCCTCCACCTTCCTGTCCAAACTCCATCCACCACTTTCCTACTGGGACAAGATTCTGCACTTTTGCTTTTATTTTTGCCAATGCTAAAGGACGAGGTGAGGAAAGGGATTCTCTATGGCACATAGAGAATAATCAGCATTCATGTGGATATGGGTTCATTAATGGTGATATTCAGTGATGGCAACAAGAAGAACAGAAAGATTCTTGTTTATAGGGGGGCAACAGCTGCTAATTATTAAATGACATCCTAAACTCATTCAAGGATTCTAGTGTGTCTTAGAGAGAGAGAGAGAGAGAGAGAGAGAGAGAGATCAGTTTGTGGCATTTTAGAGTATATCTCAAAGGGGTTTTCTTTCTTTCTTTCTTTCTTCTTCTTCTTTTCTTTTCTAAAAAAAACTATCTTTGGGAGGATCCTGCAGAACCTGAGTACCTAAACTGAGAGCCCATTGGAGGCCCCATGTGCTTGACACAGGATGGGCCAAGATTAGCTAGGATTTTAAAAATCAAGTAAACAAAGAGTGAGCAGCAACCTCTGTGAGAAGGAAAACAAAGTCAAGGGCTGACAAGAAAGGAGGAAAGAAGGTTGGTTCAACAGTAACTAGAATCAGAATCAGAAGGATTTTGTTTTATTTCCCTTCTGACTGAATATAATAAAGACCTCCACTTCTGACCAATATCTGAGGGTACTCCGAACTGCCCCTAAACAGCGAAATGAAAGCAGATCTTGGCAGCTCCACACATGCAGCTAGTCATATTTTCCTTCCATGCTAGATGGCTGGATATTGCCAAGGATCCATTTCCTTGGTAAGAGAACTTTTGACCCAGCAGCCAGCATTCCAGTGCAGGTGTCCCCCTAGAGGGAAAACAAAGTCAATTACACTGAGCTCAGATTGGCAAATAAGAATTTTTGAAGTGCTTTGTGCCCACTCAGTTCTGAAATGACTCAATTTGGTGTTTTTCCCAAGGTTTCCATGGCAAATGTATGCACAAGGAAATGTTTTCTTTAATTTTTGTAATATTGAGCTAGATATTCCATGTTAACAAATCACTTAATGTGTATGCTCCTTTCTAAAAGAGGAAAATCTCAGTGAATCAGACCAAAAGAATGTCAGCTTAACATTCACTGCAGATTCCTAATTCATTGTGGAGCTATGGTCTAATTGATTCTGATGGCCCTGCTATTTAAATTAGGGAGAGGATGGGGGGAAAAGAGGGTCCAGCGGGTTCCTTCTTTCTCCCTCCTGCGCCACAAGTGCCCCCACCCACAAATTGTCAGAGGAACCTTTGAGAAGAACCTGAGAAATTCAATAGCGGCTTTAAAGACAGGAACCATCAATGGAAATCATTTCTCTCCTTCCTCCAGCAGGATGCTTCACAGCATCTCAGTCTTTTCCTCATTAGAAGGCTGCAACTCATCAAACCATATGCCAGACGAAGAGTTACTAAGGCGGACCATCATTTGAGTGAATCAACATACTGTACCTAAATAGTTGTGGCCATATACTTTTGAGCCTACCCAGGTATTGAGATAGGCAGGAGAGGCCTTTTTCTTGGTCCCACTGGCCTCACAGGTGCATCTGATGGGGCCTTTTCTGTCGCTGCTCCTAGACTTTGGAACTTCCTCCCATAGGACGCCAGGTTGACTCCATCTTTGCTGTCCTCCTGCAAGTGAACAAAGACTTTTCTCTTCAGGAAGTCTTTCCTTTTTAAATCACTGGTTGGTCAAGGTTTTTTCTTTCCTATTTAAAGAGATTACTTTATTTTGTGTTTGTGTGTTTTTTTAAACCTGGGCTTTTAATAAAGCTCTTCTTTATTAGTTTTAATATATCGATTTAATATTTTAAAATATTGAAATGATTAAATTTTTTTTAGTTTTTAACTTTGTTTCTTTTACTATAGTAAGCCGCCTTGGATTCTTTAGCAGAAAAGATGGCATATAACTATTTGAAATAAGTAGGTAATTCATAGACTGTAGAGGAAGAACATGGTTTGAGCAGTCCATGAGGGAAAGAATCAGAAATATCCTGCCCCTTTCATAACTTCAAACAATGTCTGTTTCTTGAGTCTCAGTAAAGTAACAGGGGGTGAATGACTGGATAAATGAAGGGGGAGGTGAAAGGTCTCAGGGTATTGCTGCTGTTTCCTGATATACCTGCAAAACTCTGGGGAGCCACTAATAGTCCATGTTGACTGTACTGAGTTCAAAGATTGTCAGGCCAGTAGCTTCTCATTTGATGATATTTCAGGGCCAAAAGCCTGAAACCATGGCTGAAGTCCTGTTACTTATTTATATAAGCAGCATAATTTTAAGAGGTGCATTGGCATTCATTAAGAAATCTCTGCAGACATTATTTATTGCATGCTGTGTGACTCAGTACACAATTGTCATGAAAGGTGGTACACAAATCTCTGTTTACGGAGATTTGTTAATTTATGCCAATTCACTTCCGAAAGTTACATTATTTCCATTACTGGACAACAGGGTTTCAGCTCCTGTGTGTGGGTGTGAGGTCACAGGGGACGGCCCTTAAAATTATAGAGGGGATGGGTCCATGTGCAACAGTAGCAAAATAATGTACAGTACGTGTATTTCCATTTATGCACTTGATCACATGAAACCATGTTGATTTCTTGTCCTCTATCCTAAATAAATATTATGTGCACAACACACATACAAATAGCTTGGCGCTGAGCCAGTGAGCATGGGGGCCAGCTGGAATGGGTGAAGACGGGTCTGCAAGCTTTAAAGCCAACACATACAATAAGTTAGAATCAAGCTATAGTGCTCAGCCTGAGATTTGTCTCCCTGCTTCGGAGACCCAGAGAAGCTTTGCAGTTTTCTGAAACTTCAGCTGGCACCGCAAGACACAACAATACTCCCTGAACTACATGGACCAATGATCTGACAGGGTGCAAAGTAGTTTCCTGTGAAGACAGACTTTGAAAAGTTAGAAGTATTTCCATGTTGTATAATTAATTTTTTTCCAAGTACTCGCAACTCTGAGGTTGGAAGGACCACACAGACCTTCTGGTGATGTGAAGCTTCAATAAAGAGCTATGAAGTCTGCATTTTTTTCAAGGCTGCCACTGCTTCTCCTTTGCTGATTGGTCCTTAAGGCCTGTGTAGCTCAAGTCCTATGCTGTGGGCAGCTTGCTTTCATGCTGCTGATGTGTGGATTGGATGCATACAAATGTTTTGTTGCTTTCCAGTCTCAAACAGCTAGACTAGCTGAACATTTCTTTCTTCCCCTTGTCTGGGAAACATGTTCTCCTTATTATGAAAGGTTTCTGGATGGCCTACTGTGTAATAGCTTAGCTGAATGAAAACAAATTTAAATATAAGAAATGTGCTGGCTTATTTTTTTGCAAGTTGTAAATACTCTTAGAAACAGTATGGGGCCTTATTAAGTTTGAACCTCAGGTCTTTCAACTTCCTGGTGGAAAAGAGAACAAATGGAAAATGCATGAGAAAATAAGTAACCTCTGTGATTTCCCACTTTAGCTCGAGCCCAGATATATTTGTCAGTTGTTAATTACAGTCATATTTTTCTAACACCTTTAAAAAAGAAACAGCAAGTGAAAGATTTCAAAGAGGGAAGCTGAACCAGCTGAGAAAAGTTCAGGTTTCTCTAAATATGTGGTAACCCGTTGGGTAGGGACGGTTTTGTGCTTCCTGAAAAATCGCGTCCTTGGTATAGAGAAGTTTTGATTACTTTCCAAACTCATTGAAACAACATCAGCTATTCACTTCAAAAAGAAACCACCCTTTTATTCCTGCACAGGCCACTCTTATTATTTTGTTTTTTAACCCAACATTTGTTATAGATGCCAATCTGCTTAAACATCAACCTCTTTTCCAGTTTCACTTCTCATTCTTAGTAAAAAAAAATTAAAAAAATCTGTATCTTAATGGAACTGAAAACATGGGTTTAAGAAGGCAGGAGGAAATTAAGCGTCACCCACTAGTGGCCTTGCAAGCAGTAGCTATTTTAAAGACCAAAATCCTATTCTGTATTACTACATATAGATGGGCAATTGCACAGGGGTTTCCTCCTGTGTATTTCATAGCATGTGCAAGTGTTTACTAAGTTGCTGTTTTTAGCCTATAGACCAATAATGAGGAAAAGCAGTCAAAACAAAGGGTCCATGCTAAGGTACATCAGAATCGATAGCAATGTGCTCGAGTTGTGTAGCACAAACACAGGCAAAAGTTTGGCAATCAGTGACTGGAGAGTCTAAGCAACAGCCTCTTAGCAACTGTATTAGTTCTTTTCCTTATTATAACAGCACTTATGGGGGCTCCTAGGGCTGACAGCACCTAGAGCACCAGCTGAACTCTCAAGGAATTCCTGTGATTCTGTAGGGCTGTAGTCAGACCAGCAAAATGTTTCTGAGTTACTCCTCATGAGCTTTGACCCCCTTGTTTGGGCTCAGGTGACACACAGTCATTATCAATTGTTTTGCAATCTCTGCATCAAATCCAGCCCACTACTATATTTGTTCTGCATTTCACTGCACATTCCATAGACAGTGTACTATGAAACCAATTAATTTCCTTTCCATCTGGCATGTGGTACCACCACCACTGGCTGTCATTTTACTCCTTTAATTTTTAAAACTAATAATTTTCAAACAGGAATGTTGGTGCATTGGTATGCCTCTGTCAAAGGGGCTTTGGGTTCTCCACCATTGAGGGTAACACAGCACAGAAACAGAAAAAAATGCCCCATATCAGCATGTGGATAGCAAGGGTGTTTTGCCAATACACCAATACACCGATGTACCCGCAATTTTTTTTAAGGTAGGGAAGAGGAACAGAGAAACTCAACAAAAGAGGAAAAGATGTGCCCGGCTGCAGGGGTGTAGACAAACGTACCACATCTAATTTAACTAAAAAATGCAGAATGGTTAAAAAATGTATGAACCACTATTGAGGGATATATGTCATGTGACCGCAACAAAAGCAGAAGACGTGAGAAAAAAAAGGGGGGAGACATTTTTCTAGTGTGACTGTGGCCTAGGTCTCTGAGGAAAGAGGCAAATCTCAGGCTGAGTGACTCTGCAGATGGAGAAGGCATAATTTCTGAAGTGGCATTAAAGCCTCCATCTCCACACAATCCCAGCTGATGGTTGTTGTCACAATTGCGGCAGCCCACAGTCTCCCTTCCCTTTTATTAAGTTAAGGGACTGAGGAAAAGACATACTCTTGTCACATGCCATTTGATCTTCAAATAGGAATGGGGCGAGGTACCTGTTTTCTGTCTATATTGTTGTGTGTATTCGACAGGTTCCCCCCCCCCCAAGAAGTAGGGAAGGTAGGTCATTATGATTAAGCCGGGGGGGATGATACGAGCACGATAAGCAGTAATTGCAGCCTGCATGACTTTGTGCCACATCTGTGATGCAACACTGAAGAATATACAATTTCTGCTCAAAGGACCAACTGAAAATATTCCCTCAGTGTGTCCCTAGTTTACCTCTGTTGCCAGCCAGGTATAAGAAATCTAAGGAGAGCATAAATCAGACTTCATTTGCCTCGTGGCTTAAGGGTGCTGAGATCCTATTTGTTTACCACATGCTTATTTTAACTGCTTCATTAGATTATGTGAAATCAGCTGTCTGACAAAAGGCCAGTAAGTGAACCAGGTGAACTGCTTTCATCGTTGCTGCCTCCTCCCACCCACCACCCACACGTGCACTGTGGGAAGAAAAGAAAAAACGGTGTGTGCGTGTGTCTAAAGCTATCATTTCATCTCAGTGGATTGCACCTGCAATTATCTCAGTGAAAAGGGAAAGTAAACTGGGTGGGAAGGAAACAGAGGCCATTCAGATGGCAGGTAATAGAGCAGATCTAATTAGCGTTAAGTACCTGTAATCCTAGGAGATTTACTTTGTGATAAAAGCGAGAGAAAGTCCCTCAGGTATGAGTAATAGGTCCCTCGCCAGGTTGGCTGTGTCAGGTGTAGTGTGTCAGCTCCAGTGAATACAGCCTATTGATCCAGGAGTGCCTGCATTCTCTGCCACAAATTGAATTTAAATTGCTTACACAAGAAAGACATCTGGCATGCTAAGGTTTACCTACTTCATATTCAAAATAATTTTCTGAACCAACAAATAGCTTTGTTAAGTCACTTTTCCCCACTTCCTAGAACTGAACCGCCCTCTGTATTTTTCGGGGGTGGGGAGATAAATGTTTCTGTGTTTTTCTTCTTCCTTTTAATGATCTGTTACAGGCAGATTTGTGTGACAGAATTATTATACTAATCATACCAAAGTAGGTATTAAAATGATGGGACGTAGGCACATACATTAATGTCAACTAAATATATTAGCGAGGTGTTTACCTCTGTAGACTACATCACCTTTTGCTTTTGATTTCATTACTAAAGCAATATAATAATAATACATGAACATTCCATTTCATTTTCACAAAAGACTGAGCTAAATAATTGCTTTTTGTTTTTCAGTGTGAGATTATTAAATCAGCATATATTCCTTTTGCACAGCAGCTTTATTACTTTGAGGCAGAAGATGCTTTAATTAGGAAAGTTACTGTTGAAATAAAAGGTGCTTTCAGTTACACATCACAAAACCAGTAGAAGTTAGCAATTTCATCTGTCTGTAAATATAGAAATACTCTGAAATGTTTCTATGATGCTTGAAAGATATTTAACTCATAACAAAACAGAAAACAGCTGTTCAATTGCACATAGTTTTCAAGTGTGACTGGAGCTCAGGTTCTTTTTATAAAAAGGAGGGGGACCTTGTGGCAACCTGGGAGTAGTCCTATGTGATTTCAGTGTGTGTGTTTAGTCGTTTAGTCGTGTCCGACTCTTCGTGACCCCATGGACCAGAGCACGCCAGGCCCTTCTGTCTTCTACTGCCTCCCGGAGTTGTGTCAGGTTCATGTTGGTTGCTTCGCAGACACTGTCCAGCCATCTCATCCTCGGTCGTCCCCTTCTCCTCTTGCCATCACACCTTCCTAACATCAAGGTTTTTTCCAAGGACTCTTTTCTTCTCATGAGATGGCCAAAGTACTGGAGCCTCAGCTTCAGGATCTGTCCTTCCAGTGAGCACTCAGGGTTGATTTCCTTTAGTATTGATAGGTTTGTTCTCCTTGCAGTCCAGGGGATTCTCAAGAGCCTCCTCCAGCACCACAATTCAAAGGCATCAATTCTTCGCCGGTCTGCTTTCTTTATGGTCCAGCTCTCACTTCCATACATCACGACAGGAAAAACCATAGCTTTGACTATTCGGACTTTTGTCGGCAAGGTGATGTCTCTGCTTTTCAAGATGCTGTCAAGATTTGTCATCGCTTTCCTCCCAAGAAGAAGGCGTCTTTTAATTTCAGGGCTGCTGTCTCCATCTGCAGTGATCATGGAGCCCAGGAAGATAAAATTTGACACTGCCTCCATATCTTCCCCTTCTATTTCCCAGGAGGTGATGGGACCAGTGGCCATGATCTTAGTTTTTTTGATGTTGAGTTTCAGACCATTTTTTGCACTCTCCTCTTTCACTCTCATTACAAGGTTCTTTAATTCCTCCTCACTTTCTGCCATCAGAGTGGTATCATCTGCATATCGGAGGTTGTTGATATTTCTTCCGGCAATCTTAATTCCGGCTTGGGTTTCTTCCAGTCCAGCCTTCCGCATGATGTATTCTGCATATAAGTTAAATAAGCTGGGGGACAATATACAGCCTTGCTGTACTCCTTTCCCAATTTTGAACCACTCAGTTGTTCCATGACCAGTTCTAACTGTTGCTTCCTGTCCCACATATAGGTTTCTCAGGAGACAGATAAAGTGGTCAGGCACTCCCATTTCTTTAAGAACTTGCCATAGTTTGCTGTGGTCCACACAGTCAAAGGCTTTCGCATAGTCAATGAAGCAGAAGTAGATATTTTTCTGGAACTCTCTGGCTTTCTCCATAATCCAGCGCAAGTTAGCAATTTGGTCTCGAGTGCCTCTGCCTCTTCGGAATCCAGCTTGTACTTCTGGGAGTTCTCGGTCCACATACTGCTGAAGCCTACCTTGCAGGATTTTGAGCATAACCTTGCTAGCGTGCGAAATGAGTGCAATTGTACGGTAGTTGGAGCATTCTTTGGCACTGCCTTTCTTTGGGATTGGGATGTAGACTGATCTTTTCCAATCCTCTGGCCACTGTTGAGTTTTCCAAACTTGCTGGCATATTGAATGTAGCACGTTAACAGCATCATCTTTCAAGATTTTAAATAGTTCAACTGGAATGCCATCACCTCCACTGGCCTTGTTGTTAGCCAGGCTTTCTAAGGCCCACTTGACTTCGCTCTCCAGGATGTCTGGCTCAAGGTCAGCAACTACATTGTCTGGGTTGTCCAGGATATCCAAATCTTTCTGATATAATTCCTCTGTGTATTCTTGCCACCTCTTCTTGACATCTTCTGCTTCTGTTAGGTCCCTCCCATTTTTGTCTTTTATCATGTTCATCTTTGCGCAAAATGTTCCTCTAATATCTCCAATTTTCCTGAACAGATCTCTGGTCTTTCCTTTTCTGTTATTTTCCTCTATTTCTTTGCATTGTTCATTTAAGAAGGCCCTCTTGTCTCTCCTTGCTATTCTCTGGAAGTCTGCATTCAATTTTCTGTAACTTTCCCTATCTCCCTTGCATTTTGCTTCCCTTCTCCTCTCTGCTATTTATAAGGCCTCGTTGGACAGCCACTTTGCTTTCTTGAATTTCCTTTTCTTTGGGATGGTTTTTGTTGCTGCCTCCTGTACAATGTTACGAGCCTCTATCCAAAGTTCTTCAGGCACTCTGTCCACCAAATCTAGTTCCTTAAATCTGTTCTTTACTTCCACTGTGTATTCATAGGGGATTTGGTTTAGATTATACCTGAGTGGCCCAGTGGTTTTTCCTACTCTCTTCAGTCTAAGCTTGAATTTTGCTATGAGAAGCTGATGATCAGAACCGCAGTCAGCTCCAGGTCTTGTTTTTGCTGACTGTATAGAGCTTCTTCATCTTTGGCTGCAGAGAATATAATCAATCTGATTTCGATATTGCCCATCTGGTGATTTCCATGTGTAGAGTCGCCTCTTGTGTTGTTGGAAAAGAGTGTTTGTGATGACCAGCTTATTCTCTTGACAAAACTCTATTAGCCTTTGTCCTGCTTCATTCTGAACTCCAAGGCCAAACTTCCCTGTTGTTCCTTTTATCTCTTGGCTCCCTACTTTAGCATTCCAGTCCCCTAGAATGAGAAGAACATCTTTCTTTGGTGTCAGTTCTAGAAGGTGTTGTAAATCTTCATAGAATTGTTCAATTTCAGTCTCCTCAGCAATGCTGGTTGGTGCATAAACTTGGATTATTGTGATGTTGAATGGTCTGCCTTGGATTCGTATTGACATCATTCTATCATTTTTGAGATTGTATCCCATTACAGCTTTTCCCACTCTTTTGTTGACTATGAGGGCTACTCCATTCCTTCTACGGGATTCTTGCCCACAGTAGTAGATATGATAATCATCTGAGCTGAATTCGCCCATTCCTGTCCATTTTAGTTCACTGATGCCCAGGATGTCGATGTTTATTCTTGCCATCTCCTGTTTGACCACCTCCAGCTTCCCAAGGTTCATAGATCTTACATTCCAGGTTCCTATGCAGTATTTTTCTTTACAGCATTGGACTTTCCTTTCACTTCCAGGCACGTCCACAGCTGAGCGTCCTTTCGGCTTTGGCCCAACCACTTCATTAGCTCTGGAGCTACTTGTACTTGTCCTCCACTCTTCCCCAGTAGCATGTTGGACGCCTTCCGACCTGAGGGGCCCATCTTCCAGCATCATATCTTTTAGCCTTTTGTTTCTGATCATGGGGCGTTCTTGGCAAAGATACTGGAGTGGCTTGCCATTTCCTACTCCAGGTGGATTGCGTTTAGTCGGAACTCTCCACTATGTCCTGTCCGTCTTGGGTGTTCCTGCACGGCATAGCCCATAGCTTCTCTGAGTTACTCAAGCCCCTTCACCACGACAAGGCAGCAATCCATGATCCGTGATTTCAGTAACCTCCAGATATGTGTAGGACTGCCATTATGGTTACTGAGATAAATAAATGAAATGGCACATACTCAAAGGCACAGTGATTCATCCAGAATATTTTCATAGGCCATATCAGAAACCTCAGCCTTTAAATCAGTTTCAAGTCAGTGCTTACAAGAGCCCTGATTTAAATCATGTATTGAACATTAACTCATGGGACACTCAGAGGAGATTGATCATGAAGAAAAGCTTTCAAGTTCAACTGTTGTTTTGAAATATGGACAAATGTGCAGAACAAATAACATGGCCCGTCTCTTGTGTCACACGTGACACTTTTCATCACTTCCAGGAATGCCTCCACTAAGAACAGCAGAAGAAGACTGCTAGATTAGACCAAAGGTTTGTCTGTCTCAGGTTCTGTTCACACCATAGACAGACCCATTGCCGCCAGAAGGACGTGAATGGGAGGTGCAGCAGCAAGACCAACAACTGAACTGAAGAGATAAAACTTCATCTAGTTCATACAGAAAAGTGCATGTCCTCCCAACCCCTGAACTAATATGATGTGTTTTGGCACAGTTTCACCTCCATCTGCATAGGAGCTGAAGCCCAGACTAGGCCTTCAAAAAACAGTCCAGTTAGCTAATTAGATAGTTCATTAGTTGGTTCTTTTTGACCCCACCTTTATCCCAAGGCACCTTAAAAAGGTGTAAAACCACAGATATTTCCACACTTGCAAATATAATAAATTACACTCAACAATTAGTCATACCCAGGGTTAAAAGGTACTTTAAAAAACTGCTTTCATTCTGAGGTTTGATGGGTAGCATTGTCACATCCTGTTCCCTGAGATTTCAGGGTCAACACTTTTAGGCAGGGTGTGTGTATTGTGATTTCCCAGGGAGAGGCCTTTGTGGTATTGCACAAGCAAGCAGACACTGAGCAGGGCTGAAACAACTTCTGGGTGATGTGATTATGAAAGTGAGTCTGAGAGGAATCCAAGGAAATAGGGTCAGAATTCAGGTGAAACCTAAGCTCTGTTCCATTGTTAGGCATTTGAGTGCTAAGCGAATGAGTTGGGAAGGAAATATAAACCTACCCCCTCGTTGTACATTCAAGTCACCCCCCATAGGGTGACTCCACTGGCCTGAAAAGGAGAACTGATGTTATCTGTGAACACTGTCTAAGCAAGGAAAATCAGTGTTTCTGCCTGAGTGTGCTCAGATATTTAAAAAAAACACACACACCATTCTCCAAAAAGTGGAGGAAAACAGTTGAGAGGCCCAGGAAATCCACCAAGAAGACAGCTGTTGCTTCACCCCATTATTTGCCACCTGAGCTGTTTGCCTCAATCTGCCTGATCGTAGGGTCAGTCTTGGTACAGTCCACTTCACAGTGGCAGGAATGTAATGTATTATTTGGCTGGATGCATGAACATAGAGCAGACTGAAACCAATATGCTCCTCAAAACTGCCACTGACATTTCATTTGAATGAAGAATGCCATTTTGACCAAGTATGAAGTTCCCTGACAGTATTCCAATCTCCCTCATAAAATAATTTTTTAAAATTTTATTGTTATAATCAGTTGACAATATTCTTCCTTATGGCTGCCACTTGTAATGCCAGTATTCACTGGCGATTATAGAATAATGTTTTAATTTATTTTGGAAAAAAAATCCCTGCAATATGGACAGTGTCCATTTTGAAAGAATGTGAGATCCAGACCTGACAGCTGCTTTTTTTCTCTCTCATTTCACTTTCTTATTGGTTAACTTAGTGGAAAAATGTAAATTTTCCAGGGACTTTAGGTTGGAGGTATCTCAGCCAAGGTGGATGTATGCTTGACTTGAGGCCTAATTTAACTCCCATGTAGTATTGATCGATTCAAACCACCAGGGACACTTACAATCTTCCTTTGCCAAAGGTAGACAATAGTATGAAAGAGAAGTGTAATAAATGCCTCTGTTTGGTCCCATGTCGATCTACAGCGGCTGCTTTCACCTCTTTTTTTCTCCCCCCTCTTTGCCATTTTGAGTGCATCAGTATTTCACATTTATTGTAGTGTGATGAAACACCTTTCAAAATGGCCGGAGGGACACTCAGCAGTAAGTGCTTAAGCAATACACATTGAAGTGAACGGGAAGACATCTGAGGTCAAGGAACTTGAAACAGAAGCTGAATCAGCTGAAAGCAGAAGTACAGTATCTCCTGCAAAGTAAATATAGATTACAGTCCTGAAGACTCATCGATCTGCTGGGGGATGATAGGTCTTTTGGCATGAGGCAGCTCATAAGGAAATGAAATATCTTACACTGATCTGGGAGCTGAGAATCATGAACTGGCTTAGTTTTATTTTAAAAAGCCTAGGAAGGGTGAGCTCAGAGTGCAAAGGCCCAAGGTGTAGGTATTTTGAAACAGACACCTGGAGCAATTGTATGTACAGGGATATTAGCATTATTTAGACACAATCTGGAAAGCTGATTTTGATACATTTGCCATGCCCACTGGCACAGATACTGGAAAACTCTGAAGCAGAGATGTGAAGAACATTCACAAAATTGTTTGCTTTTGTTTAGAGAGGAAATCATTAGCTGTTGCAAGAGTTTTCATTCCCAGCACAAGAAGAAGGTTAGGAAGTGGCTTTTTCCTCAGATAATTCTATCATCTGCATGCTAATTTTATGCAGAGACATTTTAAATTTGCACAAAAGATATCTATCTAAAACTGTTGGCTGAAATCCTGTTGTGCAGCTTCATGCCATATAAGACTGATGATAGCTTCCCTTCCCAGCCTCCTTCAGGTGCTGCCTATGAGTAGGGGCTTGCCAGAGGGGGTGGGGTGCTGAACCACCAAACACCTGTTGCAGGGATAAACAAACCATGACAAACTACTGAATCAGTGGTTTATCGCCATCTCTAGGAGTGAATGTAAGAGCATTACAAAGGTGTTTTTAACCAGTGCTTCCATATGTGGGTGTCTGTCTGCGCGTCTCACTGGTGATCACTCTTTACTTATGAAAAGTCTAATAAGTCTAATGACAAATTACCAGTCTCTAAAAGGTGCTGGTTGCATTTCTGGGCATGCACCTAATTTCATGATTGAATGTACAACCAGGAATGGCCCCACATCTCATTAATGAATGGATGCAAAACCCCTACTCACATTTTCATTATACTGCCCCTGTGTAGTTTAGAGTCTTGGTTGCAATGGTGATGGCAAATTCACAAGACTTGGTGGCTGGTATGTGCCCTTTTTTATTTCCCAGAAGACCCTTGTGGAGGGCACTGATGGACTTCATATCAATGCTGATGATGTGTCAGGCATCAGGTTGGAGACCATCAGAGTGAGGGCAA
The DNA here is from genome assembly GCF_051106095.1 of Pogona vitticeps. NCBI lineage: Eukaryota > Metazoa > Chordata > Lepidosauria > Squamata > Agamidae > Pogona > Pogona vitticeps. Next base: position 218,588,349 of record NC_135783.1, on the reverse strand, counting down.
ATAAGTAGCTTTTGCGAAAAGTAACTTTTGAGAAAGTAACTTCTGCAAGATCTGTAAATGCTTACTTCTTTTACTCTGCAAAGGTAGTCAACTAGCAGTCATCCAGATGTGGTCGGATTGCAACTCAGCAGCTCTTGCTTCCAGCAGTATCTGGAAGGCAACAAGTTGCCAAATGCTGTGTTAGGGACTTCTGCTGGAAATAGCAGCAGTAGCAGCAACAATTCTGCTTACAGACACAGGGTGGTTAAAATTTTGCAACATATGTTAAAAAGCTAGGCAAAGGTGGAGGAAGCATTTCAACTCATCCTTACTGATGAGGCCATTCGACAGTAGAATTTAGCACTGTTGGCCTTTTCATCTGGATTTCCCCTGCCAGCTATGGTTTTACAGGGGAACCCCACTCCCTTCTGGTAAGGGACTCTCTGGCAGCCACTCCTCCTCATTCTGCCAGACAGCATGGCCACTACCAAGCCAGCCCTGGCCCCTTGAGCCTAGGTGAGAGTTGCTTGGCAGAAACTAGGGGTGTCCTGGTAAGTCTGGCCCCCTGTTTCTGAGGCAAATGATGGGTTTTATGTTCCTACCACCCTAAGATCTGGGAAGATTTTGGGTAAGAGTTTCTACCTGCTGTCCTTTCTATGCACTTATACAGAGAGGTTGGTCACTAAATTGCCCCATTGGGTGTAGAGTCAGGGCCAGGCCCTGTGGTTTGCTTGGAACAACACAGGAAATTACTGTTTTATTTTAAATTAAATTTTACATATATACAACTTCACTGAACAGTTTGAACTTATTAGGAATGCAGAACTGTTGCATTTTATGCTTCTGAGGGTATTCCATTAAATCCCTACTCTAATTTCATGAGCAGTAATTTATACTTGTATTTAGAGCACAATTCTGTAACACTAGTGTAAGAAATCTCATATATTTGAGGAAATGTACACAAATTCATATAGTTAATGAAAAAATGACAGATAATGCAGTAAACATCTTCAGTCATCCATGAATTTGGAAAAAATATCAGTGCCCCATCTCAACTAGAATATATACAATTTTTCACATGTAAATGGGACTCTGAGTCAAAAATATGGAAGCTCTGTGGAAAGATGAGATTTTAAAAGTTATAAAAAGTTACCGTATTTTTCCGTGTATAAGCCCCCATGTATAAGATGCCCCCACTTTTCTAATCCAAAATTAAGAAATCTAAATGGGGCTTAGCAAGTGTAGGAGGAAAAGGATAAAAGTGCTGCAGAATCGCTTAGATCTCTGCTTTCCCCTCCACTTGTTTTTGTTCTCTCCTCAGCTTACTTCCATGTATAAGACGACCCTCAATTTTTAGTCTAAAGATTTTAGACAAAAGTATAGTCGTATGCATGGAAAAATACGGTATAATAATTCTCTAGGATGCAGGTGGCCATAAGGTAGAATGGAAAATGCCAATAGAATTTTTTGGTCCTTTGGAATGGACTGGCAAAGATTTCTTATTTCAAAATACACAACAACAAGAAGAAGATGGGGATGATTATAATGATGATGCTGATGGTTTTTCCACCCCCAAATTAAACTGCTGAAACAAACAAAAAAAAAAGTTGGCCATGGAAATGGGCCAAGAGTGCATTTTTCCCTGAAAAAATAATGGCATAAATTTTGGCAATGCAAAAACACTGAACACAAACCCATTTATTCTCAGAGAAAGCGACCAAAATCCTGTCTGCAACTACATGCATGCAACATATTATTATTACTATTCATTCATCTGCAATATTTTTACTTGACCTTTCTCCTTAAAAAGGATCCAAAGCAACTTACATAATTAAAAGACAGTATTTAAAGCTAAACAACAGTGAATATACAAATACTAAAAAGGATCAAACAGATGACATACTGGAAAACATAAAAAAACACCAAAAGCACATTCAAAGTGCAACAATCTATTTAAAAATCCCACTCAGGCAGCCAATCACTGAGGAAAAACTTGCCTGAAGAGAAAGGTCTTCACCTGTTTTGTAGAAGGAACTCCTCCCGTGTGAAGGAGTTCCAAAGTCTGGGAGCAGCAACAGAGAAGGCCCTCTCCCATGTACCCACTGTTGGTATATGGCAACCCGTAACATTCTACCTACTATGGGTTAATATCTAAAGGACCTCACCTGTTCCTTTTAACCAACGAGGCCTATAAACCCTTGTCTCCTCTACCCCTCCTCACACTTTCCTTCGATGGTGCTGAGTCGCAGAGGGAGGCAGAGACTGTGTGTTTGCCTAAGTTTGTGGGTGTTACCTGAGCTGCTGCCACTTTCTTTGTTTACTGTTTGGTATGTTTTCTAATACAGTTTTAGCATTCTGTTGTTTTCTTAGGATGCTCTGTTACCTTTGTCCTAAGAGAACTAAATAAAGATTATATATATATTGACTCAGTGTCTCAAAGCCTTTTTCCAACAATTTTGGTAGCAGAGGATGGTTGCGTTTCTTTTGACAAGCTGCTTTTGAGACACTGAAACGTGTTGCCGTGTTTTGAACTTTTTTCCTTTTTCCTTTTTGAAGTTCAGGTAGTTGAACAGAGTGTTTTTGCAAACGTTCCTTTCATTTTCAAATTTGGGAATGTGTTGTTGTTTGCCTCTGACTAAAGTGGGGTAGAGGAGACAAGGCTTTATAGGCCTAATTGGTTACAAGGAACAGGTGAGGTCTTTTAGATATTAACCCACAGTGGGTAGAATGTTGCGGATTGCCATATACTGTACCAACACCCACCAAACTAATTGTAGGTTTTGCCTGTGGTAGATACAAAACAGTGGAGTCACAAGTGTGATCCCCAACACACTTCTGCAGTTAATTGCATTATGTGTCATGCTGGGGATGTGCAACCACTTGATCAATTGTGTGGCCCCATCTCCTGATGTTGGGCTCAATGTCTGGCATAACTCTAAGTTAGGCTGACACAAACACAACAGTGGGCATTGTATTCTTTAACTTCACATCTTTCCAGTCTGAAACACTAGTTTGCACCTGGTTCAGGTTAATGGATCTAGGACAGGTTGCCATAAATCTTACAAGCCTGAAATCAGTCCACTTGTCCACTAGAGCTGTAATCACAATATTTTATATTCTCAGGAAGTGTTCTCTTCTCTGGCCAAAAAAGTGCACTTTCCCACACCACCTGCCAGACCGGCAACAAAGCTTTGCAAAAGAAGACTTCCTCATTGTGGTGTACACAGAATTATATTTACATTTGGACACTACATGATACTTAGAACATTAGAAACAGAAATGTAACTTAAAAGGTTGGAATGCATCTGATGTTTTTTTAATGAAAACAATTTAGTTTAGTTACATTTAGTAAAAGTCTAATTTCTAAAAACAATACTTTTATTGAAATTTTGCAAAGACACAAGAAGCCAAATAAAATTATTTTGAGACCCAGTTCTGGCACACGGGCTATCCCCTCTAAAATATTTCATAGGGAAACTGTTTTCTAATTTGTTTTTGATCATAGCTCAGAATCTAAATCCCTGTATGCACAAATCTCTGAATCCAGATCTCGGTGTATCCCTCCTCCTTTCTTCTTTGCTTATGACAATATTCCGATATAATTATTCCTTCTTTTCTTTCCTCCCAGCCTAACTCTATAAATAAAATTGTCCTACATTGCTTGCTCATTTTTAGATAAATACAAGATGAAAAACAGAGAATTGAAGTCACTTATCCTCAAGGACAATAAAAGCATCTTCTATAGGATATTGTGAACACTATGTAAGACGGGGTGAGTAAGCTCTGACTCTTCAGATATTGGTGTATTGATACTTTCAGGGGCTCTCATGGATGGGAGTGCTGGGAATGGATGGTGGGCTAGAAGTTGTCCAGGCTCAACACGGGGCTTTGTGACTGAATACAACACTCTTGTAATTTTTAGTTACTCAGCTTGCCATTGTGCCTCTAATACCCTCCTCTGTTATTCTAGATGTGTTGTGTAAGGCAACACTACTGAAGAGGGAAAATATATATATATTTCAGGACCTTTGAACAACTTCCAGAATGGTGAAGAACAAAATTGATTCCTATTTGCCTGTTTTCCTGCTCCCCATCAAGAAATCTTGGTGGTTGACTTACTGGTGGACATCAAGAGGCCAAAGGCAGAACACTAATGCTTTATAAAGAGTTGATTGCCCATTCCCAGTTACACTGATTTAGCATAATAAAATAAAAAAACTTTGTTGTATTATCAACATAAAAGGTTTTGTTTGAAAGTACAGGCTGGCTAGAATCTCACTCTGAGCGTTACTATAGCATCCCAGGTGGCTTTTTAGATCATACCAATTAATTCTTCATCCACCCAAATCAGTTCAACCAAAGTCTCCTGCAGCTGGGAAGAAACCAAAACTCTAAACCTCAGTTTCCCATGGATAATATTTGACAAATAATACCCAGAATTCTAGTACTTAAGCATGCTGGTGCAGTGGAAATCACTGTGCCAAATTGCCACTAGTTAAGAAGTCCATACTTGTACTTCTCATTATGCATGAGTTTCACAACTTGGCATGTGACGAGAAATACAAATGGATGCACTTCACAGCTGGAATTAAGAAACTCCTTAAGTTCTTGTAGATGTTATAAAATCTACCAAATGTATTTTCTATAGAAACACTCTCTGTTTTTTTGGATGTGATTACATAGATGCTTGACAGTTTGATCCCTTGGTTCCGTAGGAGACAAAGAACTCAATAGGAAGTTCAAAAATTTAGCTCTATCAATTTCAAAACATTTTCAAGGGTGATAATGGCTTCTGCATCCATATTTATTGCTGGAGGCAGTGGATTGGGGGACTATAATATTTTATGGCCTCCCTAGTCTCCAAGGTAGCAAAGGAAGTTATGTACATACACTGATACAATACATTCTAGGTTCGATCACTTTGAAAGCCTTGCAATAAAGTACACATACAATGGGATAACTAAGTTGTTTTCTTTGACATCAACAAACAGCTCAGTTAGCAATGGCATCTAACATTGATTTTGTTAGTCTGGTTGTAGACTCCACAGGAGTGCTTTTAACTAATAGGAAAAAGAAATGCACTGAACATCTACTGCATAATTTTACAGTCCAGACATCTGACAAGGAAAGCTGCGCCAATTATTAGTTCATCTTTTTTTTTCTTCCCTGGTGCCATTAAACAAACTTATTAAATGGGACTCTGAATCATGTCTGGCATATAATTCCACATACACCAGCTATTGGTGGTGATTGGGGATGTGAACCAAGGCACAGCTCACTATTTGTCTTAAGCTTCCCTTAAAAAAAATTAATCAGCCAGGTAGGAATTTAGGAAAACTGTCGTATGCTGGGCCAGCCTCTTGAGCCCAGCATTGTCTGTTCTGGTCAGCAATGGCAGTCTGAAGTAGAGATGTGAATCTTGCAGCCTCTCACTTTCAGCAAGAAAGGAAGAGAGAAAAAGCACAGACCTCTTTTCTCCTCGTAGTGAGATTTCTCTGTACGAAGCCACACACCTTCCCACCCTCAAAACAACTCCTTGCAGAATTTCTTGGCCATTTCATGGTCATTTTTAATCTGGGTGAAAACAAATTTGGAAAGAATTGTAGCAAATCCTGTGCAAAAGGGGATCTTGCCTGTGCAAGAATCCTTAGAAAGGGCATTGAGCTGTGCAAAATTTGATAGTTCCTTGCACAAAAGAACACACAAAACATAATCAAACAAAAACAAACAAACAGAGAAGCTAAGACTTGGCATCTCATTTCATGGGAAGTTGGGAAATTTCAGTGGTTCAGAGGAAGACTTGGTGAGGAGTCTCAATCTGGTAAGATTTAGAGAATCACCAAGGCCACCAACTTTTTCAGGTATTTCCCACATTCCTGATTGAGGGTCTTTCCCATCACCTTCTACCTAATCTTTCGTACTGGGGATGCTGCCAAATTGACTTGGGCCTTTCTGCATGGTTGCGATGTTCTCTGATAGTTGGCTTTGGCACTGTGGTCCCCACAGTCCTCTTCTACCAAGGACAGTCCTTTGCTTGAAGGACTAACAGAAGACAATCCTTCCTTTGAAAGTGTCCTTTGTTTGACGGGCTGTTCGGGTGAAGTCCGATTTAATGTTAAAGACCATAAGAATGGAGGCAGAGATCTTGAACTATTCCATCTGCAGTAAGCAGCTTCTAGATGGCAGACTTCACAACAAGCACACAGTCCACTTGGTCACAGTCTTTCATGCCTAAGTGAGATGCCATGGAATTCTGTTCAAAATAATTTCTAATTTTGCTCTGTATATATAAATCAACACACACAATTTTATGCAAACCGTAGTCTTCCTTTGTCGTCATCTTCTTTTTGTAAGCATTCATGCTCCTTTTACTGATGTGTGAGTGGCCATCATCTGTGGTAGCCTCTCTGCTATTTCTATTGTTATACTGCTGAAAGAGGTTGGCTATGATGTCATGTGGTGTCCCCCCCCCCAATATTTCGCTAAAAAAACCCTTCTCTGCTTTTATTACTGGGTGGTGTTATGTCACAACACTGCATAAAAATTTGGGTTGTATATTACTGAGTGAAAATAGGGAGTGAGTTTAGACTGGTAGTGCTGTGGTCAATTATGATTATCACAGGGTTGACGCTTCCATTTTTTTGGCCCTGACATATTGCTTCTGTAGGCCTTGTAGCCCATTTTGCCTCATAGTGGACCTTCTTTCACAAAAAGGATCTGGATGGAGTCATACTGCCACATTTTTTTCATACAATGTAGCAATATCCAGGGATGGGGACTCGTGAGTTGCAACTCGCTGTTGAGTCCAACTTAAATCACTCCAGGGGTTTCAGGAGGAACTTTTGATTCAACTCGTGAGTTGGACCCATTTGACTCAACTCGTGAGTCCTTACGGGCCTCCCCACCTGCCACTGCCACCTGTGTACATGTGCTGTCCTATCAGCTGGGTAGCAGATACATGGGCAGAGGCAGCAGCCAGCTGCTGGAAGGGGTGCTGGACCTCTGAGGATGGTGGTGGCATTGGTGGTGGGCATCAGCAGCAGGCATTGGTGGAGGCAGCAGGTACGGAGGCAGGAGCCAGCCTATCAGCTGGGCAGCGCATGTGTAGTCCGAGTCTTTGAGTTCAAGTCCCAAGTCCCAAGCCTTGGGATTGGGGCAAATGACATAAGACTCGGACTCAAGGCTTGAGACACGGGACTCGTGGCAGAAGACTTGAACTTGGATTTGGGACTCAGATCCAAAGCCTCAGACTCAGACTTGGGGCTTGGTTCCAAAGACTTGCCAACATATCTGACAGCATTTATAGTTACCTATAAAACACCCCCTGTGTCTTCACTTGTGCAGCATCATATGAAGAGTTTTGGATCAAATGAAATGGAAGTCACATTATAATTTTAGCACATAACAGCTGACCAGGGCAAATGGATCACCAGGCCAAAATTGGTTACCAGGTCAAAATGCACTTTGTTTCCAGTCAACAAGCAAACTCCATAAATATAGGGAGTATCAGCTGGAATCTCGAGATACCAGAAACCATGTCTAGAATTTCTAGGACGGGAAGTATCTGGACAATGAATGACAAAATGTTCACAGAACCAAGCAGTGTTGCAGGAAGAAAACCAAATGTCATGTACTTATTCAGACATTTTCAAGCAATAGCAATTCCTGGTAGCAGGCCCGTTCTTATTTTGGTACCTTCAAAAGGAGTCGCTATGGCTTTCCCCCCCTATACCTATACGTCCTTGAAGTTCCTACTGTATTAAATCAGAGAAGTTAAAAAATAAATGCAACCAAGTTTACATGCTCTATATGCTCATGAGCTTGGTCTATACATCCATGAACATAACACAATGGGTGAAACACAGTAACATAATTCCTAATCAATTGTGTATAGGTGTTAACTTACCAAATCACCACGGATTCAACAGACCTACTCTAGTTGTGACTTACTATCATTTCATTCAATGATTCTTCATTGTTTTCTGTCGTTGCTCATATTCTTCATGATTCTTTCAGCAGCAGATACAAACCAGGGTTATTCTATGAGCATACAGATATATTTCCAGGTGCCAATTCAAGGAGTTGATGCTCATCTTTAACTTAAAAGTCTAAAGGATGTGCAGCACAAATATCTGAATGAATACTCCTTTTTATTTTAATGCACCCATGAAATAAGATTACCCAAGGAGGCCCTTGACTTTGTGCCTTTTAAAAAGAGGCAAGGGTCATTTACAAAAGAGAGGGTCTTAAATTGAATGAAGGAATGACAGATGTAAAATATATACTACTCCATGTGTGTATAATCATTTGCCACTTTTATCATTTCTATGATTTCAAGAGATTCCTCAATTTTAAAAGTATTGGATTACTTCCTATAACATGAGTAAGTGATTCCTTAAGGTCCTTCCTGCCCTCTTCTCTGATCCCAATCAGCCCCCTCCTCATTCTGTTTTTTTCAGTATGATCTGGACTCATGCAGAACCATAAAGCAATGAATGGATCCCTTAGTGTAAACTTTCTGACAAAAGTATTCTAGCAACTAAAAGTGGGGGGGTGGGGGGAGTCTCATTTATTTCCCTCATTTTATGTCACTCATCAATCGAACATGAGACAACTCATTTCATTTCTGTGACATACCATGATGGACTTGTGTTGCAACCCTGACTTATTTTGAGAACTTCAATTTCTCAAGCTGAAAGCTTGAACGTCCCATGCTTGGAAGGGCTATTGATCTGATGGAGATGGACGGCTCCAGAGAAACTGATACATTCCTTACAGCACTTTTCACTGACCACTTCATAATGTAGACTTTTTCTTGGTATTTTCTGGCATGTTTTTAAAAGAATTCTTTTGTTACTTTGTACTTTGTTCCTGGATTTTATTGACAACCACACTCTCCCAGATACTCAGATTACTGCGTCGAGAATGCCAACTTTCTTAAACAATTGCATTAGTTCAAACAATATGTTTTCCACTATGCCAGGGAATGCTTGATTTGGCTAGGATAAATATTGCTCTCATGCAGAAAAGGGAAAGAGAGAGAACAGGCAGGCAGGCAGGCAGCTGGATAGGGTATGGCATGAAGCTCCAGGGTGACAAGGAGGTGATGGTGGTACCACCATGAAAATGGTCAAGGAGGGAGGTGGTGAAAGAGGCATAACATCTAGGTGAGGTAGGTAGTTGCAAAGGAAAAGAGGCAGCAACATCAGGAGCAGCACATCATGGGAGAAGTGGGACAATCTGCACACTTGATGACTGGCTTTGCCACTTGAGGTGGGTGGCACAATTGCCTCACTCTGCCTGATAATATAACCAGCCATGCCTCCTCAACTCCCTCAGATACCAGTATGGATTGATGAGGAGTCCTCTAAAATGGTGTGGGAGATGGCATTGCAAGGGTAATCAGAAATAACCACCTTTATCTCTCCTCCACATCAACACCCTTAGACTGTGCCTGGTAGGAGTCCTATTTCCATTTCCTATCCATGAAGAATGGATCCAAGCCATTGTTTAAAAATCAAAGCACTCTGTTTCAGTGTTTTTATTAGTTGAGGGTATAAAACAAATCTCTTTCCACCCCATTACTTTAAACTAAGTTTTAGCTATGGATGTCTCCTAGACTAAGTTGGCTGCCCTCAGTGGAGCCACTTCTCTCCACCTTGCAAGCCAGTACCTGAGGCAAAAGATGTTGATGGACACAACTTCAACCAAGGGACTAATAGACTTGGCTGTAGGCCGTTTGAGAGAGCATTGCTCTCTTTTATCTCCCTATCCAAACTGGCCTTCTTGCAAAGGTAGTTGAATATGAGGGGCTAGATCCCATTCTATCTAGAGCAGGGGTCTCAAACTCAATTTACCTGGGGGCCGTTGGAGGCAGAGGCTGGGTGAGGCTGGACCGCATCAGATTTTCCGCCAAGCGGAGCAAGAGCCCGAGGAAGCCACCCAGGAGTTTCCTTAGCCGACAGACAGGTGGTCTGGCTGGCAGGCTGTAGTTCTAGATGGAGGGTGCAAGAGGTGCTGTCTTGGGAGAGAGCCGACGAGTGAGGCAAGGCTTTTTTTTACTCTTGACAGCAGAGGATGTGTGGGGGCTTTGGGGAGGCAGGCAAGGCGAGGGCCACAAACTATCATCTGGGGGGCCGCAAATGGCCCCCGGGCCGCATGTTTGAGACCCCTGATCTAGAGTATACCCATTAAAATTAATAGTACTTAGGTAGCTGGGACTAAAATGAGATTTAGCTCCAGATTTAAATCTGTTCTCTGGGATGCAGTCATTCAAATTCAGAATATATCTCCATGTAATCTTTGGGAAGTCAAGTATCTGATTAATGAAGATATCTTGTTTCCTTCTCTGTCCATACAAATAAGCTTTAGTTTGTGGGAGGAAGAAGGAACAGGAGAAGATAAGCCTGGTGACCCTGTTGGGGTTACCTCTATATATTGTATTAAGTAGTAGAGTTGTGCCAATTTTGTGTTTTTGGACAAAGAGTCGCAAAGTTGCCCAGCCAGCATGTTCAAGGGAATTCTGGGAGTTTTAGTCTAAAACACCAATTGGCACACCTCTGTTATTACCTAAAATCGCCAACAGGGCCTAAGTAAAAATAGAGCCAAAAAACCAGGCAGCAGAGAGGAGCTGATGTATGGCTGAATGAAGGGTCAAACTAGATGTTAACAGAAATGTTTCTTCCTGGGGATTGGCCCATTTTTCTACCTGCAGTGTGATTTCCTCAAGGATATGAACCTTGGTAATCATATTTGCAAATCAAACCTGTTCTTATCTACAGTGACTACAGAACAAAGCAAGCCGACCATGTAAGATACAGATGTGGTAGAAGCATGTGCTACAGCAAACACACATTTTTCAACTCTTCAGGTGTACTGCTTCTAAACACAGCCTGAGTGTCTCATCTGACCCTAAATCATAGAGCCCAGGATGTCATGTTGTAAGCATGTGTTGCTGGTGCTGCTTGTTGAACAAAAACATGTAATAAAAGTTTAAAATGCCACTTCCACCCCTTCCAAACTCCTTTCCTCCCCATTTCCTTCTCCACCACTTCTAAACTACTTTTCCCCTTTTCCTTTCCCACCCCTTTTATACTCCTTTCTGTGTCCGAAAACACTGTAATCTATGCATCTGGATAGGTGGGGCTCATTAGCCTTGGAAGGCAGCCCATCTAGGAGAAGGAAAACTCCAATTTTAAACCTCCATCGCCTTGTGGCTATATCCACCAATGGAAAAGGCTTCAGGAGTTAACCTGGATGGAAAAATCCGTAGCCGGTGTCCCTGAGGCAGTTCGTGACTGTGTACAGTCACGCTCTGGCAACTCATGCAGTGTCACTGGAACCAGTTGCATTGGCTCTTTCCTTTCCATTGGACTATTTTTAGTGATGCGAAGAGGGGGGAGTTTTGCTTGGGTAACAGTCTATCCTCCATATTATTTTACCCAGGCTTCGTGCTCTGGAGAGGATACTCCAGCTTCACATACAGTGTTGAAATAACACGGGAAGTAGCAGTTACTGATTAAAAATCTTTGCTCAATTGGCATAGAGTGTGATGCCAGGGACTACTTCTGATGATGGGAGAGGTCATTGCACCTCACTAGGTAGCTATCACCCACCTTAAGCTGGGCATCCCCCAGCCAGTAAGGTGCTGCCTCGCCACAGTCTGTTAACCTCACGGGGTGTGTGGGGTTTAAGGTGAAAGCTGACAAGCAGATCGATAGCCGTGCACCATGCACTAATCATAAGATAACTTCTGCCCTAAAGCTGGGCACCTGGAATGTTCGGACATAGACCCCTGGCTATTCTGACAATCTGCAGAAAATAGACAACACGCACATGGAATTGAGTAGGCTGCAGATGGGCATTGTTCGCCTGCAAGAGACAAGACTGCCAGACTCGGGATCTGTTAAAGATAAACATTTATCAGTCTTCTGGCAGGTAAAATCACTGAATGAGACCTGGGAATATGGTGTTGGCTTTGCGGTTACAAATACTCTGCTGAGATCCATTGTTCAACCTATTGTGGGGAGTGAAAGAATTCTGTCTTTGAAGCTCCACTCATCAGCAGAATTGGCCACTCACATTAGTGCATATGCACCAACACTGTTGTCTACAACAGAAGTCATAGACAAATTCTATGATGATCTGGTAGCTACTATCACAAAAATCCCTGAGAGAGAGCCGCTGTTCATTCCTGGAGACTTTAAGGCTAGACTTGGTACTGATCACAATTCTTGGCCCACTTGTCTAGGCTGGTTTGGCATTGGGAAGATGAACAAAAATGACCAATGCTTGCTGGAGTTCTGCTGTTATTGTGGTCTTTGTTTCAGCAACACATTATTTAATACGAAGCTTCGGCACAGAATTTCCTGGAGACATCCAAGATTGAAGCATTGGCATCAGCTCGATTTGATCCTCACTAGATGTTCTAGTCTCCCTTGTATTACGATCACACACAGTTATCAGGGTGCTGATTTCGATACTGATCACTCCCTGGTGTGTAGCAGAGTCAAACTGCGAATAAAGAGATTGTAACACACAAAAAAGGAAAGAAGACCACGTATTGACATCAGCAAGACTTGTGATCAGAGAAAAGTGGAGGAATTTGCCCAAACTCTTGAGGAAACTTTTCCAGGCCCAGCTGTTGCAAATGTACCTGAGCAATGGGAACATTTCAAGAATGCTGTTTATAACACTGCCTTGTCCACATTTGGCAAGAAGACCAAAAAGACAGCAGACTGGTTTGAAGCCCATTCAGAAGAGTTGATGCCAGCCATCAAGGAAAAGAGGAGAGCTCTTGTTGTTGTTCAGTCATTTATTCGTGTCCGAATCTTCATGACCCCATGGACCAGAGCATGCCAGGCCCTCCTGTCTTCCACTGCCTCCCGGAGTTGGGTCAAATTCATATCGGTAGCTTCGATGACACTGTCCAACCATCTCATCCACAATGAGGTTGTGAGTCCCATAAGTGCAGAATGACACACACCAAGAATGAAATAGGTGCCCAGGTAGGGAATTTTGCACCTTCAAAGTTTTGGTGTCCCAGCTCAAAGCCCAAGTCATCTCACCCAAGCTACAGCTCTGACTGATAGGCACACATTAGATTAGGGACAGCAGCCATATCACTCAGGTTGATGTCTCCCTGCTATTTTTCTTTTTATGCTAATGAAAACATCATTAACAATAATGGATTTGCTGAGGGGATGCAAGACCTTTTCTATAAATAGCCCACCCATTGTGTCTCAAAGAAATTGATAGATACCTCTTCCCCGCCGTACTCACACTATGGGCAAAAAGTGTAGGAAGGAATTGCACAGGCAGGGTTCCAGAGGACAAGGATGTCTGTCTATGAAGAGCCCCCACCCCACCCCGTGCAGGTATTTTACATGGATGGTGGAGCCAGAGGACCCATCAGAATGGGGCCTGAAGAATGATCCTACAGATGCAGCCTGCATGTTTTACCCATTGCAAATATAAGGTGTGAGGGGAGCGATGGAGTCACAGAGCTCTCTAACGCCACTTTGGTAGAGCTACAAAAATGGCTGAACAAACAGCAGAGAACATGCTTGGTAAATAAGCTGTATTCATAAGCACACGCTCCCCCGTGTCTCATGCTTTAAGAATACAGCCACTCCCACAAGTCTCAAAGATATAAATATGCAATTTGATACTTGAAAGATCTGGAAAGAAAATTGTTCAGCTGAGTTCTGTGCCAGTTCTATTTTGTCACAGCAGGCCGGCTTATCCATTGGTTTTCTCTAAAAAGCCAACTACTATTCGATCAAAGCCACTGCTGTCTTGTTAATTACTTGAAAGCACACACAAAAAAGCCCAGAAAAACAAAACAGCTATTAAAGGTTTTCATGATACTGTTAAGAACCTTGCTGGTGAAATTGAGGTATGAACGGCCCTTGGTCATACTCTATCTCCAGTCATTTTTGATGACCTTTTAAATTCATACGGCTCGCCTTTTGCTTTGTTGTCACTGCAGAAATTGCTGCTCCTTTGCAGAGAATTATTGACAGAGTTTACAGGGAGGCTTTCATTCTAAATAGGGATATGCACAGACTTCCCCACCCAGTCCATGCCCAAACAATTGGCACACAGATCAGGGTGGGCAACACCCACCCCTGTGCCCTTTTCGTGTCATAATGATGTGATTGCTGTCTGTTCCTTGGATGGTACTTTTGCATTTCTGGTTTTGCCTGTAGACTCCATTGCTACAAATAGAGAAATGCAAACTGGAAGGCCAGGTCATAGAATGAGTGCTGCGGGCAAGATAAAGGGGTGTTAGCTGCAGCACACAGAGCTGGGTACTCCATTTTATTTTCATTTTTCTCCTTTTCCCCAGATACTAAATACAAATCAGCTACCCAGGGCAGCCACCAGGAATGGAAGGAGTGAGATACTTTAAAAAAGCAATTGGTACAGTCATCTTTGAGTCTTTCTTAAAAGGACAATGTAAGGAACCTACTTCTTGTATATTTTCCACCCTTTCTCTTTCACCATCCTTCCTTTTCTCTAGATTTGGAGTTTATTTATTTAATTTATATGCCGCCCACACTGCCCAAAGGTCTCTGCTGCAGAGACTGCTGCATCCACAGATTTTGATGCCTTAATCAATAACATTCCAGAAGGAAAGGCATTTCTAAGATAAAGAGCATATTATTCTTCATTGCTACTAGAGGTGGGCACGAACTGCCAAACTGGCAATTAGTGCAAATTTGTACTTTGGTTGAACAGGTGTTTGGGACTTCCCAGTCCCATTTCCTCTAGCAGATGCACACTCAGAGGCAGCAAGTGGATGAGGAGGAGCAAGAAAGCCACAGTTTGTTTGTTTATCTCTTCCTTCCTTCCTTCCTTCCTTCCTTCCTTCCTTCCTTCCTTCCTTCCTTCCTTCCTTCCTTCCTTCCTTCCTTCCTTCCTTCCTTCCTTCCACACAATTCTGCCATTGCTAAGAAGCTCTGGTGGTGAGGGTTTTTTTTATCAGAAGAGTCGCTCATGCAATTTCCCATCACAGTGCCCCACTTAGAATTCCAAAGAATAGCATTTTTTGGGGGGGTGTTTAGGGGGAATGGTGGCCAGTAACAATTTCAGCTCCTTCTGTCATTGTGAGGATACTCAATTTAGAGAAAGAAAGAGGGGGACCCCACTGACACCACTATTTTTCTGGTCAGTCCGGTCTTGATTGTTTCTGCCCCATCATCTAATGACTCTCTCAGTTTTTCTCCTTCAAAGTGGGAGATATATTTGATTTGGTTCCAGCTCAGCAAGACATTGCTAATAATATTCCCTGTTCCATGCCTCCCATTATGTTTCAAAATATCAAATATGTCATTGGTGGGGAAACATCAGGAACAACATGTTCAGTCAAATTCTTAGAAAGAAAGGCTTAGGAAGTGCTAACTGACATAATCTAAAAGCAAGTAAAGTTACTCAGTACCTGCCATGATGAGGCCCATAATATTTGCACGTCAAACATGACATCGGCAGAGATCTAAAATATTACAGCATCCGTTATAAAAATACAGAATGTTTCTGATTGAAACTGCATGTGTTCCAATGAAAAATATTACATCTTGAAAGCACTTCTGACAAGTGTTCAGTTTGGAGGTTAATGGCAACATCTGAGGTGTGGGTGTCAGAATAAGGGGGAAATTGGCACTGCATGTAGAATATAGAGGGCAAGCAACCAAGAAGCAGTCATAGTCAGATGACACTATATTGGTAAGGAAGGTAAATAGTGTGAAGATGCAAAATGACTTAGAGCAGTATAAAGAAAAGAGATGAAAAATGAAATGTTTACCACATCAAAATTCGATCACCACCATTATTGTCAGGTAGAGCTTGATGTTTTACACCATACAAGATTTTAATGTTCACAGGTAGGTATCAGTGTAAATCATGGAAGGTAAGAAATACTGAGGTCTGATAATAGCTGGCATTCTGTATTCCAAGGAAATGGAGCCACCAAATTGTACTTGAAGATTTTGGAGATAAATCTATATCCTGGTGTTGTTTGAGTTTTTGCAATCTGTTCTCTCTACTAGGTGTGGCTGTGGACCTTCTTCCCTCTCTAGAGTCTGTTGAAAGCCTTCAGTTTGTTTGTTAGTATGCTGTTGATCTGTTCACAACTGTAAGTACAGGAACTGATTTTTATTCTTTCCACTACTAGAGTAAGTTATTGAGTTTAGAACTATTCCGGTGGTTTGTGCTGGTTTATTTTTCAGCCGAACAAGTATTTGACATTTCCCAGCCCTGCCTCCTCCAGCAGTTGCCCACTCAGAGGCAATGCCTAGAGGAGGTGGGGCAGTGAAGCCAGGGCACTGCCTCTGATTGGGCACCCACTGGAGAAGGCAGGGCTGGGAACAGGGCTGGCACCTGTTCATCTGAAAAACAAAGCAGTATGGACCCTTGAGCTGGCAGTTTATGCCCATCTCAAATTCAGTTATTGAGACTGTAAGTGCCAATTGATGAGAAAAGAGAGCAGACTACTCTGGGGAACTTTAAGCTATACTGCTCTGTGAATCTCTGCATTTCTGCTGTGCATCTAGAGGAATTTAATCCCAATTCAAAACTGTGCAACTGTTTTTTACTTAACTTACAGGTTATAAGAAAAGTTCCATTTAGCTTTTTAGCTGAAAACTGTTGACACAGCTGCTTGGTCAAGTAATTTCCTTCCATGTTCAATACATATTCCTCCTTTTTGTCTTTTTCCCCCACCTTACACCTTTTAATTTATTTATGGAGTGAAGGAAGGAAAGAAGCTCCATAACAGACACCTGAAATATCTTGGGATGCAATCCAGAAAGTCCTATTGAGGTGATGATAAATTATTACATTTGATACATTTAAAAGGGTGTCTGTTTATAAACTGGTGTTAAATATAGTCAGCTCTGAGTTGTGACAAGTGGTATTTTGTTTAGTGATAATTAAGTATTTTCCATTTTCACCACAAATTATTGCTTTTCTGCAGGATATTTCTAACTTTGAAACACAGCTAGATTTTGGAAATTAATGATATCAACGATATCTGTGTATTAATGTATTCCTCCTTTGAAAATGTTGTTGTGGTGGTTAATAAGGATAACCTAAGCCAGAATGTGTATAACTAATGGAAATTGCAAAATGTAGCAAAGTTTTGTAGCAAATGCTTGTTTTACTTTTTTTATTGATGTTTTTAATTTTATTGCTTTTTTGGACTGTAAAATACTCAAAGTAAGATTCCTCTAGATGGGTGATAGAAAAGCCAAATAAATAAAATAAATAAACAAACAAACCAAAGGAGCCTTCCAATTTAAGAAGCAAGAACCAATGGCTTGGATCCAAAGCACCAATATCATCCTCTACCTCCTGCCCAGAATTGCTATGGAAAGAAGCCATAAGCCCAGTTGAGAAGTTCTAGAAGAGTATTAATTAAACCCATGATTACAGTGACCCACACTTGCTCCTCCATCTCTGTTTTTTGTCAGCTTCTATTCATCATGGAGTTTTTTTCAGGAAAAAAAGAGGCTTTCCATAAGATCTGCAATATAACATCAGATCTAGGTTAGAGTTTTATCCCTTACAACTTTAGCCCTCATAAGAATAAGGAAACTTGCACTCAAGAGTATTTTCTGAACACAAAATAATCCAAATGTATTGAGGGTTAGAGGTAGTTATGGTTAAGATTGATAGGGTTTAATGTACACATCTTGTATTGTCTAACTCCACTGGGAATTCCACAGTTTCCTCCTAAAGGGCCAAGCTACTGATGACCAGTATATGCACAACATCATGGTTGATCAAAACATGACACACAACATATTTTCTCCCAACACATTACATTGGGTTTTTGTTTTTTGTTTTTTTTTGGGGGGGGGAATACCCAGCGGCAAAATGTAGTGGATTGATTGGGACAACTCTACATCCAAGTGCCTGAGACTCAAGGGTATGGTCTAAAACCATTCAGGTGGAAACATCACAGGAAACCTCCCTTAAAAATTTAGTTCTATTCAGATTCTGCAGCAAAGTGTGACCCCAGAGAGACGAATAAGTCTTGTCCTATTAGATGAAGGTTGATATTGGGTTGGTGTCACATGGAGTAACCCATTAGCCAAACCTTTAATCATCTACTGTTTTTGTAGATCCTGTTTGGTCAAGGGTAGATCGTAATTCTTTTATTATATTCAGGTCAGGTTAAATGGAGTGAGAGCATTTATTTCTATTTTGCTACTAATGTCAGGTTTTGCTTCTCTTAAGTACAGTGGACAGAAACAGAAGACAACCAAGCCCAGGAAAATAGAATATGATACCCTTGGTCTACTTCTCCTGTTTTCTAGGTGTCCATGGGTATGCCTGAATGGAGATTTTATTAACCTATAGTTGAGTAGAAATACATTTTTTAAAAAAATCAGTTACCATAGTATCATGAAATAGATTGCAGAGTGCCAGCATCTAACAGACAAAAGTATCATGTCATAAAAACTGCTGAAGAAAAAGGTTTTGCAATTCCATCTAATCTGCTGCATGGAGAGCAATTTATCTTATTTCTACTTTGTTTGCCCCACCAACAGGACAAGTGAAATGACAGATTTAACCACAGGTGCAGTGATGCACGTGATATCTGTGGGTCATGACCTTTTCATCTCCCTGCATTCCTCTTTCATATTGACATACCCACTGTGCCCAGATATGCTCTTTCTAAATGTAACTATGTTGTTGTGCATTGATATATACATTCTCAGTGCACATCTGTATGGGAAGTAAATCCCGTCCACATTTATGGGACTTACTCCCAATAAAGTGAGCCTAAATTAAGAAACTGCTTCAAAAATAAAATAAAATACTGCTGATTAGGTCCTATACACTCTGCATTCGGTTTCCTTTGGTTTCAAGTTGTCAAAAGTATTCCAATGTCCATCTGAACTTGAATGCCTTTTAAGCAAGGTAAAATTCACTTAGCTGTCTTCCTCCTTCCCCAGGACCTAGATATCTCCTGAGTCCTGACATTTTGCTTGAAGTAGAAGCATCACATTCACTGTAATTTTCACTTCAGAAAAAAATCAACTGTAACATAATTAATATTAAGATGCACAGTGTCTTTAGAAAAATGTGTGAAGATGGAACGAATCAGTGGGTTTTCTGCTCCTACTCTACCTCCCACTTACTTTCCAGCTTCGTTTACTAAACTTTACTAGGATTGTGTGTATCTCTGTGTGAATGTGGATGAATGCCTGCATTCTTCTTGTATGAGCTTTGAGTGGCTAGGCCAGAATTAGTATGCTATAGGCTGTCTTTCTCCCCCTGTCTTTTCCTCCTCCTTTTTAACTTGCTGATGTGGAAAGGCATCTGTGGGCAATAGCATAATCCCTCTGTGTGCCTCTGCAACTGCACCAAGCTAGACTTCCCAACACCTCCCATCCTCCTTTTTCTGCTCTTTCCACAGACAGCAACATAGGCTGATACTAGAAGTGCTGGACTTTGCGCCACCAGTATTCTGAGGGAGAGAATCCTTTTGTGTTTCTGTGATTTTCACCCTCCTAAGCCAATCAGCTCTTAACATTTACTTGCTTCCGCCCTTTCCCCCTTGATAGCAACACAATGGTGTATTTGACCTGTTATTGTTGGCCTCTGTGCCACAGTTTTGCCCTCACTCTTTGCCCTCACTCATGTAAGGTGAGACTCGGGAGAACAGTTTGTTGTTGTTTAGTCGTTAAGTCATGTCCAACTCTTTGTGACCCTATGGACCAGGGCACACCAGGCCCTCCTGTCTTCTACTGCCTCCCGGAGCTGGGACAAATTCATGTTGGTAGCTTCGGTGACACTGTCCAACCATCTCGTCCTCGGTCGTCCCCTTCTCCTCTTGCCTTCACACTTTCCCAACATCAGGGTCTTTTCCAGGGAGTCTTCTCTTCTCATGAGATGGCCAAAGTACTGGAGCCTCAGCTTCAGGATCTGGTTTGATTTCCTTTAGAACTGATAGGTTTGTTCTCCTTGCAGTCCAGGGGAATCTCAAGAGTCTCCTCCAGCACCACAATTCAAAGGCATCAGTTCTTTGGCGGTCAGCTTTCTTTATGGTCCAGCTCTCACTTTCATACATCACGACAGGAAAAACTATAGCTTTGACTATGCGGATTTTTGTCGGCAAGGTGATGTCTCTGCTTTTTAAGATGCTGTCAAGGTTTGTCATTGCTTTCCTCCCCAGAAGCAGGCATCTTTTAATTTTGTGGCTGCTGTCACCATTTGCAGTGGTCATGGAGCCCAGGAAAGTAAAATCTGTCACTGCCTCCATATCTTCCCCTTCTATTTCCCAGGAGGTGAGGGGGCCAGTGGCCATGATCTTAGGTTTTTGTTTTTTTTTTGATGTTGAGCTTCAGACCATACCTCCAGTCATTTCTCACTTTCACCTCAACCAACATAGTGCAACACCATTCTATTGACCTCCACACATCAAGCTTCTATTTTTTTGTTTGCACCATTGATCTGTTAGCTTCAGATGGTTCTTTTGGGAAAATATGTCCTATTTTTTTCACTATCACCTCAACCAGCCAGTTTAATGTCTGCCTACCTACTTGTCTCCATACATCTAGCTCCAGATGGAAGCATAGGAGACAGGCAGAAAGACCAACATCCAGGATCCCAGAGCTACATCATTGAGCCAGCGTGTATTTTCGCCCCCCCCCACAGTGTGTGTGTGGGGGGCAACACCATCAGCACCCATTCCTTTAGTCTCCCAAGTTCTCTAAGCTTGTAAAGTCCATCACCAAGCTAATAAGAGAGATGGCGGCATTAGATAATTGTCCCTTCTCGGTGAATGACAACCTAGGCTGTGGAAGACAGAAGAAGTGCCTGCACTGTCCTACAAGGAGCCCTCTTGCACCACCTTGGGCAGGGCTGTGTTGCCATCTATGAGGCATGCCAGAAGAACTTCCAGGTGTGTTTACAAATGGGATCAGTTGGTGTTCTGCCCACACTTACGTGTTTCCCTCACTGGAGGGAGCAGCCTGCAGATATATCCTGCATTTTCCCATTGGACTGTTGAGCCACAATATTGTTGGACCCTTCTTCAGGCCCAAGCCATAGAAGAAATCTACATGCTAATGGAGAGCATGGCTGCCTCAAAATGGATGGTGGATAATTGCTCTCCTTAGGGATGGATTCAGGACCAAATATTATTAAGGCATTGCACAAAGCAGAGTTCATGGCCATCTTCTGTGTTGCTTACGTTCTCCACCTCAACTTGAAGAACAATCTGGTGGACAGCAAGATATTACCCCGCCCTTCAAAGACCATTTGTTGGACAGCTTCAGGAATATTTTGGGATTCTTGCATCACAGTGGCAAGAGCAGAATACTGCTGCAGAAGAAAGAGGCTCAGCTGGAGGTCTCACAGCAAAAAACTGGTACAGGATATATCAACTCAGTGTTACTCGACCTATCTACTGTATGCCTGAGTGCATGGCAAAGCAACACTGTGTTGTCCACAAACTAATTTGGACCAGGGACGTTGCTCTGCAGACACACACACACCCATAGCGATACAGTTGTAGGATACCATTTCTGAGCTGCTGCTGCTGGTGGTGTTCCAGGCCATCTTTAATTTAAACGGTCGCCCACAAAAATTTCTGTTGCTTCCAACCAATCCCTTTCAACCTCAGGAACATGACTCTTTCCTGGAGTTATTAATGTATAATTTTAAAAGATAAATGAGGAGACATCTACTCTTTCTAGTTTCTTCTCAGTCATGGGAAACTGAAAGAAGCACACCTTCAGTAATAATCTTGCCAAGCACACACTGGATATATTATTTGAATAATATTAGTTTGTACTCTCGAATATTAGTTTGCTTTCCATCCCACAGGCACCACTGTGTTCACAGACATCTCCTGTCTGGATTCCTGAACCTTTGGAGTTCATCATCATCACCATTATAATCTATTGTACAGTAGGTCAGTTCACCTTTAAAATTATATATTTGTAGATTTTTAAAAATATTTTTACATCATGGATAAGTGAATCAGTGGATACTGATCCCACGGATATGGGGATCCTACTGTAGTTTGTCTAAGTTCAACAATTTAATGCAGAGAATATTGTGCTGGAAAGTCAAGTGATGCCTTCCAGCATCATATTTCATTCCACAAATGCCTCTGACCCTAGAAGTGTTAGAGCATGAAAAAGGTAGGTTCTGACATGTTGAACTGGTCTCATCATGTGCCACACCTTCCTTTTTTTATATGTTTGGTTGCATCATATTTGTGTTGCGTTCCTGCTGCAAAGTTAAAAACATGAGCAAAAACTAGTTTTAAAAAACCCTCATTGATTATGGTTTTCACTTTTGAATAGGTGTGTGTGTCTATGTGGGGAACCAGCTGCCCTCCAGCTGTTGGTCTCAGAAAGGTCAGTGGTCAGGGATGCAGAGAGCTGTAGTTCACCAGCCTCTTGGTTCATTTGTTCGAAAAGCAGTGCTAGAGGAGAGGTTTGTGGATATGGTGCACTGCCAGAAAGACAAACCAGTGGGTCCTAGACCAAATCTAGCCTGAACTATGTCTGGGAGGCAAGATCCTGAAACTGAGGCTTGGGAAACATCATGAGATGGCATAATTCTTTGGAAAAAACAACAAGACTGGGGAAGGTGGAAAAGAGGAAGACTGAACGCAAGAGGAGTTGATACAAGAAACATGCTACTGGAAACATCAAAGATACTTTTTGGACTCCTCCCCCTCAAGGCCTCCTGAGAAAAGTCCTGACTCACATCATCTTCCTTCTCCAGGCTTGAGCTTACATGAGGTGAGCAGGGCAGTTGAGGACAGGACATTTTGGAGATCATTCATCCACAGAGTTGCCATAAGTTTGAGGTGACTTGATGACATATAACAACAACAACAACATCTTGAAGGACTAGCATTCCCGATTCATGTTGTTACCTCTGTAAGCACATATATTCGTAAGTAGAAATTCCATTGAGTTTACTGGAATTTACTTCCAAATAAGCAAGTTTTAGCCCCACAGGCCAAATAAACATTTCCATAGGCATAACCTACGGTAATCTAGCCTGCTACATTTCTGAAGCAACTACACACTGAAACATAAATTTACAAACTATGTATTCCAATTATAGTTAATGATGTTGCTTTCAAGTAAGTGGAATCAAATCAAATTTAAGAAGTCACATATACAAAATCTTTTTTTTTTTTTTGCTGTTTACCAAACCAAGTGTTCTTTTACTGAGAATCTGCTAAACTTTCTGTAAAAAGTAACCAGAGATAATGGGGTAAATGAGAACTCACCAAAGCCTAATTTTAAAAAGTGAAATAAACACAATCCTATAATTTATCTTTTTAATGAAAAGTCTCTCACTTATTTATTTATATCTAGGTTTCTGCCTGGATGATGTCTGTAAAATGAAATCCTGTTGCATAGCGTATTAAGTCACATTGGAATAGGCTCATTGAATCAGTGGGATCTGGTGAATTAATATTTCTGTAAGTTCCCTTCGGTCAATGGAATCTACTCTAACAGTGACTTGCTGCAGAAGCAACAAGATCTGAAATATTGTGTAGTTCTGTTGGTGCACAATGCAGTGTTGTAAATGAAGTGACTCTGGATTAAGGGAGTACAGAAGTAAAGATTTATAGCAGCCAGTAACTGTCACCAAATGTATTTCACAGAATGCTTCCCCGTATAGTAAAAGCAAATAGAGATTTTTATCTGAAGAAACAAATCTGCGCATTAAGAAGGGGAAAAAAATCAATGCCTCTCATGATACACACTTGGTATTATTTCTGGGAATGCTACAGCTGGCTTGCGCAGCCTAGTTAAAATATTATAATTTACTTGACTGCATGCATAGTCGATTTGAAGGCAAAACTGCCACTTACTACATGGGCGGAAAAACAATGACTTCCTTGCTACTGGAAACATCAAAGGTACTTTTCGCACTCCTCCCCCCTCAAGGCCTCCTGGGAAAAGTCCTGACTCACATAATCTTTCTACTAGTTACGAGAGTGCTTCTTAGGATTGGGGCTGGGAGGAGGGAGGGAATTGTATTCTGCAACAGTACTTCTCCTGAAAAATCCTCTACAAGCAGAATGGATTGAAAAATTCAAGCATGACTAAAAAGTACATTCCCCACTAGTCACTGAATTTTGCTCCCTATTTGTCACTGCCACCTTGGAGAGCGGGGAGCATTAATAATGCATGGGTGCTAGGAATGTATTAGCAACTAACCTTGCGAAGAAAATCAGCTGGGGACC
Organism: Pogona vitticeps; assembly: GCF_051106095.1. Classification (NCBI taxonomy): domain Eukaryota; kingdom Metazoa; phylum Chordata; class Lepidosauria; order Squamata; family Agamidae; genus Pogona; species Pogona vitticeps. Next base: position 218,564,135 of record NC_135783.1, on the reverse strand, counting down.
CAGAAGAGCTGTAAAAGGAAGGAAGGAAGGAAGAGAAAGAAAGAAAGAAAGAAAGAAAGAAAGAAAGAAAGAAAGAAAGAAAGAAAGAAAGAAAGAAAGAAAGAAAGAAAGAAAGAAAGAAAGAAAGAAAGAAAGAAAAAGAAAAAGAACAAGCTAAGCTGTGCTCTCAAGTCCTCCTCTATTTATGGAAGAGATTTGTAAGGTGCACCCACAACTATGTATCACTGTAAGCCCAGGTTGGACGTACATGTAGTGGGGCTGTAATTGAGTTCATTGATCAAATTCAGGGAGATCACCCCCCCTCCAGCAGTTATTGAATATCCCACCTTTATCTAACTTCAGAAATACCTGTCCAGTGTCAGTGAGTCTTACACATCAAGAAAAACCTTTGTACTGAGACTGCGTATGGGGGCCACCAGGAGGCAGATTGCTCTTGAAATGAATTATCCATTCCAAAGTTCCTGAAAAAATAAACCACTCACAATTAGAGATTCAAAGCTGAAACTAGAACAGATCTTGAATTGATCTTTCTTTTTCTGTACATTTGGACTTCTTATAACTGATTCATTTAATTTTGAAACATATATCTTTATTATTTCAAGGTGATAGTTTTTAAAAGAAATGTGCAAGAAAGATGCCAGAAGTAGGGCTTAACCCAATTATTAATCCCAGCTGGTGCAGACCCACTGAATCAATGGGATTTACACAAGCATAAAAATCCCTTTGAATCAATGGGCCTATACAGTTAGGACTGCCACTTTCATTTCATCCAGAATAATAAGGCCTCCTGAATATGGCTCTTAACCTACTACAGCCAGTGCACATATATGGAACTGTTTTTTATCCTTTGATTCCAGGCTGATGTTTTGTGTACCTAATTTGATCTGTGCCGCCTTCTTGTGGTGACTTCCCGTGAGGGCTTTCTCAGTGGCTGCTCCCATGTTGAGGAATTATCTGTCAAGGTTAGCTAAACTGGCCTCTTAACTATTGTCCTCCTGTTGCCATTCAGGTAGGCTTTCAGCAACTGACTAGCTGATGACGAAGGGCCATGTAATGGATTGGCATAGGACTTTCCAGATGAAAATGAACAAGAAGTTATAATTCCAAAATTCAATTGAAGAGTTATAAAGCATTATAAAGCATTAAAACACTGCTATTAAAAATACAGGTACTTCTTTAAGTACCAGTGTTTGGAGAAAAGCAGTATATGTGTCAAATAAAATAAATAAATGAGAGAATGTTCTACTGTAAAAATGTCAGTCCAGTAACATGTGTTGATATTGCTACTACTCATGGGTCAGTGGTGATGTACTACTTGCAAAGGCATACGGCTAATGCAAATACAGGATCTATGAAAAAGCAGAGAGTAAGAGCTGTAAAAGATATTAAAATTCTGCAGGGACTAAGGCTAAAGACCTAGGGATATGTATTAAGGATTTCGTGTCATTGAATTTTGGAGAATCTGATTCTGAGTAAACATACTTAGGGTGCGACTACCTTAACAAATAATGTGGAAAATGCTTGAGGATTGGAATGGCCTGATTCAGATTATTTTCGGTTGATTACATGATGGACAAGTAAATTCAAATTAACTTGGAGTCTCCTCCCCCCCTTCCGTAGATTTTTCTTCCACTGCTAGGTAGAGATGGGCATGAACTGTGGTTTGGTGGTTCAGCCCAGTTCAGCACAGCATGTGCACAGGTGTTCTGTGAGTGACACATATTTCCCAGCCAAGCCTACTCCAGGTGATTATCAGCAACAGCGTGCTTTCCTCTTCTGCCTCCTCAGGCAATTGCCCACTCACTGGCAGCAGTGTACCTTCTTCCTCCACCTACTGAGGCAATTGCCCACTCAGAGGCAGCTCTATGGGCTTCCCTGTCCAACCTCTGCATCTGAGTGGGTGAAAGAAAGAAAGAAAGAAAGAAAGAAAGAAAGAAAGAAAGAAAGAAAGAAAGAAAGAAAGAAAGAAAGAAAGAAAGAAAGAAAGAAAGAAAGAAAGAAAGAAAGAAAGAAAGAAAGAAAGAAAGAAAGAAATTGAATGGGAAGGGAAGAGGTGGAAAGCAGACCCAGGCAAAATGTATGGGGAGGAGAGACTTCAAATGGTTAACAAGGCGCAAACAAGGCTTTTGAGTGCCAATTACTTCCCTCGCTTTGCTCACTCCTCTCTGATGGGCTGAGATGAATTAACCCAGGAAAACCTGACTTCCCAGGTGTAACTTCACAGCAGATCTATTTGTATTTTTTGGCTGTGCAGTCTCACCCTTAGGATCATCCAATAACTTAATTTGTACCAATGCATTCAATTTAAGAAGAGTCTTGTATTTCAGAGACAGTTTACTGATGCTAGAATTATTATGAATGGTGTTGCACTGCCTGCAATTATTATTTTAAGTATAAAATAGCCAAGAGAAATATTATACTTGTACCTCCACCCTAATGATTCATTTTCACAAATAATGTATTCACCTCATCTGCATTTGTACCATAAAAGTATGATCTCAAGTGTTAAAAAGAATAAACATGTTTTTTCCTTCTCTTGCAAGTGAAATAAGTGTCAAATCCTGGAAATGCTTATGAAAGCCAGTTCTACTGAGTCACTTGATTAGGATTTTAATGCATATGTAATATATATACTATATATATAGTATCTTACAGTATTTTTGAGTTATATTGTACTCTTACTGAACACACTCAGGCTGTGGTCACACCAGGAAAATGTTTCCCACTTCTAACAATACTTTCCAAACCTCTATTGCACTGAATCAGAGTCACATGGTATATACAATTGGATGAACATCCCAACGTGTTTTAACATTACTGATCCATTTCCTCTTATTTGAGTTATGACTAGCTATACTGTGGTACCAATTTATTTTCTCTCTTTTTTTTCTGGGGCACTGTAGCCTCTAACTTTAATTTTTTTAAAAAAAAATTATTTTTAACAATATGCTGATGTATCGGGTATGTATCCTGTTTGGTAAAATTTCCTCTATTGTGCTGGTGCCTCTGGAAGAATTGCATTGCAGTCAATAGATCCAGCACCCCCATCCTGGGCTGTATTGCTTGCCAGACAGTAAGTGCAATGATGCAACACCTACCAGTGCCCTGGCATACCTGGTTGTTGACCTAAATTTGCCTATGTATTGACATACTGGCCATTAATTTTTTTAAAAAAACGCATTATAGCAGGGCAGTCATGCAGCAGTAATGGCAGCCACTTTCCTTGGTGACTTGGCTTCGGAAAAGAATCTGTAGGTCACACACACATGTCATGCTACTAAGCAATATATCAAAACACCACTGGAACAAAATAGCAGAAGCCTCCTGGTGAGAATCATCTCTGTGTGTGAACTCCTACAATGTTTAGATCACTATCTGATTAATCATGGGTTGTGGGCTCCCTGTAATAGCCACAGGATTAGAGGACCAATTTTTGTTAGCCTGCTGTATTCCAGAGACCTATGAAACAAGGGGTCTCCTGATGTCTCTGACAGATTCTGCTGAGGTCCCAAACCATTTAGGGCAGGGGTGGGCAAAATGCGGCCCTCCAGATGTTGCTGAACTGCAACTCCCATAATTCCTAGCCCACACAGCCAGTAGTGTGAGGAGAGTTGGGCCTGATCCACACAGTGAGGAATGTTGGGATTTGCAGTTCAGGAACATCTGGAGGGCCACACTTTGTCTAGGTCTGATTTAGGGCCTAATACCATCACCTTAAAACTGGTACGGAAGTGAACAGGTAACCAGTGTAAGGCAGCCAGAATGGGGAAAATATGTTGGTATTTCCTTGCCCCACTCAGTAATCTGGCTGCCGTGTTCTGGACCTGCTGCAATCTCCATAGCAGTCCCAAGGGCAGCCCCATGTAGAGGGCATTACAGTAGTCTAATCTTGAGGCTACCAGCACATGAACCAGCATGGTAAGGGACCCGGTGTCAAGGTAGAGATGCAGCTGGGCGATCTGCTTTAGATGGAAATAAGCAGGTTGGACCACAGACACTACCTGAGATGCCTTTGATAGTGCTGGGCCCAAAATTACACCCCAGATACACACCTCATCCTTCATGGAAAGAGTCACCCCCCCAAAAAAAAGACAGGGAGGCACCCAGACTACAGACACTAGGGGCCCCACCCGCGGGATTTCTGTTTTCTCTAATGCCTTCCCTAGTGGCAATAAGGAGCAGTGTGTAGGTTTTGGTCATTAAAAGATGTGAAAAGGTGTTTGTGGTGCTTGTGATAGCCTTAGGAGTGTATGACCCAATTAATGTAAAAATTAGCAGAAAGGTCAGCACCTCCTCAGGCACATCACAAACATGGCTGTGGATTCAAAATGCACCTAGCCTGAAAATACATTTCAGACTTTTATTTGGAAATCAGAGTATTTCTGCAAATGGAGGCATTGCTCTAGACGCTTTACTCTGCATTATAATGGCAAACCTTGTCTTGAATCTACAATACGTTCACTGCTAAAATCCAATTAGAACGCTGTATTATGCACTGCTCACAAAACTCCATTTTACATAAATGTTTCCAAAAGATAGGAACTTATTCTCTTCTTCTCATCTTTGTTTGATGCAGGAGCCTCAATAAGGTTCAAAGGCACCTGGTGCCAAAAGGAGGTCCCATGCAACGCGTCTATACGGCATTTATTGAAACTGCGTTCTGGCGTCCTAAGAGGATCACATGCTTAAGGCCGGGAGATGGGGAAGAGAATTGATTCAGAAGCCATTTCCCATTCTCATTACAATGATTCTCAGGAGGAATGACTAATTTTGTGCCTTTGTTTTCTTGACACAACAGTCTTTTTTGTAGAATTTCAGTGTAGATTTTTCCCATTACCTATCTTTAAAAAGAAAAAAAAAGGAAAGGAACGGAAAGGAAACCTGCCTTTTAATCTCCCAGTTTATGTTGTATTCATATAATTTGTTCTATTAAGATTTATTTATTTCTGTTTTTTTTTTTTCATGGCTGTGTGTTTTAATTTTTTTTATCCAAGAATTCACTGTGGGTGCTGTTCATTCCACAGATCAATGGAAATGGGGTTGGTGTTTTTTTTTAATAAGAGAATTTTGCCTGTTAGCTAGTTAGAGGTTTATTGTTGTCCTCCAGATTCCATTTCAGTCCTCATTGTGTCCAAGTTTATATTTAGTGTGCCACCAAGGAATTGCTGCCAAAATTTCAGCGAAAACAAAAATAAAATAAAATAAAAATCTGGGAGTTTCTCATCATGCAGAAAGGAGGAGGGAAAGTTTTGAGAAGACTGATGAAATCTTGAGAAAGATGAGGTTCTTTTCATGGCTTGTTATTATCAGATTCCAGCTGAAAAAAATTTTTTTGCACTGAGGTTGGGGATTTCTTTGAAGGCAAATGAAGCATTTTGTGGGGAGGAAACCCTAGCCACAAAATGAAACTGCATTTGCATTTTGGGTGCCAACTGCCACTGAATGCAAGGGGGAGAATCCTATTCATTTCTTTCACTCACACAATGGCCTGCTTATTGTTCAGGGGACTGGACAATATCTGGTTTTGTGCAAGAAGGTGTTACTAGGCATCTAAGAGTTCAGAACTTGTCCAACTCTTCATAGAATTGACCTTTCTCCCCAGAAGGCATGGCTAAGATTCTGCCCAGTATAAATAAACCCATTGCAGCCCAGATCTGCTGATGGAAAATGAGAGACAGAATTATGAGATGGCTCAAGGAATGGTTGTTTGAGAATGATTTTGTGACTGTTGCTCTCAAGCCTTACATAGATGGCTACACATTTATTTGCCCCGACAAATATGTGGGGAGTAACAATAATGGCAGGAAAGTGCATTAGGCTCCTCTTCCCTATAAAAATACCACTTTTGCACCTTTCAAGACTAGCAATGAACCAAAGTGAATCTTGCCTCAGAAATATATATTTTTCCAAGGCTTCTGAGGCACTTTTGTGGGGAAAAAGGGGTACTAGAATAGACTGAGAATGCCAAAGTTAATAGCAGTTAGCAAAATGCATGCCTCTGCACCTCTCAGTATTCTTCTGACTTCTTAACTTCGTTCTTCATTCATTCAGGACTGATGACTGAGACGAAGTATAGAACTATTTGAATTTCTTCATTGTCTAATAGCAATGGTATTCATATTTTATTAAACAAAATTCTCAAACCAGCAATTGCACAATGTTATTCTGTTTTCTACCTACTCAATATAAAGTATAGAAGAGATGAAAGGAGAAGTATACAGTGGTGCCTCGCTAGACAATTGCCTCGTGGGACAAAAAACCCGCAAGACGATTGGTTTTTGTGATCACTATGGTGCCTCGCAAGACATTTTTTTTCTATGACCGTGCTTTGCAAGACTTTTTTTAGACCGATGCTTTGCAAGACTTTTTTTTTTAGACTGATGTTTCGTAAGACTTTTTTTTTTTTGAGATCAATGAGTAGGGAAACTCACAAGATGATTTTTTTCACAAGATGACAATTTTTGCAGAACGAATTAAAATCGTCTTGCGAGGCACCACTGTATTTGAAACACGAATGCTGGATAACATACATAGACTGACCTTACCAAGCTGAACTGAAAATCAATATAAGGCAGAAATTAGCTGCCCATTTCGGCTGCTCCTCTCAATCCATGGTGCAAAAAAAGGGCCACACTGAGGATGACCAGAAAGGCAGAGACAAGGGCTTTTTTGCTGGTGGCCCCCAGTCTCCAGACTCGGTTACCAACAAAGATATGACAAGCTCGTGAAGGCTTTCAGGGCTGGGATCTAATGGTTGTTCTGGGTTTTTCAGGCTCTTTGGACTCCCAAGCCAACTACACCAGAGCACAGGTTGCTGTCCTCTGAAGATGCCGGCCACAGAGACTGGTGAAATGTTAGGGAGAACAACCTTCAGAACACGGCCAAAGAGCCCAAATAACTCAGAACAACCATATGACAAGCTCCTTTCCTTCTTATGTTCAGGAAATTGTTGAAAACAGAACTATGAAGCTGCCTTGAACAACAAAGTCTCTTGGATGCTGGAAATAAAATTAATATTTTAAATTGGCTTGTTCTCTCTTTTCTTTTTTGTATTTTTAAAAAATCACTGTATTGTTTTATAGATTGTTTTGTGAGGTCTGCGGGATTTTTAAGTTTTAACTTGTAAGCCACCCAAAGTGATGCGCACACTAATGCAGCAGTCAATCAATCATCAATCAATCAATCAATCAATCAATCAATCAATCAATCAATCAATCAGTCAATCAGTCAATCAGTCAATCAGTCAATCAATCAATCAATCAAACTTTGTTGATGTCCGGATTATGGACATCAGGGTTCTTCTCTCTGTGCTCTCTAGAGTCTGGAAATAATGTGATCAGTGCATGCTAAACATTTCTAGACAGATCGAGCAGAAGGTAGCATGACAAACTTCAGTATGCACCCGTATTTTACTTGACATCTGGCAAGCTAGTGAAATTATGTTGAAAAATCTGTCCCAAACCTCCAGGTGGCTAGATTGCACTCCCAAATGGTTAGTTTCACCCATCCATAATTATGCTTTCCCTCTTTGTATTAAAATGTATTTTACTGATAGCATGGTGAAGTTCATAAGTTGGAGTTGCCTGCCTTCTAGATTCTGCAAAATCAGTAACTATATACCCTTTATTCAAGATGCACAGTCCATATGGAAATGAGTGGTATTTATGTATCCATGCAGAACTGCAGGCAGGAGGGCTGCCACTTCAGAGGACAGTGCTACAAAAATACGGGTAACGCATGGCATGTTAATGTAAGACGTGATTTGTCCTGAGAGATTAAAAGCCTGCAATGCCTTCTCGTGCTCTCTTCTTTCAAAATATTGTTACAGACCGTTTTAAGACTGTAGCCAGTTTATTTTTGCAAAGATGGGACGTTCAGATTGCAAGAGTGGTTTAGAGAAACCGCCACCGTCCCTTTGAACTCAAGAGACCATTAGAACTGGGTACCAACCAGACTGACCAGAAACCATTCTGTTTGGATAACACGGGAAATGGAGTCATTTGTCTTGGGAAACCTTGTAATAAATTGTGGCTTCGCTGATGCGAATTATTTCTGAAGGAGCAACATAAGCACACACATATATGAAATGTGAGAAGTTTAGCGAATTTTGAAATCTACCAAGGTGGCTGCACAGATAGTTTTATTTTAATTCTAACTTGTATAGGAGGGCTTTTTCCCCTTCCCCATAATAAATATGCACAACATGCTAAACTTGCCAAACATATTTTAATTGCACTCAACATCCTTATCCAGAACTAAATGCTGTCTTTAGAGATTAGTGTTAAACTTGTTTAATGACAATCAATTTAAATGATATGTATTGATACTGTAGAACATTTTTCCTGATAGCAGTGCCTTTCAGGAAGACAGCTTGTTTTGTATTGTGAAGCCCCGATATAGCTTTCCTGAGGGGCAATAACCTCTAATCTCTTATAATTCTGCAGAAAAAAGGGGGAGATTAAGCAACATCTGATTGATGTGAAGAAAAAAAAAATCTTCTCGTCAGCGAAAGGTTTAACATTGTCCTTGTTGGCACATGAAGTGGCAATTAGAGGTGGACTGTAACATTTGTGAACATCTCTTAATCTGTGGAGAACAGTACTTAATATTTTCTGCCTTGGAATATAGTGGGCAATAATTTGAATTTATTACTGCTGTTGTCTTGACGACAGTCTAGAATTCTCTTGAATCCTTTTTGCCAAGTAGTTCTCCAAAAGCAAGTTGCTAATTTTTTCTTCCAAATTTCACAGCAAAATGTGCATTCACAGGCCAGTCCTAAACCACAACCACGCTGGGTAAGACAGGAAAGGGCCTGCTTTTTTCGTCTTGGATTTCAGTTCTTGCTGCTGAACTGGTGCCCAAATCCCTAGCAATTTACTTGGATGTAAACTATATTGATTTATCATATAATGTTCTCTCAGCCAATATATATTTAGGATCCTAGCCTGTTTCTGGATACTAGCTTGAGTATATTTTTTTCCATCAACATAACTGTGAAACTAAAGGAGATCTAAATGAAGAGCCAGCTTTTCTCCAGTGTGAGAAAGCAGATAGGTAATAAACATCCCAATCTAAGATTCCATTTTTTTTTCCAGACATGCCCAGGAAGCTCCTGGATGTGCAAGATTCTCATTCATTTTAACACCAAGATTGGGTGTGCATTCAAAAAATAGCACTTGTACAGATCTCTCCCTTGCCCAACCAGCTTGGAGTAATGAGGCAGGACACAGGGGGTGGGTTGAAATAAGGGTTACACTTTGTAAAACATTAAACACAACATCCCCTTTCACAAGGGAGCCTACAGTAGGGTGGAATCATGATCTGGATGTGGGGCTGACCTTGCCCCAAATACAAACATGCACTGGATGAGTTCCCATAATAACTGGGTACCCCCCAAGGATGCAGGCCAGATAAGACTCCCAACTCTAGGAAGTCTACGCTCCTGGGGACCTCCAGCTCATCCCCCTCCCAGCGCAGAAACCTTGAGATCTTCAACACTGGGAGGTGGGATGGCTTGCACCTCTAGTTGGTGCCGATTGAACTTGTTTTCCAACTCATGCCTTCCGCCATTCCCCAACAGTGTGTCCAACAGTAAGTGACCTCACCCAACCCAAATGCCAAACAAGCAAAATTAAGAATGAGATGGGCGAAAATTCACCTGCTCCTTCAGTGCCAATTATAGGGACAGGCCAGAAATTCCCATTTGGCTCTGAAGCAACACACTAATCTCACTCTTAACAGAGGGTGGGTGGGTGGGCCAAGAAGCGTGACAAAAAGAGGACAAGGATGGGGGTGAGCAGTCTTTTAAAGACAAAGCCTTACTCCTCAACCCTTCAGGCAATCATAACCCATTCTCTTGCACACACCTTGCCTGGGTGGGCAGGCAAAGAACTCCCGCCTCTACAGCAGTGGCTTGGAAGAAGCCTTCAGGGAATGATGGGCCACTAGAGAGCATCAGAGTGTCTGCCCCATAACAGATGGTGAGCAGAGGATGAAGATGTTATTCCCCTCAATATTTTTGAGAGGAATATTTTAATATATGGATCAAGTGGTAACCCTGGAAAAGAAGAAACAGCAAACGTAGGTTTAGTTTCTTCATTAAAGTAAATGTTACGAAGGGGGAAATGGATGTTGCAAAAACTAGAACCAGACAAATGTCATATTCTTTAATATCAAGTATTTGATGAATAGCTTACAATTTGACACTAACTTTGATGGGCAAATCATTTTGATTTCTAGGGAATGGATCTTCTGTAGTAAATGTAGGCATCCTTCAGTCTCGAGACACTATGGTAATGTGCTCTGTATGGAGGACTTGGAACAGCATCTAGTGTGGCTGAGGAGGCCAATTTGAGAGTTACAGTCCCTTCCACACTGAAGACAAATACAATCTGTCCCCTGTCCAGGTCCCTGATTTTGCTGCTTTCGGGACTGCCACTTCACCTCAGCCTATAGTAAATAACAAATCTTCTGTAGTAAATAACAAATAATTGGCTTTAGCATTTCATAAAACTATTTAAGAAAAGGCATGTGCTTGGATTCTTGGACACACTTTAGAAAAAACAACAAGTAAAGAGATAATAATCGGTGATGGTTTCATGATCAGTGATCACAATAGTAGCATAATTTGATATTTTGAAGGTGCTATATCAAATAAAGAAAGGAGGACTGCTGTTTTGTGCTGTCTACTGAATTGATTATTCCTGTAACCCCCTTGGTTTGTCTATTGCTGTTAGATAACACCACATTTATTCAAGATCTGTAAAGTGCTTCCCTTAGATGTTACAGCGTCCTCTCTCTCTCTCTCTCTCTCTCTCTCTCTCTCTCTCTCTCTCTCTCTCTCATTTACTCTCACTCTTCAGACAGTAAGTTTTACAAATTCCTCTTGGCTTTGTATAGGTGATAACAGGAAGCAAGAATAATGAGATAAAATATAGCCTCCTGCTTCAGTTTTTTTAATTGAGGAACAAATTATTTCATAGTTTCTCAGTAATTATTCCCTTACATAGATTCTAATGACAAGGTGTCAACTTTCACACTTTAAAAAGGTTAATTAATCAGGTAGTAATGAAGTTGGGTGATACCTGAGTGTTGGTGCATTGAACAATCATGTCTTGTAATAATGTTTTTAACTGTCTGTTTACCTAAAGAAAGACTGATTTTTTTTCCTGTGATCTCCTTATATCCGTGTTAGCTAATAATCAGTTTACTGGTCTTTATGTTGTTTTTGTTGTTGTTGTTGTTACTACCATTGCTACTGTATCATTAATTCCATTGAATATATATATATATTGTTAGGTTTAATAAAAATAAGAACTGCTCTTACTACTGCTGCTCCTGTTTCTGTTACTACTGTTGCTATTCCTGTTACTAGTTCTCTAGCCAGTGTTTATGGTCATGGTATCTTGCTCTTCCTGTCTAAAATCTTGAGATGACAGTCTTGTAACTGCTAACTTATATTTACATTTAATGTGCCTTCCCAAAATGTAAGGAACATAATCCAGGAAACTTTATGTGCTTCCACATTCATTGGTTTCAGTAGATTTAAGGACATTCAAGATTGTGGCTCAGATCTTCAAGTCCAAAGAAAACTTTGTCAGAATGTGAATGTGTCTCTGTTGCTATTTTGTGGCGTTCCTTTGATTCACACCAGTGTTTTATTCCTGTCTGTGTTTTCTACCAAACTGGGATAATTTCTTATTTCCTCCCACATGGAAATTTGTGTGTGTTTTGGTATCCACTTTTCGTACGGTATTCATTTTAAAATACATATATAAATTTAGTGTTCCCCTTTATGTCAATGGTTCATATTTGTTATGCTAATTGTTCATGCATATTCAAGTTGCTGAGAGGCGGAGCTGAGAGAGATGTGATAAGAGGGGGAGCCTGAGAGAGAGAGAGAGAGAGAGAATGAGTAGCGTGAGAGAGTGGAGGAGATAGAGTGTGAAGTTTGGGAAAACCTGAGAGGTAATTAGAGTTAGGAGTGTATTATTAAATAGAAGATTGTTGTTAATAATAAATTTACCCAAAGAAGGTATTCATGAATCACTATCAATTTCTGTAATCAATAAACAAAAGTTACATTTAAAAGACTTTGAATTGTAGACCTGAATCTTCATCTACCTGAAGTAATGGTGATTTAGTGATCACCTAGTGGCAGCAGTGTAAAAGAGGGGATTGTCTGCCTTCGAGTGCTCTGAGTCTTGATGGTCAAGAAAGGGGCACAAGGGGTGAACGCCACAATAAATAATTACATTCTTAATGTATGCGTTTTCAAGTGAAAGAAACATGTTCATGTGTGTTCTTCAAAGATACCCCATTTGCACTTGTTGGCATTTATTTGTGAATCACTAAAAAAAGTAAAATGTGACACTACAGTTTCCCCCTCATGACAGGAGACAGGCATGTTCCTTTTCTAATAGTCTCAGGAAGGCAGTTGTATTAGTCTGTTACAGCAAAAAGAACTTTAAAAGACTGGCAAGTTCTATTTTTCGTATCTTTTTGAGCACAGCATCTGACAAAGGAGATAACAGTCCACACAAGCTTATATCAAATATGACTTGAAAGCCTTTAAGGTGCCACCTCCCCCTCACCCCGTTTGTTACAGCCTTCAATCTACTAGATCCATTTGTTTTTTAGTTTTTTAAGGGCAGTGCAGTTTTATTTTCCATTCCTAAATACATGAGGGGCAACTCGCAAGGCATGTTTACTGGCTGGTTCCATTGTTATAGCTTATTTTAGTACTGCAGCAGTGGCCGCCCCCTTTGTCATTTGCCCAAAGTCACTGGGCCAGTCTCATCACTGAAGGACAGATTTCTGTATTATGTACAGTCTATCCTGTCACCTGTAAACTAGTTTTCTAACCTCAGATGTTGTGGAGGACATTGTTCCTTTTACCAATGCTGAAGTAATATTCAACTGCCAGTCTAGTTTGGTTTTGTACATAGAATGGGGACAGGTTCACCAACTTGCCCTTTGCTCAAGCAACAAAATGCCTTGCAAATGAAAAGGCCTTCTGAGTCTAAACAAAAGGTCGAACACAGTGATCCCCAACCTTGGGCCTCCAGATGTTCTTGGACTACAACTCCCAGAAACCTTCACCACCACTTCTGCTGGTCAGGATTTCTGGGAGTTGAAGTCCAAGAACATCTGGAGGCCCAAGGTTGGGATCACTGGTCTAACACACCAAAGAGGGACTTTTTAGTCTAATTTGTGTTCTTTTGGCAATTGTGGAAAGAGAGTCCTATGACAAAATGGATTTGTGTTTATGAAAGAGGGGTACATGAAGTTTTGTGTTCCTTTAATGTTGCCTCTTTCATGTAATTTTTCAGTACCCTTTCATACTTTTTTTTGGTCAAATGACATGATAAATTGTTCGTTCAGTAGCATCATGAGGCTATTAGCAGCCAGTTGGAATTTCTGGGGAGTGGTAGGAATATTGAATTGATGAAAGGCCGGGAACCTAGTGAGGAGTGCTCTTTGCTCCAGTCAATCTTTGTGAGATAATTGTATGCTGAACTTTTGATGCCCTCCATCTTGAATTGCTGCCTACCTGCTTCCCTGCCTGCCTCCATCTTGAATCCTTTCCTTTTTAGACTCTATGGAAAGAGCCTTGGATCTTGGCCTCAACCAACTGTGTTTGTCCTTCTGAATTTGAATAATCAAGCACCATTGCATGGGCTTGGCCAGTCTTTACATGAGTAAGGACATAGGCAGAGGAAAGGGAAATTATTTTCACTCCATCTCCCATTGTGGAATTGGCCTATTTTGGATGACTATAAGAACATCAGAAGAAAACAGTTAGTTGTAGCTAGGAAAAACTCAGGATAAAGTCAGGCTTGAGGATCAGAAAGCTACAATATGCCATAACCCCAGTGACTTTATTCAAAGAAAAAAATGGATAGAACAGGGGTACACAATTCTCATTACTCAACCTAGTGTGCTAATGAGTAATCCTCTCCTAGGGATATATAATTAGTACACTATCCTGGGATACAGAGAGAGAGAGAGAGAGATGTTGAAGAAGAAGAAATTGAATTTTTTATGTCTTGGAGAAAATGATCACACACTGAAAAAGGTTCAGCTGATATTTATACGTGGCAGGAACACAAAAGCAGGAAACAAAGTAGAACTAAGTACTGTTGGAGAATGAAACATCCTTTGCTCTGTGAATCAGAAATGAAGCAAGAAAGAAAGCAATAAAATTCTGTGAAACCAGCAAGTTCTTTATTGCATGTAAATGTTTCAGGCACCCAAAGACAATGTCTATATGGCTGCCATAAAAGAGCCAATAGAAAAATCAAATAGCCTACATAATCAGAAGTAGAAAAGGACTGTTAATACAAAAAATTAGAAAAAAGCTGAAGAACAGCACTAAAACAATTATAGATCCAATATATAATTTGCATAATATTTCTGATAAATTTGAAGTCCTTGTATAGAATAGATTTGCATTGCAAAACACAGTTCACCATTTTTAAATGCAGTTCAGCATGAACCAGAAGAACCATGGGTTTAAAACAGAGATATCAGGGAAGAATGCCGAAGGTCTGCTCCTCCAATTGAAAGAAAGCAAAACTTCTATGAGTGGCTTATGAAACTCTTCAAATAATTCATGACAGGTGAGAAGCAAAAAAAAAATGACAGAAATGGGGTCAGAAGTCTAAATGTAAGCTTTCAGGGACAAAGAGAACTACTATAATTATCAATTCAAAGAAATAGAAAAGAACAAGAAGAGAGTGAAAACAAATATCTCTTCCTTGATATCCAAGAAATCAAAGCAACATTTAAACCAAAATTAGGGATGCTGAAAGACTGAGAGTGGAATCTATTATTTGATCAGGATAATGAGGAAAAAAATACTGACAACTTATACAAAATACATGCAAGGATGACAGATTTCCTTGAAGAAGAATCCTGTGATATAAAATCTGCAATTTTAGAATGCAAAAGGAAAGCTGCTCTCAAAGCACTTAGAACAAATAAATCAATCACCAGGGATAGATGGGATACCAATAGAACTATTTCACTCTACAGACATTGAATCTGGCTATGCCAACAAACATGGAAGACAAAACAACATCCCACAAAGGTTCAAGCTGGATAAGGCACTGGAGATCATATTGCAAAGATATGTTGGCTACAGCAGCATACCAAAGTTTTTCAGAAGAAAATTAGTCTATGCTTTGCAGATAACAGCAGATCCTTTGGCTGTGTGTATTGTGAAAAGGTATGGAACTTTCCAATAGGAATAGGTGTGCCACAATATTTTATCACTCTGGATAAGAAATTGCTGTTAGAACAGAGTGTGGAGAAACCAAACAGTTTCCTATAGATAAAGGTGCCAGACAACAGTATATTTCATATCCCTGTCTCTTCCATCTATATGTGAAACAAATCATAGGAAAACCTGATTTGGTTAAAACAAAGGAGTGAAAATTAGCAGAAGAAACATCTGTAATTTAAGATATGCAGATGATACCATATGATTTTCAGAAAAAAGCAGTGAAATGAAATGAATCTTGAAGGTAAAACAAGAAAATGCAAAAGTAGGACAGCTGCTGAAAAAAAAAAATAGAAATCTTGGCTACAGAAGAATTTCGTAACTGTAATGTTAACAATGAAGAATTCAAAATAACTGAAGATTTTCTATACCTTGGTTTAATTATAAATCCCAAACGAAGACTGCAGTTAACAAGTCAGAAGACTGAGACTTGAAGTAACAACTGTGAAGGAGCTAGAAAAGACTCATAAGAGTAAGGATTAGTCACTGAGACTGAGAACAAGATAATCGATACTATGGTATTCCTAGTTACTATGTAGAGAAATGAAAGCTACAAAAGTGAAAAAAAGCAGATGGCAGAGTGGGCGGGTTGGAGCCTCCTTAGTGTTTTAGGACAGCTGTATAGATACCATGGACTACCAGAAAGACAAATATATGGCTGCTAGATTAAATCAAGCCCAAACTCTTTCTAGAAGCACAAATGACTAGACCAAGGCTCTCATACTTTGGGAACATCGTGACAAAACAAAAATCATTGGAAAAGACGATAATGCTAAGAAAAGTAGAAAGCAGCAAGGGGGGGGGAAAGGAAGACCTAACATGGGAGGAATACATTAAATAAAGGAAGAAAATGTCTTTAGTTTACAAGAGTAGAGCATGGCTATGGTTGGTAGATGCTTTCATACAAAGATTATGGTTGGAATTTCGAATTAATGTTTGAAGCATGGGGGGAATACCATTGGCAAGTTAAAATAACAGCTGGATTTGTAACTATTGGTTTTTTTTTTGTTTACTCTGTCTTTTAAGCCATGGATGCAAATTCAATTTTTATTCTTATTAATTTACTCTTAAATGAAACTTACTAATGGTAAACTACTAGAATTATAGCAGCTGGCTGTTAAATGCCAGAAGTCTGGAGCAGGAATCTAAATTCTCAAGGCCAGGTGGTTCAAAGAGATTTAAATTCTGGGGCACCTTGAATGGCAGCTGAACTACTAATGTGTATACTCCTTATTCATTGTATCATACTCAATACAATTACCAACCATGATCTTCATTCAGGCCTTATTGTTGGATATGGGCCATAATCCTCATTCATGACTGAATCTTAGAGCAGTGGGACAGGCCTAACACAACAAAAGCTCTGCACGACACTTTGAAAATAATGTGATGTGGAGTTCACTTTGCTAGCAAGAGATGGATAGATATGTTAAGTGACATAGTATAGACACATTCCAAGCACCTGTTTCAAAAAGCTGTGGGTTTATATGGAGCTGATTTAGGTGTGTGTGTGTGTGTGTGTGTGTGTGTAAAAGTGAAGTACAGTAGAAATGAAAATATGCACCTGTAGATCATTAGTTCAACTACATTCCATTTATTCCCTTTCACTAAATAAATTACATAAAGGGGGTTTGCAGTGTTAACTCTACTTCACTGAGAGATTGTGATAATTAGGTTTCAAATACAGGGATGTTTTAAAATGCATTAAATTTAGAAAAATTGGTAAGGAAGCCCTTGAAATTAAAAAAAAAAAAAGGACCAAAAAATTCCCTATGTGTTACCAGGTAATTTGGGGGCAAATTTAGTCTATGGCATTAGAAGTACAAAAGGTAACTAAAAATGCCATTAAATGAAATGTTCCAAGTCCAAGCAATTTCCTTCTTAACAGAAAGTAAAATGCAAACAGAGATTACGAAAACTCCCGCTGTGTTTAATTTAAGAGTATGTAAGCCTTTTACTCACAGTTATTTTGTCTGGAGATAATCATGTAGATCCTCAGTGGTCAGAGCTGTGAAGCGTGTGTTGAGACGAGTTGTATACTCTTTGATTTCACCTTGCTTCTGTTGGCTATGGTTCACATCGTGCAGGCTCAGCTCATTCATCTTCTGACAGGGTGGGATGCTGTTTCTGTCTCCATTAATTTGTTTCTGTCACTTCCAGATTGCTCAAAAGGAATGCCGGGTGTCTATACGTTAAGGTATCGTAAGGTACACAAACACATTCACACGATCAGAACTGTATATGGAAGTTGCATAACATGCAGGTCATCATTTAACATACTGTACATAATCCAGAATTTATTGGTCCTGAGTACAGAAAATATATTTCTCACATACTGGGAGTGAATGGGGAACTTGTCAGGTATGCATTATACAGAGAGCCAGAATATGGCAGACAAAATATGGGACTCGGACTCGGGGTTCAAGTTCCTGTATGACCATGGATACTCACAGTGGGGGTTGGAAATGGTAAACCACTCCTTGACCTTTTCACATATCCCCCAAGCCCCATTTGGGTTATCATGACGCAGAAGCAACTTGAAGGCATACAGCAACAACAGCGTGCATTAAATATAAGAATGATTTTAGGATCATGTTGGTAACTAAGGGTATCATTCAATGCTGGGCAGTGAGGTGTCCACTTATGTGACAAGGGGCATTCTTCTATTTTCATGTGCTCTTGATGCTTTCCTAACACCAAACATCTACTCCAGAGGAACCTCCCACCCTACAGAACAGATTTTGGAGGTGCCCAGAGGATGACTATGGCAGTGAGTGGGAAGGTAACTACTCCCTTCCTGATTTGTTGGTAGATTTATTTCCATCAGTGAAAGAACATAGCTAGGTATGTTTGGTGGGAAAGGGCTTTCTCTGTTGCTGCTGCCAGATGTTGGAACTCTCTCTCACAGCAGGCCAGGCTGGCCCCATCTCTGCTATCCCTCCACAAGCAGGCAAAGACCTTTCTGTTCAATCAAGCTTTCCCTTAGTAACTGACTGCCTTAGCAGGGTTTTTGAATGGATTGTTGTATCTTACTGCTTTGAACATGTTTTGGTGTTGCTTATGTTTTTAGAATAAAATTTTTATTCCTCTTTAGTACTGTATTTCTATACTCACTGTTGCTAGCTTTAAATAAAGCAAAGCAAAGCGTGCTGCTTATATACTGCCCCATAGCGCTTCAAGCACTCTCTGGGTGGTTTACAAGTTAATTATGCAGGCTAAGCATTCCCTCCCCAGCAAGCTGGGTACTCATTTTACCGACCTCGGAAGGATAGAAGGCTGAATCAACCTTGAGCCAGCTACCTGGGATTTGAACCCCGGGTCGTGAGCACAGTTTTGGCTGCAATACAGCGGTTTAACCACTGCGCCATGAGGCTCTTGCTTTTATACTGTCTTTTAATGATGTAAGCTGCCTTGGGGTCATTTTTAAGAAGCATGGTGAGATTAAAAAAATATTTTAGTAGATAGATGATCGATAGATTTCATCCTAAGGCTGCAGTTACTCACCCGTGTATCTTAGGGACTGCCTTCTATGTATATCATAACAATCTATGATGAGATTTTCAGATATTTATTTATTTATTTATTTATTTATTTATTTATTTATTTATTTATTTATATCCCGCCTGTCTGGTTGGTTAAGACCACTCTAGGCGGCTATCATGAATATAAAGTTATGTGTGAGTAGGATCAGGCATAAAAAGAAGATATAGATCTGGATGTCCTCCTATCCACTGTCTTAACAGATTCATTTGCATGGAGGTGATTCCCAAGCCACTTTACTCCTGTTTCCTGAGTGAAGCTGTGTACTATTGTTACAGAGATACAAATGCAGTGTCAGTGGCAAAGAACAGAACATAAACAAATATGCTGATAACAATAGCAGCAGCAGCAACAACAACACAGGATTTCTACCATGTTAAACAGTGCTTATTCTTCAAGTATACCACTGCCTTCAGTTCTTTAAAAACTAACTCCCTCTTTTGTTCCTACTGTCAAAACTTTGGCAAACCTACTCTGATGCCATAGAATATTCAAAAGCATTTTGAGTCTGCAAAATACTTGACATTTGTAATGCAAGCATCACCTTATTCATTAGGAACAAAAGGATTTATATTTTGGGAGTAGGTAGGGATATGGAAGGGATCACACTTCAGAACAGACAAGCCAGTAATGTTTCTGTTAATCTTGACAGGCTTTCCCCTACATTTATGGCTTGAGAGGTGCTGTTCTTTCTTAATTTCCTTCTGTTAAGGAATTTCCAGAACTTTCCAATTTATTTATTTAAAATATTTTTATACTGCTTTTCTCCAAAAAGGATCCAAGGTGGCTTAC
The DNA here is from genome assembly GCF_051106095.1 of Pogona vitticeps. NCBI lineage: Eukaryota > Metazoa > Chordata > Lepidosauria > Squamata > Agamidae > Pogona > Pogona vitticeps. Next base: position 218,544,520 of record NC_135783.1, on the reverse strand, counting down.
GGTATTAAAAGAAACAATATTAAAACAATAAATTATTGCAATATCAAAAATAATTAAACAAATACAGTGGTGCCCCACATAACGGGTGCCCCGTTTAACGACGAATCCACATAGCGATTAAGTTTTGCGATCGCAAAAGCAATTGCATTGTGATGTTTTAAATGGTAAAACATCGCTTTGCAATGATCGGTAAGCTGTTTCGCTTACCGATTTTCGCATACTGATGTTTTTAGAATAGCTGATCGGCAGTTCCAAAATGGCCGCCGGGTAAAAAATGGCCACCCACTGTGTTTTCGCACCCATTCCTCACTTACTGGGCAGCGAAAATGGTGGCCGTATGGAGGATTTTTGCATAACGGTGAGGTTTTAGCCCATAGGAACACATTAAACGTGTTTTAATGCATTCCTATGGGCTTTTTTGTTCCGTATAACAACAAATCCACATAGCGATGATTTTTCCGGAACAGATTATCATTGCTATGCAGGGCACCACTGTACATTAAAACTTTCTAAGTAAAAGTACTATTAAAATATATTTTTTAAAAATGCAATAGTCTCTTATTCAACCAGCCATTAAAAGAAAGCCTCTCTGAAGAGACAGGTCTCTGCTTGTGGAAGGGAAAACAAAGATGGGGCCAAAGATGGGAGGGAGTTTCAGAGTCTGTGAGTGGCAGCAGAGAAAGTTCCCTCCTGTGTCTTCATCACACTTGTGAGTGTGGTGGGACCAAGAGAAAAGCCTCCCCTGAAGATCTTAAAACCCAGACAGACTCATAAAGGGATATGAGTTCCCTACAGCAATCACCTAGCCTATCTTTCTTTTTTCCTTTCTTTTTCCATCTTGGATTCTGCTGTTAATTCGGGTCTTATTCTTAGTACATTTACACTTTCATAGTTTATTTTTTATATTTTGTGTAAAGCAGAGTACAGTGGTGCCTCGCAAGACGATGTTAATTTGTTCCGCGAAAATCACTGTTAAGCGAAAACATCATCTTGCGAAACACGTTTTCCCATTGAATTGCAATGAAAACATGATAATCCGTTCCAATGGGAACGGATTGTCATCGTAAAGCGAAAATTGCCATAGGAAACATCGTTAAGCGACACATGGTTGCAGTGTTTTTGTTCTGCTGAAGTTTCTGAACTTACAAAGGCAGCCCCACGTAGAACACATTACAGTAATCCAACCAGGGTGTAGCTAAGTCATGTGTCACTAACCAGGAGCACCTCTGTCTTGTCTGGATTAAGTTTTAGTTTATTCACTCTCATTCAGTCCATTACTGACACCAGACACCAATCTAGAACCTAAACATTGAGTTGGAGAGATACAGTTGGGTTTCATCTGCATACTGATGGCACTAAACCCCAAAGCTCCAGTCAATCACTACCAGTGGCTTCATGTAGATGCAACATGGGAGAAAAAAACAGAACCCAGAGGCTGGGGTGTCGAACATGAGTCCTCTAGCATCACCCTTTGAGATCTCTCTTCCTGGTAAAACAGTGGATCCATGTCCATCTCAGAGAGATCATCCAAAAGGACACCATGGTTGATGATATTGAAAGTCACTGAGACATCCAGCAGAATCAACAGGGACCCACTCTTCATGTCCCGTTCTTAGTGCAGGTTATCCACCAAAGTTACCAAAGCAGTATCCATCCCATAACCAGGCCTGAAGCCAGACTGAAATGAATCTAGATAATCTGTCTCATCCAGGAACACCTGGAGCAGAGAAGCCACAACCACTCCAGGAACTTCTGCAAGAATAGAAACACTAGAGACTGACCAGAAATTATCCAATACTGAAGGCTTTTTCATCAATGAACACTGCCTCCTTAAATTTATTTATTTATTTATTTATTTATTTATTTATTTATTTATTTATTTATTTATTTATTTATTTATTTATTTATTTATTTATTTATACATACCCCGCCTATCTGGTCAGTGAGGACCACTCTAGGTGAGGACCACTTAAAGCATGCTGGGATCCTACCCAGGTGCAAGAAGGCATTCATTATTCCTCTCACCCACTCAGTCAGTCCCTCAGAGGCAGCTTTTATGAGCCATGAAGGGCAAGGGGCCAACAGATATGCAGCTGGTTGGATAGCTCAGTGGTTTAGGTCTCTGGCTGTGGAGCCAGAGGTCAGGAGTTTGATTCCCCACTGTGCTTCTTTGACTGGGACTGGACTTGATGATCCATTGGGTCCTTTCCAGTTCTGCAGCTGATGATAATGATGTGATAGCTTTCACGTTTCCAAGGCTCTTGCTGCAAAACTGAAACTTACCCATTAATGCAGGACAAGCAGGGCCAGAGTTACATTTATAAGACCTGTATCAACTCTCCATGTCGAAGCAGATCTCATCAATTTTGTTTGCAAAGTGCTGGGCAAATTCTTTGCAGCGGGCTACTAGCTGGTAAACCAGTTTGCCTCTACTTCGTGGGAGAGGACAGTTAGGAGCCATCACATCAACCACTCTGGCAATTTTCCCATTCCAGTGGTCAACCACAGCTTTGACAGAATCACCTGGTGAGCTGACAGAAAGCTCTCCCAGAGTCATCAGGAAATCATTGGGATCCATCCGCCTTCTGGGGCAAATCATCTTAATTGGTTCCCGACCCCTGTAGAGGCTCTGAATTCCAGTGCCTCTAAATTCTACCAGTTAATAATATGTTCATGACACTGGAACTGCAGAGAGTTCCTCCACACCTAGATCATTGACATCTACCACAGTACAGAAAAATAAGTCTAAAGTGTGTCCTGAAGCACAGGCCGAGCCAAATACCATTTTGGACAGACCCATGGTCGTCATGGAGGACCTGAATTCCTGAGCCACTCCTGACAAAGGTGCCTGAGCAGGGTCATTGAAATCCCCCAGCACAATGAAACTCCAACACCACCCCTGAGATCACCTCAGCTCATTCAGGAAGGGAGACTGTTGTGCAGCGGGATGGGCAGTATGCCAATGGAGTCCTACTCTTTCCCAGGCTCACATTTTCAGATACACACATTCAAACATGGAAAACTGGGGGGATGTGGCATCTGGTGAGGGGGGATAGAATCCCAACAGACCACTACAACTGCATTTGTGCCTGTGTTAAACTGTGTAACACTGCACAGTAAATTGCAGCTAATCAAGAAGACGCAGGTTACATTACTAGCCATGCGCCTGCTGTGCAGTCAGGCATTCACCCCATAATGTAGGCAGCACCTTGTTAAACAGCAGCCATTCTCCACTGTAAGTTACACAATTTAACTTATGCACACACCTATCAACAACAGGATTCTGGACAGAGAAGTACTGCCAACATTTTTAATTTGAGAAACAGCAATGTTTCAGGATGGCCAAATTACAAAGCACTGTATCTGTATTATACTAAACAGTTACATGATCCAATAGTAGGAGGCTTTAGCTTTGCTTAATTTTGTTATTTATCATGCCATGATCCAGGGCCCTGAATTGTATATGGAACTGCATAAGTTTGGGCTTCTTCATTTCAGTATTGAACATTGCATGCAGATCTTTAAGTGAATGGGCAACAGATAACAGACTAACAGAACCTTTGATTTTTCTAAATAAGGGTTATTCTGGTCTGAATTCTTTCTTGTACACTATAGTCATCACAGGAAGACAGACAATCTGCAGATAAGCAGAAACATAAGGAAGAGGGAAGCAGAAAAATAACATGTCTCTAATATTAGCTTCTAAAGCCATAAGGGTTGATCCACTCATTGGTACTCATTAGCAGGACAGGAAGCTGGGCAGATTAAGATGGTAGACACTTAGTCTGTTTCTTCATATTTTGGTAGTTCTGGAAGAAGGAATTTGGTGGTGCATGACTATCACCTTATTTTGGGAAGAAGACTTTAGTACTGTCTAGCTATGGGACAAATATCTGGGGTGGGGTGTCTTGAAATGGAAAAAGGTATAACAAATGTCATCCTGGTGAGATTGCAATGAACTTCATCACCATTTAAAATGAGAAGCCATAAGATAATATCAGGACACTTTTAATACCTGATAGTGTAAACCCTATATGTGTCCACAAAAAAAAGGAGATTATGCTAAATCCAGTAAGACATGATCTTCAAGTGGAAGCGAAGAATCTTTCCGGGCTTGAAAATTCCTTGTTCAAGTGTCTTATCATGTGGAGACAGCTTAGATCAATAAGTACGAGGAATTTACTAATCTGTGGGTTGTGGTTTATATATATATATATATCTTTGCTTCCAGACATTATAAGGATTGCAGCCTTATGTTGGCCACTCATTTGAATCCCCACCTAACATGCACCCCTCCACTCCCAACCACTTGCTTAGAAAATAGGGACGAACTGCATGTAGAGCCCTAAACACATGATGTTCCTTTCCCAGACTTTCTATTTGGAGTAAGGCGGCTGAATGAGCGCTGGATCTGCAACTCTAAGTGCTACTCAATACCTTCAGGGTTTTTTTTGGCCCGGCTTTGCTTTGAGCCTGGAATGCTCAAAGTTCATGCTTTATGAGACTTTTAAAATCTGAATTTTATAATTTTAGAGTTTATTATTTTGATCGATGGTTACAGACTAATGCTGTTTCCAAAGTTTTCTTTTTTTTCCTTTAAATGAAGGACTAGAGAACGGGTCCCTTCAGTTCAGAAGAAATGAGATCCAAGGGAAGGACTCAACATCCCTTTGAATGTCAATTTCATAAATGAAATTCAGACCATTTTAAGAGGCATCCATTCATTTCCCTTTCTCAAAGTATAACTTCCAGCAGCACTGAATTAGAGGGGGGAAGATGAAGAGGAGGACCTATTTCTTGGTACTTCATTAGGCCACAATGTCTTAAAAATTGGAAGTTTCCTGTTAGTTCTTTCCTGGAAAACTGGAGTTCCTGGAAACTTGGGCTAGGAAGTTTCTCATGCTATGATGCTCTGGCTTAATGAAAGCCTTTGGAGAAGTATCTTCTCATGGCTTAGTCCAGGTACTGTAACAAAACTGTACATTTGAGGGATAGATATCAGTTTCAAAGAAGGAGCAAGGAAAGCTGATGCAGATTAAGGACTGATAGAGAAAGATTTTGAATAAATCAGACTTTCCACTATTTGAAACAAATCATAAAGAACACACACACAAATACAAAAAAAAAAAAAAAAAAATCCACACTTTCAGCAATAATTCCCTGGAAAAGCACCATCTGTTCTCAATAAATCCGTAGAAGAGCTGAAAAATAATGAATCCATCCCTGATCAAAATGGGTTTGGGCTTCAGTTACTTTCAGGGACTTTGAATCCTTGCAATTATAATGATTGCCTTATATTGTCCATCAGAGAAAACAGAAATTCATATTTTTATTTTTATTTATTTATTTATTAGATTTCTATCCCGCCCATCTAGACCCAAGGTCTACTCTGGGTGGTTTTGATGGGTCTCAACACTGTGACTGGGTTGAAAGCCCAGATTGCAGTGAGGCACTAGCCAGACTGGTTGTAATTCATACATTTGTGACATCTAGATGATGTTCTTGATAACAGTTGATATGCTTCAGCTTGCCTGTGAAAAAGCAGCATACCACATCAGGCGAAGATCAGAGACAAGTTGTTGACGCAACAAGGGGTTGTCTCACCCGCCTGTTTTTTTTTGGGGGGGAGGGAATGCCCCTTGCACCAGTCAGAAACCATCTATGGTATAGGCACAAGCAGTGTGGTTTCATCCATTATGTGAATAAACTCATCAAGACAAAGATCACATTTCTCTGGGGTCCCTCAGGATTCCTCAGCACGGTATGGCAAATGACTTAACATTGTGGGGTTCCACCTGATAAGACAAACAAACAAGCCCTGTACTACAGATATAGTCTTGAGAACCATTACATCAGTTTTCACTAACCTGATAGCCCTCAGATGTGTTAGCCTACAAATCCCATCCACATTAGTCAGCATGTCCAGTGGTGGTTGAGGGTAATGTGAGTTGTAGGCCAACACATCTGTAAGGAATCAGGTTGAGGCAGGATGAAGTAGGTGTCACTGGGGATAGCTGTTATTAGTATTTGTTGTTACAAGCCTCTGTTTCTGTTTGGAAAGGGATACTTTAGTTTGCTCCATTCTGTGAAAAATGACATGTCTGCACAAATTTTGATGACTTGCGATCGTGCTATTTTGTGTCATCTGAAAATAATGTAGAAAATACACATCTAGATCTATTTAGGTGAACTTAAATGCCCACATACTGCATCTTGGCCGTGTGTTTCTATTGATGCATGGAAAGGGCAAAGCCCAGTTCTATCCAGAATAACACTGCTTATTCAGTTTTGTAAGATACTCATGTGAGATACTCATGCCATAAATGGGGAAATGAGTCTGTTTTCCCACTATACACTATCAGTGGGCATTGGAAGTAGCAATGATATTTGCATTTTTATGCTTCTAATTGCTGAAAATAAAACAAATGAATACAGGGATACCATGTAAATACTGCTTATTATTTGCTATACCTTCAGCAAAATCAGAGAGCTGTACAGGGGACGGATTGCATTTATCTTCATTGTGGAAGGGATTGTCATTCTCAAATTGGCCTCCTCAGCCACACTAGAAGTTGTTCCAAGACCTCCATACAGAGCACGTTACCATAGTCTCTCGAGACTGAAGGATGCCTACTACCTTCAGCACTAGGACTCATGTGCTGATGATGCTCATGGGTGTAATGAAATAATGCCCAAATGGAAGATGAGACCCCTGGTGCATTATGCACTTGTTTTATTGAGAGAATTCTGAATTGTGAAGCAATGTTTGCTTTACACAGAAAATAAACATGACAAATATTTGCATTTTTCCCCATGGAAGGTACAGATTAACCATTCAAATGTTCCTGTACCACACCCACCACAGGAATCATCAACCATGATGGCTTTTGAATAAGAATACTTTGGATTCCAGCCTCTTGAAGGCAGACTGGACATGCAGTACCAGTGTTGCATGTTAGATAATAGCGATTAATTACAGAAAACAGTTCATATTCCTAGAAGTAAGCTTTTGTCCAGAATGGCCCAGATTCAGTAACAAAATTTCGCAAAAATGTTCTCATGCTTACTCACTGAATGCAATGGTAAAATGTAGAAATGTTTATATGCTATTAAATATAATGTATTGTACTATATTTCACTATGTTTCCCACTGTATTTTATGCTATTTTGTATTGCACTTTTTAATTTATTGATGTCTGTTATTTTATGGTTTTCTGTCTAGTTGTTCTAAACCTCTCAGAGTGGCCTTGGCTGCCAGATGGGTGATATATAATTCAGATAGATAGATAGACAGACAGACAGACAGACAGACAGACAGACAGACAGACAGAGACTGACTGACTGACTGACTGACTGACTGACTGACTGACTGACTGATGAAATCTATGACATTCTGCATTCTAATTCGGACACTTTCTAAGAGTCAAATCATAACAAGTTATCCAGTACAATTAACAAAAACAAAACAGAATAATGCCCCTCCCTCAAAAAATTCAGGTGAAAATTTCTTAAGGTTATTTTAAAATGCACAGATAATACTAGGCAGAGTGGGCCAAAGTTTCCTGCTGCTGGAAGAGAGGAATGAAGTGCTGCCCTCCCCAATTCGGGAGGCCTTTTTTGCTGCCAAAAGAGACCTTCATATCATGCGAAGTTACTCTGCCTCACCAGGGGTGGGTGGTGCCCCTCCTTGCCATAGAATCTGAGGTCACAGCAAAAGAGCCAATACCACTGGTGGTGGCAACCCTTGCCATGCAGGAAGAGAAGGGGCGCAGTAGTGGAGAGAGGAAGACCCAAGCAGGGAGGAAAAAGGAGGTGCACCAAAAATGGCAGCAGTAGTAGACAAACAATTGTGACAGAGCACACTAATCCCATAATATAAAGAGGAGGAGGAGGAGATCATGCAAGAAGTGATGATAACAAGGCAGTAGCAATAGGAGCTATTACTGCCATGCAAAAGAAGATGGTTCTTCCGTGGAAAGTAGGGAAGGAGGAGGAAAAGGAAGACAAGGTGGAGAACAATGATGGTGGATAGCAGTGACAGGGGCCTCATAAGAAGAAAGGGAGGGGGCATTGAACATGAAATGCCTGACTCTAAAGTTCAAGGCTCTGTGAAAGTGAAAGTGTAGCTTTCCTTACCTTTCCATGGAGAAATTCATATTAACATTTGAATGGCTTGAATTCACAATTTTACTTTGCACTTCTCTTTCGAAATCAGGTTTGTTGAGCATTTTCGTTATAACGTCTATTCTCATTAGATCAGCAGAGTAAGGAGATATTGGTTAGCAGAGATACTTATGACACTGAGAGAGTAAAACCAACAACTTAGTCTATTTACACATATACAGAGAGAATAGACATTCCTCTGGCAGTATAACATGACATGAAGCAACACACAGCATAGGAAAAAGTGATCTGACTTAACGGTAGATAAAGGTGTTCATTTTACACATGACTTAGGTACAGTTCTGTGACCAATCAGAAAATACATTACTTCATTTTCTGTTACACAAAGTTTCATCATGTACACAGCTGTACAACATTAAGTCTTAATCCTTGGTATCACACCTGAATACAATCAGTACAGTGACTCAGGTAAAATCAGCCATTTTACTGTACGACATTAATATTTAATACATTTTCATATCAAAATCTCAACAAGATTTCCATTTTATCACAAACATATTTTAACTGAAGAGCCGTCTCAAATATTTATATATATAAATAAAGCAAAGCATACTGCTTATATATTGCCCCATAGTGCTTAAAGCCCTCTCTAGGTGGTTTACAATTCAGTTATAAAGGCTACACATTGCCCTCCCTGCCACAAGATTTTATCAATCTCAGAATGGAGATGGAAGGCCGAGTCAACCATGAGCCAGCTGACAAAATCCACTGGGATCGAAAGCTGATCGTGAGCAGGGTTTTGACTTCAATATTCCAGTTTACCCACTGTGCCATGAGGCTCCCTAATGCGAACATCTTTTCCCTGAGAAATAAATTGCAGAAAACAACTTAGGGTGTGATCAGACAGCAAGACAGATGTGTGTCTGATTGCACTGGAAATAGTCGCTTAGCTGGGAACAATTTCCCTTAAAGCAACCCATCTGTATGGGAATTGCTCCAGCCTAGGTCCAAAGTGTGAACTATATGTCCCTGTGATCCAACCCTACCCTAACTTACTGTATACTGTATGTTCATTCAAAGATAAAACTTGCTACACAAAATCCAGAGTGATTTGCTGGAGCCTTCCCCAAAATCGTCACCCCTATTGTTGCTGTGGAGGAAATTACAAAAATGTTTTCTGAGAAAATTAAAGGGGAAATTTAAAAAAAAAAAGTCAGAGGAAGCCAAGGACAAAATGTTATGGCACCTCTACGACTAGCAGAGTTGTTTCAGTGTGAGCTATTATGGATCAAAGTCCAGCCCTTCAGTCATATGGAGCGCTCTTACTATGCTGCCTACAGAGGTACATATGTACATGTACAAAGAGGCAAATTCTCATTTCTCCCTCATATCAAGTCCTCAAAAGTGCAGAAATGTTCTGTGCATTGGGATTGTCAAATCCAACAGAATTATTTCCCATCCATACTAATTGACAAGTTGGATTTTCCAAAACTTGTTTTTTTCTTAGGTTATCTCAATGAACTGAACATTCTTGGTATCCAAGGCCAACATAAATCAACCTGGCCAAGAAACGGAGCAAGCAAAGAGAAGCAAAGGAAGCAGCCAAAAGGTGAAAATTATCCCAACTATTCATTCATTCATTCATTCATTCATTCATTCATTCATTCTTTCTTTCTTTCTTTCTTTCTTTCTTTCTTTCTTTCTTTCTTTCTTTCTTTCTTTCTTTCTTTCTTTCTTTCTTGAGGAATGAGACCTTCTTTCACTAGAGCTGAAGACAAGTCAGTGACACCAGCTGTCACAGAGGAAGCAACCTTAGCACATGGTTATACTAGGAAAAGAAACAGTATTTGAATGGGGTTTAGCCTCTTTTAAATCCATTTTTAAAGAGGTAACTACGCAATGCGCATGGAAGCATGGATTATTTTTACTGGGAATTGTTTTATTTTGATCAGAAGTGGGGCATCATATTCTTCTGCCAGAGGGCTGTTTATTTTAACTCAGATGACAAATCAATTTAATTTACATCAATTTGCCAGACGTGAATGCCTCTGTGGTGTTAATTTTTAATGAACTCTCATGATGGCTGCCTTTCACAGCCACTTGCCCCTGCTGCTGTGCAGTTATAATTTTTTTATATTAAAATATATTTTTACATTTTTTAAAAATATATATTTTTATATATTTTCATATAATTTTTTAAAAAAAAATGTTGTCTGTTGTAGTGCTATATTACATGGCAAGATTTCTTTTAAAATTGAAACACATTTTTCTCTTGCTCTCATTTGGTGCCACCACCATTCAGTCCTCCTGGCGGGTTCTGAGCTATCTCCTTGACCAGCGCACCCCGTCCTGCTGGGGAGGAGATCCTCCACAGTTTGCAGGATACACTGGCCAGTGCACTGATCAGCTTTTCAGCACGTTTACCTGGCCACTTCCTTGCTCTTTGCAGTGGCCAGCCCCAGATCCTCCTTCCCTTGGCGGTGCACCAAAAAGCCCTTTGGCAGGCTCATCAGCTTGTTCACCTGCTGTCTGCATCTTTTTAGGATGATGCCCCCCCACCCCAAATTTCAACAACACCATATATTTTTGAAATATTTCACTACTGTAGCCATGCTCTTAGTCAGGACTAAGAGGTAGCAGGAGTGGTAGGGAGACCAGCTGGAGCAGAGATGTGTCAAAAGAATTAAAGCCCTATGGATAAAATAATTGCATCGCTTCGATAAATTAATGATTTTTAATATTAAAACAGCCTTTTCAGATTGAGGAATAAAATCACTACTTTTGGAGGAAAAAAAACAACAACAACAGCCATCTGCCCAAGGTTAACAAGCATACTGAGTGAGTGCAATGCCTCAGAACTCCGGCCTCTTTACCTTGAAGCCTCCTAGGTAACAAAGTGAATTGTTCTCTCCCTGTTGATTCCAGAAACATCTTGCTGTAATTTCTTTTTTTTTTTCCCCACCCTTTATTCTAATAAAAAGAAATTGCCTGTGTTAAGCCACATGGGTTGGTAAAGTTTCACAGAATGTTCTGTTTAAGAACAAGGAAGCATATGCAGCTTCTGTCTCATTCCACATTGAAGCAACAGCTTGGTTTTCAGCATGACATTGGTTTTTTCCTTCTATGCTAAAATTAGGATTTATAGAGTTACATTTAAGACCTACTTCTCTTTCTTAGGGAAAAGCGGGGGGTGGCGAGGGAAGAAACCCAAACGGATCTCATTTGCTATCAGTCTGTGCTGTTTTGCTTTTGGCCAACATGTTAATTCAAGGAGAGAGCCAGGCAAGCATTACAGTCAGAAGATCTACTCTCGTCTCTTTAAAAGGCAGTTTGCATGTACCTCCTATTTGACTAAAATCCTTGTGGGCCTGTTTCCTAACAATTGCTCATTAAATTCAGAAGAACTTGTGCACAACTTACCTTCAAACACTTTTACTTGCTGAACTCTGATCTGAAAGCTTTCTTTAAACAAACAAACAAAAAGACAGCTGCAATTTTCAGTACATGGGCTTCAGCCATTGAATCAGAAGAATAGAATAAACCACAAGCTTTATACATCTTCAAGAATGGGGACAGAAAGAACACTTTTAGAAAAGAAAGATCTTTATCGCTGTCCTATAGTTCAAAAGCATTTTACTACTTCTTCTGAGTATCCTTTAAAATTGCATCTTGTTGAAACAAAATCCCATGGATTTTAGACAGCGTTGAGCACATTCCCCCCTTCTCAATAAATAGGTTTCTAGCTTGATTAGGATGGTTTTCGTGACTTTTATTAGCTTAATCCATTGTGTCATTAAAACTGGCCCCAGTGATATTTTCAGTGATGTTATAAACTATTTGAAGTTATGAATATCAAAGATCTACTACACCTTGAGTAAATTGTTCTCTGGTTTTATATCTTGTTGTGAACAAAGTGATTGGGATTTCAATCTTCTGCTGTACATTACTTTTGAAGAATGTCCAAACAATTGTATAAGGTGACACAGTTTTCAACTTAACAATGGTTTATTAAATCTACTACGATATGGAACATCATCTCATTTAAATCTGGGGTAGGAATTAGGCAACCTAGAGGGTTGCAACACAAAGATGCCAGAGACCCAAAGTCTTTACTCCCTTAATTCAGACCCATTTTTAAAGCCATCACTGCACAAATTAATTTCTAAATTCTCAGTTCTTCCTAATTTACACGGTCTCAACTCAATATCTCAACAAGATATTTGCAAGTTCTGAGAACCAAATAAGGAGGGCTATTATTTTCCTCATCATTATCTTGTCTCATGATTTGCACAAACTAACCCTGTGCACAGCAGGTTTTTTTTTCCTTTTGAGAAGCAAAAGCATACACAGATATAGAGTAACCATGGAATGACTGGCCAATGCTTAAAATATACACTACGCTTCCTCTGATACTTCTAATACTTAAAGGTACAGGTAACAAAGCAGCAAGCATCACCATTTTGTGTTACTTGTGTTAAACCTTATTTGTGCAATTTTGCTTGCTACTTTTGCAGAGAAAATAGAGCTCATTCACATTCTCTTCTTTTCTTAAGAATTCCATACAATTTATCTCCCTTTCATGAGCAAAAGTGAAAATATTTTCAGTTCCGTGTCCTCACATGTGAGGACAAGAAAAGTCAAGACTTACATAAACATACTCCTTTGGAAGGCTAAAATTCATTCGTTCATTCATATACCATTCTCCTGTCTGAGGATGCCCCAAACAGCGTATAATATGATTAAAACATATTAGAATAGATAACAGACATAACTGTAAGAGGCAGAAAAGACATCATCACAAAGTGGTGGAAGCACAGATAAAATTAGCAGCATCCAAAAAGCCTGACTGCTGCTTTGTTACCTGTACCTTTAAGGATTAATGTAAATTCCACATTACATCCCTTCCAGAATCCATGCAAATAGGCCATGTTTTATAGGGATGCAGGGGAAGGGACTTCCAGAGCTTAGGGGCAACAACATGAGGTTGAACAGCATGAGTTAGCGACCAAAACAGGCAGCACAACTGCTGTTGGCCCAGACTTTGAAAAGGAGGAAATGTCCAGATGGAGGCTTAATATACCCCATAATCCACACAGCTCAGTCCTCTGTGTAGATATTATCTCCCTTTCAAAATCTGGGCTGGCAGCCTGGTCTTCTAAGCCCTAGGTAGATTTGCCCTTTGCTGCTTCAGGAGGCCTGGTAGACCAGCCACCTTTCATCTGCCCTTTTCCGGCAGTATTCCAGGCTGGTCTTTTACATCTGAGATGAAGGGGCACACCCAATAAATATGGCACCCTGTGGCAATGTCCCAGTTGCCCTACCTTAGTTAGAGCCCTACTTAAACCATAGGGCGAACTGAGTTTACAAAACCCAGAAGTGACTTTCAGCAGCATCCAATGTCCTTGACTGGCAAGAGAGGCAAATGCTGAGAATAGGAGGGATTTCTGTTCCAGATGTTGTGCCACTGCTTCCCAAAACATGAAAATGTAGGAGGGAGTTGCTGAGTTGGTGCTTCCCTCCTACCACCTGTGAAGGAGTCCTACTATCTGCATAACAGCCAGTCTGTCCCCAACATGATCTTAAGCGTATTTTGGCCCCCATCAGCAATTCATTGTGATTACAGAAGCTCTCTGATACTCTATTATTCCCAGTGGATGTTCCATTCACTTTAGTGGAGGGTACAGATGTAGCCATCCTTTGCTTTCATATGGATATTGGCACTCTTCAGGAAGGCATTTTTGATTTAAGAGTATGCAGAGAACTCTGGCTTTGAGATGACTGGCTTTCTGTCAAAGAATGAAAAGGAGGACCATAAAACTGAAATTCAAATAATTACATTCATGGGCTTTCATAGCTCTTAGGACACTCTTGTGGCCAAAAAATACAGCAGCTTCCAAGGAGGCAGCTGTCTTAGCCTGTTGCAACAAAAACAACGCAGAGACTTCTACAGCCTTAAAGACCAAAAAAAGTTATTATGTCATAAATCTTCAGTAATTTGAATCCACTTCAGCAAATCAGGTGAGGGAGATCCAATGAGCAGAGAAACACTTTCCAACCTATCTACAGTATGCATGTGGTGTCAATTAAAGGGCAGAACCATGCTGTGGGTGGGGGAATATCTTTGCATTTGAATCTGTCATTCCTCAACAGAGCAAATTGTATTTTGTGTGCTGGTGCAAATCTCATTTGATTTCATAATAGGTCTGGTCTCAACTGGCATAATTGCCCCACCACAAGAGAGACATTAGAAGACAGAGGCCATAGAAACAGTGCATTGCTATGCAGTATGCTATTTATGCTTGTTAATACAGAGGACAGTGGTGGTTAGTTCTGTTGGTTTTACTTTCTCCTGCATTTTTTTAAATAAATAAATTTATTCAAGTTTGTTTCATCAAATTTATCAAAACATTGGGAAATCTTTGGAAGTACTTCTCAACCTAACTCAGATTGTACTCCCAACCACCTCCAGTGGTCAATATGAAGAGGATCACGTTGTAGTTTCTTACATGAAGCAAAGCTTCAAATAAGTGAAGCTTCAAATCAGCAGGCGGAACTTTTCCATATAGTTTGCGATCTATCAGGAATTGGTCTAAGTGATGGGCCTCCTACTAGTATTTCACCTGACAAATTTGCAGCATTTCTAAAATCTAAAGTGGAGGCCATCCGCTGGAAGCTCTCTCCTTTTTTGAACACAGTAGATCGAGCAGAGACGTCCAGCACTCCACCTTGCCTGATGAGACTCAATCTCTTTCAGCCAGTGATGCCAGATATGGTGGACAAAGTGCTTGACCGCTGTTGTGCCACCACCTCCTCCCTTGACCCTTGCCTGGCCTGGCTAATAAAAGAAGCCAGGTCTAGAACAACCGAATGGGCCATGGCAATAATTAATGGGTCTCTCCAGGACAGCAAGGTTCCCCTTGCCCTCAAGGAGACACTCATTAGGCCCATAAGGAAGAAACCAAGTTTTGTGGCAGACAGTATTGACAATTATAGGCCTGTCGCCAATGTTTCTTTCCTCAGCAAAGTGATAGAGAGGGTGGTGACTGACCAGCTCCAGGCTCTTTTGGATAACACCAGTGCCCTGGATCCATTCCAGTCAGGCTTCAGGCCACACCACGCTACGGAAATGGCATTGGTCACCCTGTTTGATGGCCTGCTAAAGGAGGCTGACAGGAGCAAAATGTCTTTGTTGGTTTTCCTCGATATCTCAACCGCCTTCAATACCATTGACTACAGTACAGTGGTGCCTCGCATTGCGACGTTAATTTGTTCCGCAAAAATCACTGCAGAATGTAAACATCGCTATGCGATATTAAAAAGCCCATAGAAACAAATTGAAACCCCTTCAATGCGTTCCTATGGGCTTAAAACTCACCGTTCAGCGAAGATCCTCCATAACGCGGCCATTTTCTCTGCCTCTTAAGCGAGGAATCCATCCCTAAACACAGCGGGTGGCCATTTTGTTTACCCGGCAGCCATTTTGAAACCGCCAATCAGCTGTTTTAAAATCGTCGCTTTGCGATGCTCGGTTCTCGAAGCAGGGAACCAAGCATCGCAAAGGGAAATTCCCCCATAGGGAACATCACAAAGCGATCGCTTTTGCGATCGCAAAAAATGTGTCGCAAAGCAATTTTATCGCTAAATGGAGTGATCGCTATGCGAGGCACCACTGTATCCTCCTGGGGAGGCTCTCCGAGCTGGGAATCGGTGGTCTGGTGCTTGTTTGGCTCCGATCCTTCTTGGAGGATCGTCCTCAGAGAGTACAGCTTGGGGAGAGTGTTTCGGCCCTGTGAAGTCTCAATTGTGGGGCTCTGCAGGGCTCGATCAGCTCCCCAATACAGTTTAATATCTATATGAGGCCGCTGGGTGGGGTCATCAGGGGGTGTGGGGCCTTGTGCCATCAGTATGCTGATGACACGCAGCTCTACATCTCCTTTCCACCTACTTCAGTGGATGCTGTTCCGTCTCTTCAGCATTGCCTGGAGGCTGTACTGCAATGGATGCAGGAGAATGGGTTGAGGCTGAACACAGACAAGACAGAGGTGCTGAGGGTGGGTTACCCCTCCATTGGCAGCTTGGGAAACTCCCTTTCCTTTTGGGGGGGATGACTCTCGCTGCAAAGAGTGAGGTTTGCAGCTTGGGAGTATATCTGGATCTGGCGCTCACCATGGAAACCCAGGTAGCGTCAGTGGTCGGCTCCACCTATTACCATATGTGGTGGATTGCCCAGCTGCATCCCTCTCTTGATGTTGGGGCAATCACTACTTTGGTCTATGCGCTTGTAATCTCAAGATTAGACCACTGCAATGCACTCTATGTGGGGCTACCTCTGAGATTGATGCAGAAGCTTCAAATGGTGCAGAATGTGGCGGCTGGACTTCTCAGGGGGACAAGAAAATATCAGCATATTTCCCCCACTCTGGCTGCCTTGCATTGGCTGCCCATTTGTTTCTGCATTGATTTCAAAGTGTTTATGATGACATATAAAGCCATAAACCATTTAGGACCTTGATATCTAGCGGAATGCCTCCTCCCACCTAGATCTACCCGAATCACTCATTCTAGCCAAGAAGGGCAGCTGAGGGGCCTAACACCGAGGGAAGCCCGGAGAGAAAGAACAAGAAACCAGGCTTTCTCAGCAGTGGCCCCTCGCCTTTGAAACAGGCTGCCCCCAGAGATCTGTCTGGCTCCCTCGCTGGGTGTTTTTAAGAGCAAATTTAAGACCTAGCTTTTTAGGCAGGATTTCCCTCCTGTCACCACTTGAAAATTTTTTCCATCCTGAACCATATTACTACTATTGTTTTTATTTTATTATATGTTTTTATTATTTCTATTATTGTTAGCTGCCCAGAGTAGACTTCGGTCTAGATGGGCGGGGTATAAATTTAATGAATGAATGAATGAAGGTTGAAGATGAATGGGGGGAAAAGAGAGTGGTGGTAACCATAATCAACAAACTATGGTCAGATACACAGGGATCCACCGCCAAGCTTTTGAGGTTTAAGTATTTAAAGCCCTCAGCCTTATCGGGTTAATTCGTTAGTTTCTCTTACTTCTGGCATTATCTGTTGCTATTGTTACTAAATTTCAAATTATTTCTGTCAGATATATGAAGATGTCTTTGGATTTTCATGTCAGGCTTTTCCTTAATAACTGGTGGTCATTAAAGAGGGCTTTTAAATAGACTGTCACACTCTGTTGTTTTTAATGTGTTTTAATATTGATCGTCACTACCATTTTAATATAATACTTGTTTAATTCTTTTTTTTAATATTTGTATACTCACTGTTTTAGCTTTTAAGTACTGCTTTAATGATGTCAGCCACCTTGGGTCGTTTTGGGGAGAAAGGCGGGACAGAAATATTTTAAATAAATAAATAATAAATCTGTAAATAATTTGCAATTAAACCATCTTATCAATACTGCTAAGGAGATTATAGATATTGCAGATACATGTGTGCAGTGGTGCCTCGCTTAATGGCGACAATCCGTTCCAGGAAAATCGCTGTTAAGCGAAAACATCATAAAGTGAAAATTAAAAGCCCATTGAAACGCACTGAAAACCATTCAATGCGTTCCAGTGGGCTAAAAACTCACTGTCCAGCGAAGATCCTCCATACAACGGCTATTTTCGGTGCCTGTATAGCGATGAATCTGTCCCAAAACACAGCAGGGAGCCATTTTAATTACCCAGTGGCCATTTTGAAACCGCCGATCAGCTGTTAAAATGCCATCATTTTGTGAAGAATTGGTTCCCGAAGCAGGGAACCGATCATCGCAAAGCGAAAAAACCCTATTTAGACCATCGTTTTGTGGTCGCAAAAGCGATTGCAAAAAACATTGTCATGAAGCAGATTCGTCGTAATGCGGGGCAATCGTTAAGTGAGGCACCACTGTATGTGCTTGTGCACACATGTGCAAACTACTGCACACACACACAATTTAACAGTTTTAAAAAATGAGGAAAACTAGTTATAGGGTCATTACACCTCTGTACTATTTTTCTGTTATTAGGAGAAATCTAATGAAGGTAGGTTTGGATAACCAAAACTTAAAGTGAGAACATAATGGGGGGGAGGATGTTGGATGGCAGAATATGTGTTGGAATGTTGCCAAAAAATTACGCATTCTTCTTAAAGTAAAATAAACACTTGACAAAGCTGCTAATCATCCCTAGTGGGAAAGACTTACAGATTCAATATTGCAATGATGAGCTTCCCACTGGTGTTAGAAGTGCCACAGTCAGATGAATCCATTTCCCTTGAAAATCATTTAGATTAAAATTACATTCACATAGATGAAAAATGAATGGTGGGAATGCTTAAAACGTCATGTTAAAAATGTATTGACTCACCAGCAGGTTCCCTAATACTCCTTAATAGTCTGCAGTGCATATTTAGGTCAGATAATGAAAATTTAACTGCATCATCCTGTACATGTCTGCTCAGAAGTAAGCCTCATTGAATCAATTGGAATTTACTCTTAAGTATATGCATATATAATAGCAGCCTAAGGCAGCAAGTTAAGATACAATGAACCGGTAGTTTTATTTCAGAGTAGACATGTATGGGATTCCACCACATGTTTTCATGTAAATACACAGATATGCATAATTCAAGTGTTGCAATGATCTACCAATAGTTGTGGAAGAAATCAGTGTTTTGGAGAAAGTAAACTTGCCCTACCTACCTACCTACTCTCAATATATGTTGCACTGTCAGGCACATGAATTTACTGGTGCCTTCCCATTTTCTGCCATTATAACTAACTGTTCACAAGAAGCCACACTAGAAGTGCTTCTAGTTAAAACACTCCTAAAAGAACATCTCAATTAAGATGATTTCATAAAACATTTTGGCAGTTACATTTGAAATAATCTTCTTTGGAGATCATCTCAGGAAATCTACCTGCAGCGAAACAGAGGCTGGGGACTCCAGTTTTCAGACGTTCCCCATTCAAAAAGAGGGAAGGAGATTATGCAATGTAATGATTAAGGATGTACGCAGTGCAAGATAAGTGCATTTGTTTCCTTGGAAACAAACTGGTCCTGTTGCACTGAAGAAATTTGTAAGCATTAAATATTCTGTAATCAGATCCCAAGGGAGCACATTTTTAAAATTTGAAAGGGATAAATATTTGATATTCCTGGCCATTTTCTGACTCGGCTTGACAAGGTCTGCTGTCAATGGGTGGAATTCTAACCCTGGAGAAACTGATGCAGGAGCATGTTAGCATGAACCTGCCATGCCTACAATACAACCTTGGATATGATATTCCTTATGTTGTGATGTAAACTGTGATCTCATAGAGAAAGACTGAGGTCACTTTCCTACTAAGTTGAGAGTTAGGGCACCTACATGCAAATAAGGGTAGAATAAAGCAGTCGATGAAGAGCAGAGGAATAATAAGAATATATTCCAGAGGCACAGTCCAGACTGTTCTTGTTTGTGGGAAATAAATCTGTCCAATACTGATGGTAGGAAAGATGGGAAAGGAAACCAGCACATTAATATGTGGGTTATAAATTTATGGCAGAATTTTTTTTTTTTAAATGAAATCGTCACCCAGTGGTTTTCCTCCTTAAAAAAAAGATGCAAGCTTACCCTGAAGCAGTTCTAGAATTACTAACCTAGCTAGATGATGATGGTTTCCTTATTACTCTTTTAAAAATGGTGTTTGGCAAAACATGCAGCCAGCCATGCTCAGATACTGGAGAAAACTAACCCTCAGTTTCCATCTGTAAACAGGAATGCAGACTCTCGTGACATCATCAGAAAATGTGTTCTGTTGACATTTCCTGTCTCGCAGAACAGACCAAGACATGTGGGCAGATCGTTCACACATCTGAGCCGATGGCTGGCTTGCCAAACACAGCCTGTACTTTCCCTACTGAAATAATAGTAATGTTCCTCACTTAAATAATAGTGGCATTAAATGACATTGGTATTTACTATCCTAGCCAGAGCTACTATATTGTTTCTGCTCAGTAGACAAGAAATATAGTCAGGAGAAATAAAGCTGGAGTTCTCCATTTACTTTCCTTAAGAGTGAGTCACATTAATTTTGACATGGAGTGTGATTACACACCAGGAAAAATGATACATTGTGAAGTCACACCTGGAATGTCAGGTTTCCCCAGGATAATTCACTTTAGCCAACCACACATCAGATAAAGAGGAGGAAATTGGCAATCAGCCTTGTTAGCAGCTTGTTAAGGTAACTGTTCTGTGACTGTCCAGATTGGCAACATGCATAGCTATAGTCAACCTACCTTCACAAACTGCAATTAAGGGCTTAATGCCAATTTACAATCTGTCTGGAACTATTATGGCATCAAGCATTTTTTTTAAAAGAAAGAAATTGAATGGAAAGGGTAGAAGCAAGATGGATTCTTCCTAACTTTCATCCATTCATGTTTCCCCAGTACTGTCAATCTCTGGAGAATGGCTTCTTGTCGCTCCATAACATCCCAAACCCATTTCTTAAGTGGCCATGCAGAGAGAGGAGGAGCTCATATTGGACTACATGATTGTCTGTGGACCCATCAGCTTAGCCCCTAAGGGTTGTCTTGGGACACTCATGGGGTACATGGAAGAGGAAGGGTGGCAGGAGGAAGAAGAGGTGACTTGAAAGTATTGGGCCCCATAACTAGGTGGGCAGAGGATGTAGTAGCTTGAAACATAGCTGAAGGAGAGAAAGGAACTCTGGATCAACAGGGAGGAGGACTGATCTCATCAAAGATCTAACAAGGATACTGCAGCAGGGGAGAATGGGGAGAGGGATGGGGTTGGCTGGCTAGGAAAGGGCATGGAGGGGGAGGGCAGGGACTCCCACACACACACAGAAATTCCATCCCACCTGACAGGCAGAGTCCATAGCAGTGTAGCTTTGGCTGTGTAGCCTCTCACCCTCAGCTTTTTCCAAATGAGTTGAAAAACACATCTCCATTCTTGTCCACCCAAATATACTCCCTTCAGTCAATATTTAGAGATGCAGATGCTTTCTGAATCAGCACAAATAATGCATACATTGTAAAAAAAAAAAGTAGACACCACAGCAGCAGAGCAAAAATGTATGGATGGGGCAATTCCTATATAATTTCTTGACATGATCATCCCTTGAATTTCTTTCTGGATGTATGTAGGACTTTAATGTAATGCCTCAGTTTAGAGTCCTATATGTTCCAGTGCATGAACAGAATTCCACACTAATGAACACTACAAATTGGTTCACCCCAGTGATACTAACCAGAAGTGAAGGAGAGACCAGGACTGACCTGAGGCCAGTGTCGCCATCTAATCCTAGAGAACACTTGTCTGGCAAAACGTATTTGGTTATAATCCCTATCCCAGTTGGAATAAATCCTGTTATGTGCCTCCTTAACAGGGGCTGAGTCAATGATCCAAAGAGTTCCTTCCAGCTCTGCAATGCTAAGATTATTAATGAACTCCTGGAGAGGTCACTGATTTCAGTATCCATCTGTGGAGTCAGAGGTTACGAGTTCACTTCCCCACTGTGTCCCCTTGACAGGGCTGGACCCAATGATCCACAGGGTCCCGTCCAGTTCTGCAGTGACTATGCTCCCATTGTCAAGTGTATGGATAAGGGGATGGAAGAGAGTCTACACACCGACCAATCTAGGGATGGCAGTATTCACATATATGATTTTTTAGAAGTGCTAATGGTCTTAGATATCGCAGAAGCAAGCTCTAAAAATTAAATTTAATCATTTTAACAAAATAATGTTAGTAGATGAGTTTGTAGCAAAATGATCCACTCCACCCACTGTGAAACTGTGGGAGTGATGACTTTGGCTATTGTGAGCAACAACATCTAAATCCCTACAGTACCATTTGACACTCTTTTGTTGCTGTTGTGTGCCATCATGTTGTTTTGGACATATGGTGGTCTTAAATGGATTTTTTCAGATATGTGAGATGTCCAACGAGTGTTTTATCACTGCCACCTCCTAGAGAGCTTCCATGGCTGAGCAGGGATTTGAAGCCAGGTCTCTTGAATCATAGTATGTTCAATAAACCACAATGTGACTTCACTTTCCACTTCAGATCTCCATAATTCTTTAGACTGGAGCTATACATTGTGTGAAATCATTCCAATGAGCTTATGGGGTGGGTGGGGGAATATAGCCCATCTTATGTACATTGGGTTAATGGATTAGCACCCAAGGTCTTGTGAGTCAAACTCTAGAGTGAATGGTACTGTGCTATTTCAACAGACAGGACTACTTCCAGAAAAGCAAGGAAAATGTAGATTTTGAGAGTGCAACACCAGGAGATATCTGAACGATATTTTGACTCATTTTAGGCTTGAGTTCATAGCAGTTCTAAATACTGAAGATTATTTCACTATAAAAAAGAGATATCACAAAGATAGCGGTGATACATATAAAGTAAGTGCTAGATACTCTTAGTGATAGTTCATCAAAATCAGTGGAGGGTGGGAAAAGACGGCAGAGAAACATCTATTCTAATAATAGCCACATTAAGTTTTTAGACAGTCATGTGAATTATTTTCTGTTCCAAAAAATTACCGCAAGGTGTGGTACTGCATCGTCACACAACATTTTTATAGCTATGTGGGAAAACTGTTCCTTAGATATAATTCAAACACATACTGGATATTAGCAAAATGTTATAAAAAACACATATATAACAAGGGTACAGGAGAAAGATAATGTAGTTCGGTATTTTCCCATTATTCATTTACTGGCTGCCACAATGCAGAATTATTTCTCTACACATAGTCATAAAAAAGTTGGCTAAACTATTTCTTCAGAAGATATTAATAAAAACAATGCACCCTGCAACCATATAGTTTCCCCTGAGTTATTATAGTAGAATTGGTGAAAGCATACCCTGAATTACTTTGATGGAACAACAAAGACTTTGCCACCACTCCATGGCTGTGTTTAGAAACAGGTTCACAATCTGCTCCCAGGGTAGGGTGGAGTTGTGGTCCAGGTGGATGACCCATCTTTTTTGGCTGAAAATAGAGACACCATTTTAGTAGCATGAACATTTATGATTTATCCACCTGTAGAACCCCAGTGTATGTTTCTTAGTCACACAGTCTGGAAAACTGCATAGATGACATGGAGAAAGTAAAGGGGAAAAAGTTTCTAAAATGAATTGTGAGTACAACACTTTCTCTGTGAAAAAGAGGCTGTGTGTTTGAGGCTTTCAGGTGTGGGTAAGGAATACAAGATGGCAGGAATGTCTTGTATTTAAAGGGATTTCTAAATGGTGCTCCAGACCATGCAGAACATTCTGAATGGTGCTCTAGAACATCTAACAAAAATCCACAATACTTCTGCATGCAAGACACAGTTTTCTTCTGCAATTCAGCACTGTAGGAGAAAGGTTTTCATTTGATTTTTTTTATCTGATTTATTCATTTTTAATTGTGATCTTCAGATAGATCATTAACACGCAGTTATCCTCCCCAAGGCTTTGAGGACTGAATATCACGGGGACCCAACACACTGGTTTCATCAAAACTCCTCTCTTCTCTCCTTCTTCCAGAGTAGCAGCACTACAAATCTCATTTCTCAGATGTCTTTTCCTTCTTTTGGTTGGCTGTTAGATCAGAGGTATGGTTTTAGGTGGTCTTGTTATCTGTAGCTCAGTGGTTTAGGTATCTGGCTGTGGTTGGGAGTTTGAATCCCACCTGTGCTGCCTGTGAGTACAACCATCTTGTGAGGTCTTCAGCAAGCTGCAAAGTCTCGGGATGCTCCCAGAAGAAGGAAATGGTAAACCACTTCTGAGTGCTCACTACCTGGAAAGCCTTCGAAAGGGTTGCCATAAACCAGACTTGACTTGATGGCATAGGAAAAAAAGTAGCCTCACAAAGATGCCTTTCAGCTTTTTTCCTTCTAGCATTTGCTCTACTTCTGGTTGGGTATTCTTCACTCCTTTCTCCCCTTCCCACTTGACTGACCTCCCCAATCACAGCTTAAATAACTTGGGAGGACAATAGAGCTGTCCAGGCATTCTGAATTAAGTGGGGCAAAGTGTGTGAAGAGTAAGAGTGTACAAGCTCTTGTGGTTGTTGTAGGTTTTTTGGGCTGTTTGGCCATGTTCTGGAAACAGCCAAACAGCCCAAAAATCCTACAACAACCATCGGATGCCGGACATGAAAAAGCCTTCAAGAATACATTGAACCAGCTCTGTCTCCTTCTTGCACAATCTCTGGTTGCCTTCCAGTTCTCTTTTGAAAGTGGAGTGCTCCACTGGTTCTCTCCACGTGAGCTGGAATTTCCAGATTCATGTGTCCAAATTAATTCCCTAAAGTTAGAGACAGCCCATGATGTTTTGCTTCATGAGATGAAAAAGCAAGTGGTGCACTTCCGCTATGTCAATATATGTCAGGTGCTCACATATTTAATAAACCTCATTATTTATCATTTTTTCCACCCAAAACAATGTGCAATAGATAAAAACATGTTCTAAAAGCAGAATTAAAAATAATTTTTAAGTACTAGGCTTTTTAAAAAAAAACAACAACTGATATTCTTGTAGAATAGATTAAAAACCAGCCTAATGCTCAACAGGGATGGTACCATTCTGAGTCAATCTGGAAATGAATTCCATGACTATGCTATTACAGAGAAAATACTGTCCTGTGTACTCACCAGCCTAGCCCCTAGTGGGACATGTGATGGGGCCTCCATTAAGGGAATCTCCAATTGTTTTGGTACCTGAGGCAGAAAATTCCAGCTCCTTGGTAGTAAAAATATAACAGTGATTTTTTTTAACTGTCCTTTTGTGACACCCGAAATCTGACACCTTAAGTATTCATCTCACTCAGCCTGATGGAGGACCAGTCAGCCTGAAATGCAATCCTATTCTGGTGTGGAAGGAAACTTTATCTTAGAATTTTATATTGTTACGTGTCAACATATCTCATGTACCTCCATGGTGGAAATTCAGTAGTGAGTCACGACTAGAGTTGTTTCATTGAATCAATGGAATTTACATAGTGTTGACTCACCAAATCCCCGCTGACTCAATGGGCCTACTCTAGTTGTGACTGGATTTCAACCAGTGGGGCTTGCTTCTGAGGAGACATGTAGATACTTGCATTATAAATGTCACGGTTTCTTTTTTTTATAATTATTCCCTTGTGTTTTCTTTTAACGCCCTCTCTTTCATCTTTGTGAGCCTCTTTTTCCAGAACAATTTTAAAGCTGAACCTATGCAATATGGCCAGTTAACAGGATCAGGTTTTTCCCCTGGCTCTCAGCAGAAATGTGTGGGGAACATTTTCTTTTATATTGCTACAAATTTAAAAAAAATCAGAGTGCTGGCATTTGCATTTGGAAAGTTTTTATATGTGTGTCTATGTAGTAATGATATATGAGAGTCTGACTTTAAATCTGTAAAAAAAAAATTTAAAAAAAGAGAGACAAAATGAAATTCTCCTCAGGAATCTGCTTCGGAATAACTTCTTAAAAACCAGTACACACATACAGAAGAGGTGAGTGATTTCTTCACATCAGAGCACATTTTGTACCCGTTTCACGCTCACACCAATTGCATAATACAAACAAAATAACATTGCATATGTATATCTGCCATTTCTGAGTCTTGGAGATACATCATTGTTGGCGCACAATGCTATTGACCAGGAAAACTGTATAAACAAGACTGTATGAACAAGCCATACTTGAAAAATCAATTGAAAAAATGTTCTCCTAACATGTAGTAAAATTTGTTGCTGTATTTACAACTAACACATACACTGGGGAAAAGGTGATTTTTTTTCTTTCTTCATTTCACTTTTTTTTCAGACAGGCAATTCTGTCTCAAAAAAAAATGTATAGTGGAGTCACAAAGAGTCACATTATACTTTTTTTGGTCACTGCTCTCAGATTATGCAAGTCAGGCTGACACTCTACCAACAATTAAAATCCTACCTCTTTAGAGGGGCTTTGGGCAAATCAGCACACAATCCAAATAGGGAGGCTTAGTGATCTTTTAAAATTTATATATATACAAATACAAAATCGATCACAACTCTGAAGTGAATACTTTCCACAGAAGAAGACTCTCTTCCATGGGCCTTTTCAGATGGGCCTCTGGAACTGTTCATATTCTTAAGAGGAACTCTCCTGATTATCTTAAAACTAGACAATCCAATAAAAGACATGTCATTCCTTAGCCAGAGCTCAAGCAATTCAGGGTCTTAAAGGTTAAAATCAACATCTTGAATTGGGCCCAGTAAGCAACTGGCAACAAGTGTAGGTCTTTCAGTATCAGGGTTATATGATTGCAGTACTATGTACCAATAAAGTGGTAGATTCCACATATTGCACCAACTGAAGATGCCGGATTCTATTCAAGAGTAGCCCCGTGCAGCATGCATTGCAATAGCCAAGACATGATGTAACTAAGGCACAGATGATTATTGCTAAGTCTCAGGATGACTCTGATGCAAGCACTTTCTGTTCTACATGTTCATCATGGGTGGGATGTCTGAGGGTACTGACACCGAGAGTGGCCCAAAAGGAAAGGACAAAGACTCACTCCCTGATTATGCAATCAACTACTTCCAGACATCCACTTGGCCGCCTCCCTGTAAACATTTACAACATCTTTAAAATATGGTTGTTTAGGCAGGCATTCCCATCCATGGAACCCCACTGAAATCACCAGACTCAAAACAACTGCAACACCATTTTAAATATTTTGATTTCTAGTGTTTTAATTCATAATTGTTTATTGTTGTTGTTGTTTTATGATGTTTTATATGTTGAATTTTATTTTATATTGGAAGGAATTGTAGAGGAGAGTCAGGCTCTAGTAATGTGAGGGAAATGACTGATAATTAAAAGCAACCGTGGAAACCTTTCCATAGTGCTTACCATCTCTTTGCAGAGATACAGCTGGAATAAAATTCTAGTGATCACAACACGTTTTTGTTCTGTGCAATATGGAGGTAATGGGGGACGGAGTGAGAAAAGTATTTTGCTTTCGCTTTTAAAATTATCTTTACAGTGATAACCGTAAGCAAAAGAAAGGTTAAAAAAAGGCAGGAGGTGCATCAGCTGGATACCATTTTAAACCAGATTATTTTTTTGGGAGAGAATCAGTGAATGGCACATTTCCTGGAATTCCCCAATATGTCAAACCAGTCCTTAGCCATAACCTTTCTGTTTAAAAAGCAGATTCAGAATCGAGTACTTGGGATGTGAGCGCTAACATCAGTCACAGGCTATGGAAGTGGTAGTCAGTGCCTCACTGCAAACAGGAAGTGGTCTTCTATCAAGTGCGGCCATTGATCTAGTGATCTCAAAGGCTTCATCCAGAGAGGTCTCTCCCCTCCCCGCCCCCTCTCGCAGCCTTGCTCTCTAACATTCTCACTAGGGCTGTTAAGCAATATATTTTGGAAACAGGGATAGGCAAAAATTTGATTCAGTTTAATTTTTTGACAAGAACTTACTAAATCTGCTAATTTCTTCACAGATAGGCAATGTGGTGATTTTAAAAACCAGCTCATAAGTTCATCCAAATAGTGTGGCATGCTTGGGCCTTCAAAGCTTTGCCCTGAATGCCTGTATGTATATTGTTGGATTAAGGATTGCCACCCTCTCTTTTCCCCGGTGGGCTGTGTTGGATTTAAAGCCTGCATATTATGCCTTTAGGAGGTTTGGATGGGAGGGACTTTGGATGAATGACCACTTAGAGCAGTGTTCCCCAACCTTTTTAGCCCCGCAGACTTGCTGGGGAAGGCAGGGCACCCCTCCTGCGCTCGTGTGCATGTGCAAAGGGCAGTGTAGCACTCATGTGGGTGTGGGTGTGCTCATGCGCATGTGCAAAGGGCAACGCAGCATTCATGTGGGACGTGCTTGCTTCCATGCAGGCACAAGTGAGCTGTGCGGAGGGGAGTGTGTGCAGGAGTGGGGGGGGGGAGTTCTCTCTCTGTGGCCCAGTCCAGCTCAGGCCACGGACTTGCACCAAGCCGCAGACTGGGGGTTGGGGACCTTTGACTTAGAGTAGCCAATTTTTCTCTACCTCAGATTCCTTTTCCTCATCTTTTTTTAACCTCACGATTCAGAGTCAGTCAGAGGCAGGTCGGTAATGGCAATGTTTTGTAAGTTAGAGTCTGAGTGAAATATTCATGTAACCAGTCAGTTAGTGAAACAAATATAATGAAGCTAACTAGTTAAGATTTTAAACTATGTAACGAACAAATATGTTTTAGTTTGTATTCTGATGTGATGATTTTGTAAGTAAAAGGGATACATTTCTATTATTTCTCAATACCGGAGTCTCTGGCTGAATATATTGAGACTGTATACCAGTTAAGCTAAAATCTGATTTAAACTAACCAATAAAATAAGGAGTGGTGTATTTGAGGAAAATCTGTAACTGTAGCTGTAATTTTTTTAAGCCAGCAATTCTCTGCCCAGTAGGTTTTTCAGCTGTAAGGGTATATGGCCGTCAGAAGAGGTATAATATGATCCTTTCTATGTGGGGAATAGCTGTGCTGACTAGATATGCCCAGTACAGACAAATTAGAAGGTTATTCAATTCATTTTCTCAGTATGAACTTGCCAAATGTGTCAAGCAGAAGATGTTGTGTGTATAAAAAGAAGAATGGATGAAGGATAAACTAACACATTGTTCTCAGGAATGTAGAAGGTGTGCTTTCTCCCCAATATATGTTTCCTTCCCAGGTCAGCAGTGCTCAGAGGGTGGCTACTATACTTCTCTTAATAAAAGATGGCCCTTGCACATGGAAAATATGAAGAGTGAGCCGTCTATTGTTAAAGAACAAGAATCTCTGTTTCATTGGTAGTTCATAATTGAAGTAATTTCACCCTCATCTGCCTTCCTATCAACCTCACCCCTCACTAGAAATGTAGACAAAGCCACATTAGATGTCTCAAACTCTGTGTATACTTTATTTTAATGAACCAAATGTCAGTTAACCTGCTGTTTTTAATTGGTATTGAAAAAGATCCAGAGCAGATGGTGAAGTCCAGGAATTCATACTAGTAGTTGTGTGCACTTTTAATGTGCATTTTGATAGAAGAGCTACAAATATTGCCAACATCTTGTTGTACAGAGCTTATCGCTTGTATTGCATGCTTGGGGGTCGGAAGAAGAGGATTGTTGTTTAATAGCCTACAAAGAAAGTAACAATGACTGCATAGAAGATCACAAACAATCACCATTTGTTGTGTAATACAGTTTATTGTTGATATATTACTAATTGCAGTCCAGTGATTCAGTTATGGAGCTCAGATGAATACTGAAGACAGCAGTGCTTCTCACCAAAATTTACCTATGAGCTTATCATTTTCTTCAAGTGATACATAATTTCAAAGATGACACCATATGATTTTTAAATATATGCTGGTCTTAATTTCAGCAATATAATGTCTAGTATCTAACCATGTTTGGCTAGAGATCAAGTATGATATTTCTGTGCACGGCTGAAAAGCCCTCACTTGCCAGGTTTATAGCAGGTCATGTGGATAAGTTTAAATGGCCCAGTAACTAAAAGACAGAACAGAGACAAAGACCATTATTGGAATCTAAAACTTACTTGTACTCTGACCATGATACAAAGATCTTTTAAGTGCTTGCATTTGCTTGTTTCCACTCAACACAAGGCTGTGGTTTAACAAACTACGGTGGCTGACTGCACACATGATGTTCTGCAAAGCCCAGTTCAAAATATTTTTGTGGACCAAAGGAGCCCCTCCATCTGAATGCAGCCCACCCAAACTGAAGACTGAATGATGACTCCTGCTGGAAGACCAGTAAACTTTCAATTCTCTCCTCCCTACCCTGTCCCAAATGAAATGTATGACTTTGTGAGGCAGAAGCAGTCTGGATTGTAACCAACATTTCATGTACTATTTCCACTAACACAATTAGATGAGAGAAGATAAAATGTCTTTCTGTATTAAATGAACACAGAAAATTATTCATTTGAGTGAACCTGACTCTTCTTGCTTCTTTTATCCAAGGGGAGGGGGGGCTATTATCGTCTTATTCATCAATCCCTTGCCTCTCCTGCTTTCTCTATGCAGTGATTACCAAGGTGGAAAATATTCCTATAGCTGTGTAGATGGCACGCAGCCTCTCAAAACAGTAATTGCCACAGTGCTGTGAGGTATTCTCCAAATGAAAGGGAGGTCACCATCTCCTCCCTCTAGGCTAATTAGATCACCTAATGTGGCCTGCTTATGCAGGCTGTTCCTTTGGGAGGCCAAAGCTAGAGAACATCTAATGCTGAGGAAACAGTGTCCAAGTGGGTTGGAATTGCCGTTATTCACCTTCCGTGACCATTTTACCTGCCTTGCTAAGAAGCAACTGATGGAATTGTGATTCACAGAAAGCAGATGCTGACATTCAAATGATTAAATTGGAAGGGAGATTCGAATGGTTATGTATGTGCCGAAGAATACAGTACAACTAAGTCCACCCAAGGGGACATCAGACAGCCTTCCTTAGTAACGCCCTCATATTTTGAATGTGAGAAACTCCTGCTGATCCTTTAATGATTTGCAGCTCAGAGGATTCCTGTATCCCCAAGTGGGAGGTGGTACCTGCAAGAGCCAAGGAAAATGTTGTCTTCATGGCCACACCTGTGCAGTGTAGTGACACTTTGCCCAAGGGTCGGGTGAAGCTGCTGAACCCCCCAGCTGAACTCTCTTGGGGATCCCTTAGATGGAGTAGAATTCCTATATGTGCAGCCAGGAAAGAGCCACAAGAGGGGTTGGGTGGATGTGTTGACTGGATGCCAGGATGCTGCAAAGGAGAGACAATAGTTGCAAAATGTCCCCTGATATGGTTCAGGAAGACCCAGAGAGGGAGTATGTGCCAATACAAATGTAAATAAATAAATAAATTCACCTGCTTTATAAGTGGAGCAAATCCCATGGTATTTGGCTATGTATTTGCCCATGTACATGGTATTTGACCTTGTAGTTGCTCACACAACCTTGCATGAAAGTTTCAGCCAATGAGTCTTTTTGCAATTGAAACGTGCATGCTGATCTGATGTGCTATTATTCCCTGATGTTCTTTCGGAGGGCTTCTGTAACATACAGCCCTGCTCTCACCTGTCCGTCACAGCTGGGCAGTGGAACATCAGCCAATGAGGGGACGGAGGGTGGTGCAGAAGGAGGAGGAGCTGGAATATATATAGGGGTGTGTGTGATGTGTGAGAGAGGGAGAGATTGATAGATTGAGAGACTGAGAGTTAGTGATTAACATGTTGGTAGGCCTGTGAGCCAAATAGTCAGTGAGGAAAAGTCTGTGTGATTTAGTGAATGAGAAACCGTGATTTACAACTTGATTATCTACCCGTGATTTACTTATTTTATTTTGTGAAACCAAAAAACACTGTTTTGTTTTGGAAGAAACACTTGTCCTTTTTAAATATTAAATATAAGTGGTGGCAGCAGTTGAAGAAGAGTAGTGAGCACTCCTGGAGGCCTGAGTTGGCAGAGGCTTCAGAGTGGCCCGCTACAGCTTCTAACAAGGGAAGTGCCTGTAGAACAAAACAGGGTAGCCCCACTGACTTATCTCTGTACCCATCATTCTTTTCTAGAAAGGGCACAGATCCTGCTGGAAAAAGCAAGCTCTTGGTCTACTTCAGAAGGATATCTGTTACATGAAAAATTGTGGTCCTGAATGAAGACAAAAAAAAATCAACTCAATCTCTAAATATGACCCCTCACTGTGACTCCAATGAATAGGGAAGCCTAAGGCTCAGACAGAACTGAACATCATTTTGTTTTTTATTTGTTTTTGTTTTTTGCTTTATCTGCTTTAGCAGTTCTTTCCCTATTAGTCACCAGAAGTGGTGATGGAACATATCTACATATTGGTGTGGTGGTGGTATGAGTAAGAGAACAGGAGATCTAGCACATGTAATGACATTACCCAGAGCTGTGATGGGTGGCTCCTGTTTCTTTAAGCTCACCAGCTAGGACACAGCTTCATGCTCACAAACAGGCTGCTGACAGAAGAGGGGAACACACACCCTAGGACACTGCAAGCTGTAATGGTGATGGGGATGTGGTCATTACTTAAAGCTAACACATGAAATGAGTTGAATTAGTGACACAAATGAGGATATTTTGACGAGCAAAACACAAGCTAACTGACAATGCATCTCTAAACATTAGAGGGATTCGAACAAACTGATAAAAATGGCTGGCTAATGTTTTCAACTTAAAATGTAATGCTTTTCTGCTCTTCTAAGATGAAAAGAGAACCTTTAGTTGTTCAAGTAAGGAAATGTAGACTATCTCACTACTGAGTTTCACACCACTAAAGTAGTCATACACTATGACCAATATGATTACCATAGTAAACCAAAAATATTAACAGTCATATTATTGAGTACAATATTGGGCAAAATCTCACAATCTGTTACAAGTGAAAAAAAGCACTTATCTTGGCCTGTCTATTATAGCTTAATCCCTTAATAATATACAGGTCCTTCCTGAGAAAGTGTCTAAACCACAGTCTGCCCACTCACACATTAGCAGTATTCTCACTTTTCCTTCTTAGAATGTCTGAGAAAATCACTGGCTATTGTTTTAATAAGGATTATTTTTCTCTGCACTTCTCAGTGGAAGGAAAGAGCTAGGCCCAGTGAGGGGTTGGTGGCAACAGGATCATTTGTCTAAAAGGCCTTACCTCACAGAGGAGGAAGCACTTACCTCGGCCAAAAGGCTAAAGCTAAAGCTAGAAAGGAAACAACCTACAGCCAACTTGCAATGTTGTGTAAGCCAGGAAAAATACCATCAAAATAAATTCTGAAGAGTCTAGCAAATGAGACAGAAAAAAAACAGAAGCTTCTTTCACAAGGAAATAAAACTCGAGGAAATGGAGAAAAATTGCAAAAGAAATAATGGTAATATTTATTTATTTATGTATTTATGTATTTATTTATGTATTTATTTATGTATTTATGTATGTATGTATGTATGTATGTATGTATGTATTTATTTATTTATTTATTTATTTATTTATTTATTTATTTATTTATTTATTTGATTTATATCCCACCCCACTCTGGGTGGCTTCCAATAAGGTGTATATGATAAAACATAAGGATTTTACAAACAGTCCATAACATATACAATAATAAAACAAATAATAAATGAAAGAAAAAATAAAAAAGAATTAAATATTGACAGGAGGGAAGGTCAGAACATACAACAATGTTTTTAGTTGACTCTTAAATGTGCCCAGCGTAGGGGCCACACGAATCACCGGAGGAAGGTTATTCCAGAGGCAAAGAGCCACCGCCGAGAAGGCCCGGTTTTGTGTCCTTTCCTTCCACGCCTCCCTCAGCATTAAGCTCCTCAGCCTCACCTCCTGGCTCGTGCGGGTGATCTGAGTAGATCTAGGTGGGAGCAGGCATTCCGCCAAGTATCAGGGTCCTAAACCATTTAGGGCCTTATATGTAAGCATTAACACTTTGAAGTCAATGCGGAAACGGATGGGCAGCCAGTGCAGCATGGCCAGAGTAGGAGAGATATGTTGGTATTTTCTCACTCCATTAAGGAGTCTGGCCGCCGCATTCTGCACCACCTGAAGTTTTCGCATCAGCTTCAAAGGGAGCCCCACATAGAACGTGTTACAGTAGTCTAATCTAGAAATTACGAGCACATGTACTAAGGTAGTGAGCGCCCCCGTGTCTAGGTAAGGTTGCAGCCGGGCAATCCGCCAAAGGTGGAAAAAGGCAGTGCGGACTACCGACGCCACCTGCATTTCCATGGTGAGCATCGGGTCCAGGTGTACCCCCAGGCTGCAGACCCCACTCTTCGCGGCCAGGGCCACCCCCCAAACATGAGGGAGTTTCCCAAGCCACCATCCACAGGGTCACCCACCCTCAGAACTTCCGTCTTGTCTGGGTTCAGCCTCAGCCCGTTCTCCTGCATCTATTGCAGTACAGCCCCCAGGCAGCGCTGGAGGGACAGGACGGCATCACCTGCAGTTGGTGAAAAGGAGATGTAGAGTTGGGTGTCATCAGCATATTGATGACACGATGCTCCACACCCCCTGATGACCCCACCC
This sequence comes from Pogona vitticeps, assembly GCF_051106095.1. Lineage (NCBI taxonomy): Eukaryota > Metazoa > Chordata > Lepidosauria > Squamata > Agamidae > Pogona > Pogona vitticeps. Next base: position 218,510,324 of record NC_135783.1, on the reverse strand, counting down.
AGTGGCCTCATACAGATGTTAAACAGCATTGGGGAAATAGTTGACCCCTGTGGAACCCCACATTTGAGACTCCACGGGGCCGAAATACTCTCCCAAAGCTGCACTCTCTGGGGGGTGGGGCTCCAAGAAAGAACGGAACCAGGCCAGAGCCAAGCCACAGATACCCAACTCAGAGAGCATCCCCAGGAGGATACCGTGGCCGACGGTATCGAAGGCCGCCAAGATGTTGAGGAGGACCAACAAAGATATTTTACCCCTGTCGGCCTCCCTCAACAAGTCATCATACAGGGCGACCAATGCCGTCTCTGTACTGTGGCACGGCCTGAAGCCTGACTGAATTGGATCCAGGGCATCTGTTTCTTCCAGATGTGCCTGAAGCTGGTCAGCCACCACCCTCTCGACCACTTTGCTCATGAAAGAAACATTGGCAATGGGCCTATAATTGCCAATTTCTTCTGCTGGCAAATTAGGTTTCTTTCTTATGGGCCTAATGAGTGTCTCCTTGAGAGCAGAGGGAAACCTGCCCTCAAGGAAAGATCCATTTATTATTGCAGTGGCCCATTATGTTGTTATCGGCCTGGCTGATTTGAGTAGCCAGGCAGGGCAAGGGTCCAAGGAGGAGGAGGTGGCTCGACATCGGTCAAGCACTCTGGCCACAGAATCAGGCGTGACATGCTGAAAGGAGTCAAGGGTTACCGGGCAAGACGGAGCGCTGGACATCTCTGCTCGACTCACTGTGTTCAAAAAAGGAGAGAGGTCCCGTCAGATGGCCTCTACTTTAGATTTTTAAAAGGCTGCAAACTGGTCAGGTGAAAAACTAGGGGGAGGCCTATCATCCAGACCAGTTCCGGATAGGTCGCGCACTATACAGAATAACTCTGCCTGCTGGTTGGACGCTTTGTTTATCCAGTTAGTGAAGTAAGTTCGACAAGCAGCCTTTACCTTAGACAGGTAAAGGTTAGTTGCGACCCTGACAGCTATCCTATTATAATCCATCGGGTTCTTCCTCCACCTATGCTCTAGCCTTCTCCTATGTCGCTTCAGTGCTCGAAGCTCCTGGTTAAACCAGGGCGTTGGCCGAGCTCTACGATGGAGAGGGCGTTTAGGCGCGATCGTGTCCGTAGCCCTGGTTGCGAAGGTGAACCAGCTATCAACCAGAGCGTCGACAGGAGCACTAGCCAGGTCCGCCGTGACCCCTCTCATAACATCCTGGAATCCAGCAGGAGCCAGGAGCCTTCAAGGGTGGACCATAGAAATAGGTCCCTGCTCCCTGCGAGGGGGGAGAGCCACTGTGAGGTTACATTTTATCAGGTGGTGATCTGACCATGATAAGGGGAACAACACGAGGTCAGTCACCATCAGACCACACTCACTCCAACTGGTGGAAAAAAACAGGTCCAATGTGTGGCCACTCATGTGGGTGGGACCTTTGACATGTTGGGACATGTTCAAGGAAGCCGTGGTTTCCAGGAACTCAAGAGCTGGCCCAGTAGCCTCTGCCCCCGCATGCACGTTGAAATCACCCAAGACCAAAAGCCTTGGGGATCCCAACAATGCCGCGGAGACAAAGTCGGCCAGCTCCGGAAGGGAAGTGGCTGGGTCGCGGGCAGCGCAGTAACCCAGCAAAATCCCAATACCATCCCTAGCCCCAGTCGACACGTGGAGTGCCTCTAGACCTGGCTTTACCACCGAGGAGTGCCTAGTAACCTCCACGCTGGACTTATAAACAATGGCTACTCCCCCCCGGCCCTCCAGTCTACTCTGGTGTTGGATGGCATCACCAGGCGGACAGACAAGAGCCAGGGGAGGACCCCCCTCTCTGCCAATCCACGTCTTGGTTATGCATGCCAGGTCTGCATCCACCTCCAGGATAAGATCGTGAATCACCTGGGGCTTGTTGGATACAATGTACCAGCTTCTTCACTTTTCCTCAGCCTGGACAAAAAATCCTCCTGCTACAAGGTACAGGGAGGGGACTTGTGCAATAAAGACAAAACATATATCCAGACTGACCCCTCTAAGACATTTGAGGATGACATAAGAGAGAACTGTGATGTAGCAAAATGGTTTCCAGGCTGCAGGTAGGGTTCCCTTACCTTCTACTTCCAATGGTGGTCCAAACCAACAACAAAAACAAAACAACCAACCACCACCATAACAAAAAGCTTAGTGGGGGAAAGTACAAACCTGTGCTTACAGACATTACTTGTGGTGAACTCCATGTTTGAGAAATCAAAGGAGAATTTCCCCTTTCCAGTCAGACATGGACCTTTTACTTTCTTTGGTGACAAAAACCGTGGAGATGTTTTGAAAAGCTATTTGTGATCAGATGTATATACAGGAGGCTTTGCAGGCCTCAGGTTGGTGGAGACGTCTTTTTTCCCCTTTCTCCTCTTTCTTCCTTTCAGAAAGTACTGATCAGGGAGGACACTGAAGCTTTCCTAGGGATGTCTGAATACTAGTAAAGCATAAGTTAAGTGCCCATGCTTTCGTCAGAGTTGTTTATGAAACAGGTTCCTTGCATTATAAAGTCTTTCATGTGCTACAGCTGGTGCTATGTTCCAAACATCTCATCTTGCTTTGCAGGGTGGCAGTGCCACTGGTTCATGTGAAAACAACCACTTTTATTAGCTGTAAAGCAACTTTAATCTACTGTTGTACATACTATGAAAATTGATGTACATAGCTATGCTCTATGTATGTGACTTGTTAATATGCCTAGTGGAAGTATTTATTTTTAATAATGAAGAGCACTGTTCTTCCAAAACGGCATTTTATGTCAAGTGCATGCATGCACGCACACACTTACGCAGACAGCATGCTTTGAAGATTTCCCCTCGCGATTGTAAAACATTTAGACAATAAATCATCAAATGACTTCAAATTAAATAATTCTGCTTATGTTTATGTTCATGAATCAAATGTGATGTTTCCTCGCTTTACATGGGCTTGTGCTGTTTTCACCCTCAACCTTTGCAAATGACATTTTCATTTAGAATCTTATCATTTCATAATTATTACCTTTCAGAACTCCTAGGGAGAGAACAAAAGCTTCCCTTTTATATTTCCATTGTTTCGTTCCTTTGAAGATCAAATTAAACTTCAATCCCAGCCAAAATAAACTTTTAAAGCACAAAATAAATGAGAAATGCTGAAGGGAGGGAAAAAATGCCAGAGTGGTGGTAATGTAACTCAACTTCTCATGAGCCCAGGTATAATCAGAATAATTTATTTGCTATCTTTGAAGAAAGTAGACTCAATTTATATCCTAGAAACTTTGTGGAAAAATAAACCTGTGCCATGATAAAAGTTCCTTTGTTACATATTTGCTCAATCTGGAGCCTTGCTAATTGGGCCAAAATTTTATTGTTGTTATTTTTTACTGTTGTTACCATTGCTATTGCTTCTCCTTGCCTCTCTTTCAAAAGAGGTTGCATGTTGACATCAAAAAGTAAGACTACTGTTAGTTGTAATTGTTGTTTGTTATGTGTTATCAAGTCATTTCTGACCCATGGCAGTCCTGTGAATTAATAATCTCCTAAGGGTCCTGTCATTAAGGGTCCTGCTCTGGTCTTGTAAACTAAAGGCAGTTATTTCCTGTATTGAATCTATTTATTTATTTATTTAAAATATTTCTATGCCACTTTTCTCCCCAAGAGGAACCAAGGTGGCTTACATCACTAAAACAGTATTTAAAACCTAAAAAAGTAAATATACAAATATTTTGAAAGAATCAAACAAGTACTGTATTAATCTATCCCTCTCACGTTAGGTCCTCCTCTTTTCCTACTGCCTTCCATTTTTTCTAGCATTGTTTTTTTTTCTCCAGTGAGTTTTCTCTTCTCATGATATGTCCAATTCTGATAGCCTCAGTCTAGTTATTTTAGTTTCTAGTGAAAGCTCTGGCTTGATTTCATCTGGAGCCTTTTCATTTGTGTTTCAAGTGGTGTGTGATGTCTTTATATAACTCAGGCTGCT